>NC_136910.1:7341931-7672224 GCF_949606895.1 Notothenia rossii
GAAATGACTTTTAGGTAAAAAAAAAACTTAAATTGAAGGTCCCACTGTCACAGGCAAAGCACTGAGAAATGTATGAATGTGTCATCTAGTTTTTTTTATTTTATACGTTATCACTGAATTTGTGCTAATTACTAAAAAACTGGTGATATTTCTGACAATGCGACACATTTACGCCTGTGTAGTCTATGACTGGCCCTGTTTGTCCCAGCTGTGTCTGTTTGTGTTTATCCCAAAGACAGCTCACTTCCAACCCTGCAAAACATCCGGACCGCTGCTTAAAATAACCCCGATTACTGGGATGAGCGGGCAAGCGTGCTTAGAAGATGCAATATCGAATATGAGAAGAAAGCAAGCGTGAATGAAGCATTGAGTGTTCTGCCGACTATTTGTGCAATTCAGTAGAGCTTTGATGATGAGCACAGGGTGGTGGAGAAAGATGAGATGGCTCATGTTTTGTTTGTTTGGATGACCCAGAAAGTCTCAAATATCAAGAAATATCACACTGCTGATAAAACACAACACAATAAGAGTATTGTGAAGCTGCTTTTTCACAAATACAAGGGGAACATGTAGTGATAAAAACAGTTAAAGGTGGGGTATGTAATTCGTTTCAGAAACACTTTTTGTTATATTCCATGGAATACTCTTAACTTCCCGATAGCAATGAATATATTAAACGCTTTGACAATAAATACATCAAATAATTTCATGTGTGGAAGCCCTGGCGCTGTAAAAAGCACGACCAATCATCTGAGCCAGCCTGGCTAAAGTAACTGGATGGCCTACCTGCCCGTCAGCCTTCCATCTGTGCACAAACTTACCTCGTGCCCTCATTGGTCATGTGCGCGTTCGTGTGTGTTGGAGGAGGGGCTCGAAGGAAGAGGCAGATTTTTTCCGGTTGTGTATTTTCAAATTCTAGCGCACTCGAGCTGGTTTCTCCAAAATGACCTACCCCACCTTTAAAGCAGTAGTTCACCAATCTGGGAATTAGCCTACCATTAGCTTAGCATAGTTTATGATTGGCGAAAAAGTTAGCTTGGATCTATCAGAATGAAATAAAACATAGGGTGACCAGACGTCCCCGTTTTCCGGGGACAGTCCCCATTTATATTGGCCTGTCCCCGGTTAAAACTGTCCCCGGAAATGTCCCCGTTTTTTAATAACACATAGCAAGGTGAAATAAAACATTTCATTTCAGGAAACACTGGGTAAACAGACTGTGGTCAAGCCAGCCCCCACATTTCGGAAAACACAATCAAAAGCACGTTATTATATAAAAAAACGGGGACATTTCCGGGGACAGTTTCAACCGGGGACAGGAAAACGGGGACGTCTGGTCACCCTAATTTAACTACATGTCAAGTTTTGTAAGAATGAAACAAACATATTAACAAACCGAATGCAAAAGTGGCAATAGACATGCTTTTTGCTTTCAATTATTATAATACATTAAATATTAATGGAACGATGTAATGCTATGACGATAGTTTCACTTTGTTATTCTGTCTGCCTTCAGGGCTGTTCTCCAGGGACATGAAGGATCGATTCAGGGCACAAAGGAACTGTGTTAACCATTGTTCCATCAAAGCAGAACGAAGGTAGGATTATGTTTCAGTATTGGTAGCCATCACCGGTTACCAAAGAGTATCAATGTTCAGTAAGTTCTTTACAAAATATCCCCAGTGGTTCAATAGGCGGGCAGTGAAACCACCTCAGTAACAAAATGCTCTTCTGTCATGTGTTGTTGATTGTTGCTGAGCAGGAAAACGGATAGCACGGATTCGATCTGGTTGTCTTTGCAACACGCCGCCAACAATAATACGACTTGGAAACACTAGGCTGGACGGAAGATTTCCTTTTTATATTCACTAGCCATTTCCAGTCTCTATGCTAAGCTAATCGACTGCTGACTCTATCTTTCATTTTTTCCTACAAACACAAGGAATTTGAATATTCTCATCTAACTCTCAGCGTAAAAATGACAAGACTATTCACTTTAAAAAAAGATGAGGAAGAGATGACTTCTCAGTTTTCAGCACACATAAATTGGCACATACAGAAATGCAGTCAATATAAAGGGAGGAGGTTGCAGCGAAGAGAAGAGAGGATTAAAAAAGAGAAAGATTGAGAGAAATTAAGTTAAAACAAGAAAAAGAGGAGGCGAGAAAGGCATCCATGCAAACCCAGACTTGTCTCATTGCAGAATGGCAGTATTCCTCATTTTCTTTTATTATCCCCTCAAATCAAACGTTCTGGACAACTTTAGCCTGAGCGTGGAGCGCTTCAGCCACAGCTGAGATAAAAGGAAGTGGAGCTGCGCCCTCACATTCCTCCAGAATTGATCGAGACATTAAAATAGTCGCTATATATTATAGTGGGCTGACCAGTATTTTTATCCTGGCTGCTTCTCGATGTCCACAAACCTATACAATTAGGACTCCAATTTTAGAGTATTTACTGTAGGCTACATACTAGAGCAGTCATGAGGGGAGCGTTTTGAAACTCAAATAGAGATTATGGCATTTTTCTCTAAAAGCAAGCACTTCAAGTCCCAATAAAATGGTCTACCTGTTCATTTTGGAGCTACAAAGTATGCTTATCTTAGCATAACAACTGGAATCTAAGCGAAACAGCCAGCCTGGGTTTGTCCTAAGCTAAGGTATCAACATCTAACCATCACCTCGAGGGCTGTTCGCCTAGCAATTTCACAGTGATGACTAGAAAATAAATACAGTCGTCTGATACGGTAGACTGGCATATAACCCCTTCTTAAAACCATAAATTGCAGTTTTTACACAAACAAGATATGTGTTAATGAGTGGGTTTTGAGACTGTGTTAGCTTACGGTCCTTTTGCTAAGCTAAGCTAATTGGCTGCAGGCTGTGGCTTCATATTTACCGTACAAACATAAACAAGGATCAAAGAAGCAAGAAAGCAAATATCACTTTTTGCGAAATGTCAAACTTTATTTGAGAACATACAGTACAAGTGCAATACAAATATAATTATAGATGATTTGTTTGTGCAGTCTGTTAGAACATACAGATAGGTACTTAAGTAGGGAAGGAAAATTACCCGTAATCCGCAAATCTGTCTAATGCAGGGCCAGAGTCTGATGGGGACAAAAACAGCCAATCAACAGCGATCCGTCACGTCTCCTCTTGTGACACGAAGCTACCGCCTGGCAGAAGTTCTTGCACAGATACTGACACACACATTCGATGGTTGGGTGCATTGGTGGATCGAAGGAAAGAAGGCCATTGAGATGGGTTTGACAAGTGCTTACACTCATCGGCTGCTGATTGTGTGTTTACAGGTTACCATGGACTCGTGGTCATTCTCTGCCAGGCTGGTGGGTGAAGCTACAGTGGATGACAGGAGACAACGTTTGTGTGTGTGTGTGTGTGTGTGTGTGTGTGTGTGTGTGTGTGTGTGTGTGTGTGTGTGTGTGTGTGTGTGTGTGTGTGTGTGTGTGTGTGTGTGTGTGTGTGTGTGTGTGTGTGTGTGTGTGTGTGTGTGTGTGTGTGTGTGTGTGTGTGTGTGTGTGTGTGTGTGTGTGTGTGTGTGTGTGTGTGTGTGTGTGTGTGTGTGTGTGTGCGTGCGTGTCCGTGTCCGTCCGTGTGTACTTAACTGTTTGTGCCTGGGTGTGGTTGCAGAGAGAGCACAGCTAATCGCTTATTTTGGCAACTTCTGAGTAATGGAGAGACAGTGAACGGAAAATGTAGGAAATGTTTTGCACAAACACACACATATGAACCTTCAGCATGCGTGCGCTTAATTAGATTTTTTATGATCTGGCTTTCGTCTCTGGAGCCGAAGATTGCCCAAATGTTCCCGAGCTGAGCTGCAGACTTCAGAAGAGGAGAATGTGAGGAATGCCCTGACTTTTCTCTCCATAACGCGGAGAAATTGGACATGAAATAATCAGAGTATCAGGTTTAATTAGCTTGGAAGGCCCTCCTGACCTGTACATTTACAACTATTTTCTATATACACACATGCTCGTGTAGAGGGATTCTAGCAATAGTGGTAATTACTGGAAAGTGACAGAGCCAAATGGGACTGGATATTGCTTGGGTCAGGGAAAGGACTTGTGTGTGTGTGTGCAGCATTTCTAAACATCTGTTTGCACTGATAGATTACCTTCAGAGTAGCATTCCTCCTGTGATGCTCGATCCCTGAAGGCGTGTCCAGGTACTTGACCTTTGAGCCCCATTTCGTCACTCTCAGTCCTGTCCTCTGTGTCTCCTTTCAGTTTTCTTTGAGCCTTTCTATGAATGTCAACAAAGAGATATCATTATTTGACGTGTCAACACACAGCTGTTTACTTTAGATTGCACATGTTTCCCAATTTTGTCCGTGACACTGAACTAGAACGGATCAGTGCTCATTGCTGGATGATATTTTTGTCTGATACCTGTGTGAGTGTTGAAGTGTGTTGATTCAAACCAGAACGTTTGCTGTTTTCCATTTCTGTGGTTAAACTGGCCCACGCTTGGGTACTCTGTGTTCTCTTTGTGTGTGTGTGTGTGTGTGTGTGTGTGTGTGTGTGTGTGTGTGTGTGTGTGTGTGTGTGTGTGTGTGTGTGTGTGTGTGTGTGTGTGTGTGTGTGTGTGTGTGTGTGTGTGTGTGTGTGTGTGTGTGTGTGTGTGTGTGTGTGTGTGTGTGTGTGTGTGTGTGTGTGTGGACTTAGTTTCTGGGTAAATAAAAACCTACTGACGGTGATTTCAACATATTACATTTTTCTCTGATTAGCTGTTTAAAAAAACATCTAACGGTTTGAGACTTTTGTGGCAAAATGAGTTTAAAACTAAATGTCCTGAGAAAACCTCTCGTGCAATTATTCTTATGTGGAATTCTTTGATGCATTATAAAAATAAGTGGGAGATTTATAAAACACTTGTGGAAGAGCTACTGCACTGCAGAGACATTGAAATGTTTTCTAGTGCTCTTTGGATGGTCGACCAATCAGAAGCCACAGAGAGTAAAAAGAGTATAGTGCAGGGAAGTTAATGCAAACAACATAATTGCCTCTTAGACCCCAAACCACAACATTTATATAAGCGTGCTATATAATGTGCTAACTCAGTCTTTCCCTTTAGTGCACTGCTTTCATGTCTTGATGTAAGTTATTTCAGAGAGTTCTTTCCTTTATACTTCATTTTACTCAAGATGTGACAGAAATACATTCAAGCAAAGGGCCTGGGCCAAGCCAGAGTTTATGATCTTTAACCAAACTGGAGTTCCTATTAAAAACTCAAACTCCTGTGGAAACAACAAGGGAACTTTCTTTTGATGGAAGCACTCACCCATGACATATTCCGTCTTTATTAGATTTTGAATTAACCATTCCCTTTTGACATCATTTACTTTGTGGGACTCTCCTGTTGACTCCACCAATGTTATACTAAAATCCCCCAAAGGCTGCCACGTTTACACTCGTTATCCTCAACATTTGGAATGTATGATTCAATATGCTTCACAAGCAGCATGTTGACTCATTTTATCCTTGTATTTTAAGCATTCATGCCCTCAAACATGGAAGCATGAAGGATGAAGCTCAGCCGCTACGGTTAGCAGATGGCTAATCTATTAGCAACAATCGCCAATATTGAAGTTATTTTTGCTGCAGGATTTTCTTGTTCAAGCATGCTTTTCCTAATTTGAAGGGACATGCACTTATGTCCAATGGAAAACGTTTGTTGTGTGTAATAAAAACGTTATACTCACTTTAATAATATCGTTGTGTGATTCTTATTTGCTAATGTTTATCTAAATGTACTACTTTCACTTCTTTGCTAAGCTTGGGAAAATTCCTTATTAAGAACATTTGTTGCAGTGTTAGTTAGACTCCAACAGTATGACCTTCAACTCAGGCGGACTGAGAACATCCTGATATGGCCTCCTTTCATTATCACCAAGCTTCGTCCCTCCCTTTCTCCTCTCTCTGCGTTTAAATATGCAACCCAAACTCTACTCTACGTCTTTTCACTCTGCAGACGCTGTATGCTCTCTGTATGACTGACTGAACTTTCTTGCAAGAAATCAAATACGACAAAGACAGCTGAATGGTTTGATTCTCTATCCACATTTGATACATAAATTCCCACCACAAGTGTGAATGGTTTTCCATCACGGGCTAGATTTTCAAAAGCTGTAAACAGAGGCAAGAGGTGCAGAAATCTAGTTTCCTCTCAGACCCAATGCATTTTATACTTAAATATTATTATGGAACTTTTTCGCCAACAGTGCCCAAAAAACTATTTTAATACCATTTGGTACATGTTCACATTATTTCACATGTGAGCTATAACAAGCTCATTAGCCTCACCTTTGATAAGTCTCTGGCTCTGAGATATTCCACATAACCTCCTGTCCGAAGAAACCCACATGATCTCCCTCCTTTGTCCACAGTCCAGCAGAGCCATCACTCGAGGCTGTGAGGACGAACAACCTGCCGGACACCTCAAGGACGTCCACGTCCACTATCGATCTCTCATGAGCTCTCCATCGCTGCAGCAGAGGAGGCCGCTCGCACACTGGCTGTGAGTAAAGAGAACACCTCAGGTAAAGGCGGATTTACCGTACATTACACGCTTTTGATTTGATTGACTCCAACTTACACTCTCATCATGTTGGACGTCCAGTCCATAGTCACTGATGTCCCAGATCTGAAGCCAGCCGGTTGTATCTCCAGAGACCAGGATAGTGTTTTGAGGCTGATCCGAGCTCAGGCTCAAAACACGCTCACCGGGCTGCTCTGGAGAATAACACTGGCCTGAAATCAGACGGTAAGAAAATGAAATGCGCATTGTTAAATCTAAATGGTTCTTGCTAGAGTCTGCTGTTGTTTGTGTTCTTGAAAGTCTACAGGGAGGAAGTTGCATGCGAGTCAATCTAGCTACTCAGGTGTGTGCCAGTTTCAGGAATACAAGATTCAAGCTTCAAAGGCTTTATTGTCATTGGCACAATAGCTGCAGCTGTTGGCAATAAAAAGTCCAAGGCTTCTCCAGCAGAGCAACATACAATGCATTTAAGTAGAAAATAAGTAAGTTGTGCAAGTTGCTCTGGTAAAAATGTAAAGGTACATTATTTATGTGTAAGATGAAACAAAATGTAAATACGGTACAGTAGAACAAAATACTTCTTATTGTCAATATATATAAAATATGTGGACTGCAAACACTTTACAGAGCTCAGGAGTTTTCAGTTTGTAGGATAATACTATCTTGACTTCAATGACGAATATACTTCTGAGACAAATCACTACCCTTGAATGTTATGTCACACATCTCCCAATTATGTCACACTCTCAAAATCCTCTTTGGAGACACACACACACACACACACACACACACACACATACACACACACACACACACACACATACACACACACACACACACACACACACACACACACACACACTGGCTCACTCCCATGCCAGCTCATACACACATGCATCTCTCACAGTTCATGAATCCCCGACCGCTAAACACAGGCGGGCCCTGGAAAGAGGAATAGTTGAGGGCTGGCAGGAATGGTAGAGGCGGCCGGCCACAGTTCAGCCTGACTGCCACTTCTCTGTCTGTTTGTGAGTCCATCTCACAGGAGGAGCATTCAACCCTGACAGCTGCTTGTCAACTGCTCTGGTGCATCAACCTCTGTCCTGGTGTGAGAGTTGTGTTCTAACTTCATGAATCTTTTTTTGCCCCTAGATTCATCATACCTCCGTGTTCTCCCCTCACCATAGGTGTGTGTCTGTCCAGTGATGCTCCAGAAGCAGAGACAGCCGGCCTGCGATGACACCAGGACGCCTCGGTTTCTCAACTTCCTGTTGCCGGCTCGGTGCTGCAGGAACAGCAGGCCGTCCACAGGGGGCGCCGCTCTAGATGTGTATAAGCAGAGAAATAAACAAAAGGGCCACAACAATGGACCAGTGATGACGAAGGGCTTTTGACACAAACAATGTTTCCCCCCAGACTAGAGAAGTGAGATTAATGGTTAGAGAAAGAAGATGAAAAAATAAATGTCTGCTATATGATTTGTATTTTTCATTTTTGCCTTTTCTCCTGACCTTCGCTTCATATGGGAGATATTGCATTATGCTACCTTTGAATGTGATGAAGAGCCCCAACTAGACCCCTATGTAAGGGGTCACACATTTTTGGAGCCATGCTTGTTTAATCTTTAAAAACAAATTGTATTTCATAAGCGTATTTATGTTTTTTTTCAAGCAGCACGATCATTTCCTCTGATCTGTAGGGAAGTCTAAGGTAACATACAATGGAAATGCAAAGTACAAGCACCTCAAACATGTATTTACGTGCAGTTCTTGAGTGATTGTGATCTGCTGTGACTACAGCTTTTGCTATCTTTACATCACCGTTGTGTTTTCTCACCCTGCCTGTGTGGGTCTCTGCAGGTGGAGCACCGGCCCCTGTGTCTCCAGCCTCCAGATAACGACCTCTCCATCATAGCTTCCTGTGGCGATGACCCCCAGAGGAGAGCACTGACTCACAGCCAGGATGTCAGATTTGTGGACTCCGCTGGACTTCCACGACATGTCTGCTCTCACATACAAATCCTATATGTGAGGTAAATATAGACATGTAAGTATTAAACACCAGCTGAGCCGCTACGGTTGGCAGACGGTTAAAGTTTTCACACCAATATTGACCTTGTTTTGACCTTTAACTGTCAGACTCTTTGTTTGATAAGTCTGTCTTTCCTGCTTTGAAATGTAGGCAGATGTTTTCCAATGGTGGAGTAGCTCATTTTACTGCACGATTTAGTGTTTTATCAGGCTTTTTCTTATCTGAAGGGACACACTTGCATATGCATGTGTAGAAGAGCCAATAGAACGCCTTTTTCTTGATTGATATTATTGGCTTTTCATCAAAAGCTGTAAACTGAGGCAAAACGAAGTACTCTTCTCTCAGATGAATTGAATTATATGCTGAAATATTCTGGATCTTTTGCCCAATGATACCCAAAGAACACCTGCCAACCACAGATTTGAATACAATGTGGTCGATGATGTCATGGATGCACTGGTGTTTTATTTGTGTGCAGTTTTCAGGTTGAAAAGCAGGAGTTGTTCTTGTTGTTGTGCTCGAAAAAGTTTCTCAGAAGACAGAAAGTACTCTCTCCAGGCTTTCACTGTGTGGGTGAACTTGTTGCCTGACATTGTGAAACTCTCTGCACATGGCTTCCCACCATGTGACAGTTTACAAGCGGTCTGAAACAACATCTAATTATTTGTGTTGCCTTGTGGAAAGCAGCTCCATTTCCCTCTCTGCTTTACTGATTTTGTTTACACCTCTGGGCTACAGTGAGGTCAGCTCTTGAAAATGAATCTGGAGGCTCAGCATGGTAAACTTCAGAGGAATATAGCTGCAGATGTCTCGCATGGCACACATGTCTTTAATCTCCCCAGGTGCATGCAGGGTAATTTACAACATCATTCGCTGATATCATTTACTCCTAAAAAAAACATTGGAAACCCGCCTCTGCTGAAACATGGAGCGAAACATTATGAGGGAGTGGGGGGAAAGCAGCACGGAGAATTTGCTGGAAAAGCACGAGGACTGAATGTTACTACTGTTTCTAAGGGATGGATCTAACCGCAGACAGAGCAGATGTTGCTTGAAGGGGGAGAGGTCAAATGTAACATAAGGATTTGAGGTGCCAAAATATGCACATTCGGACTTCTTTATAACATACATCGGTTCATATGTGTGTTTATACTGGCACTGGCAATGCTTCAACTTTAATTCTTCAAACCAGGGGGTCAGCATGTGGAGTTTTAGACATTTTTACTTACTTAAAAGACACAAGAGGTCTGTTTTTAAAGGTATTACAGATTTAACAACATATCTATTAGATTTAATCCAATATTACTTCTACTCTAGGCTGATTTAATTAAAGAACTTAAGCTCAAGCATTGTTTTAAGACTTGATCAGATTAGTCACTGACAGCTGTTTGTGTGGGATTCATCCTCCACATCTGGGGAAGAAACTTGTGGCCGACCTTAAGTGTGAGTCAAGCTTTTTGGTTATTAGGTTATGTGTGCTGCTTTGTTAATGGATTTAATGCTGGAATTTGCTGTTTCACTTGGCGGTGCAAAGAAGAGCATACTCCCCAGAAGAGACCCAGCAGAAATGCCCGATAAAAATGTAAGAATGTCTGCATTTTATTTTTATTTTGTTTGTGTCTGGTATTTAGTCCAAAACACACTTCCTTCACTTTTGAAATCCAAGCCACCTTCCAAGCAACAGCAGGAGGAATAAGACTGCCAACAAACATGTGCTTCAAATTCATGTCATATTTCTAGATACTGTATCTTTCTATATTGTCTTTCATTAAACACCCGTTTATCAAACATAGCAGTGGAACATTTGTTCACCCTGGTGGTAAATCCTTCTAGTTTAAAAAGTGGTTGATTATCAAATTGTAATCATCTTTAATTGTACCTTTGCAGCTGCGACGTCGTACTGAGCGACCCGCCGGCTCCATCCCACAGCCAACAGCTGGTTGTCATGGAGACAGGTCAACCCGGTGACTTCGGAGGTGTCGACGGGCTCCAGTTTGTGCAAGTTCAGGCCGTTAAGTAAGTTCCACACCTGCAAATTAACAAACTATTTGTACGCTCTTATAATGACTCCTGAACCTGGAAATCAATTAGCATTTGCACTTCTTGTTCCCTCGTCACACAGTTAATGTCTTTTGAATGGGTTTTTGGTTAGATTACCAAAATAGGGTGAGTTGTGAACAGGTGCTTATGAGATTTTAACATTAGTAAATACTGAGTAAATATAAATAATAGTCAGAAGTTCCTACGCGTCTTAAAATTGTCGGTTGCCCTCAAATGGCTAAATGAGAATACTGCTCGTTATCATGCTGAACATTAGCCGCCTTTAGCTTAGTGCAGGTGACAGGAAGTCATCAAGTGATCCTCGTCAAATCAGATTTAATTTATACAGCCCATGTCACAAAACACTTGTCTTAGTGAGCTTTACAGATCGTCATGTTATTGGTTTATAGCTTAAAGGTGGGGTATGTAATTTATTTCAGAAACACTTTTTGTTATATTCCATGGAATGCTCTTAACATCCCGATAGCAATGAATACATTAAATGCTTTGACAATAAATAAATAAAAAAATGTCATCTGTGGAAGCCGTGGCACTGTAAAAAGCACGACCAATCATTTTAGCGCCTACCTGCCTGTCAGCCTTCCATCTGTGCGCAAACGTATCTTGTGCCCTCATTGGTCATGTGCACGTTCGTGTGTGTTGGAGGAGGGGCTCTGTAAGGAAGTCTGAAGGAAGGGGCAGATTTGTTCCGGTTGTGTATTTTCAAATTCTAGCGCACTCGAGCTGGTTTCTCCAAAATGACATACCCCACCTTTAACGTAAGCTTCCTGTTTCCAGCGATTGCATTAATGCTTCAACTAATATAAAGGTGTTTATTTATTATGAAGATATTAACTTTCTGAACAAGTGTAAATATCACTTGTGTTTGCCCCAAATCTTATTTTATAAACTATTCAAAAAAAGCCCATATCTTTTAATCACCCTTGCACTGCTAACATATGGGTTGGCTTACTAAAATATGTCATCACTACCACGTTATTGTATCAAATTCACAGTATTTCTGCACAAACTAATAGTGAAAAGTGGTGTTTAACCTTAACGGTGCCGTTGCGCGCCCCAGTGATCAGTCTTCTGTGGGAGGAGTCTAGTGCCATGCAGGTGATCCCCTCTTCTCCGTGAGCGTTTAGGATCTGAAGCCGCCTCCTCCCCGTCTCGACGTCCCACAGAGACACAGACGAGTCTTCATGTCCTGTAGCCACCTGTCTCAAAGTGGGGTTGTACAGAGCACAGGAGAGAGGGGGACCACTTTGAATATTTGGTCCAGGTTCCCTTCCTTCATCGGTCAACCATCCGCCCCCTCCTGTCCTTCTTTCAGACAGACTGAGCACAGCTAGATAATCTTTGCATGCCACCGCTAAGAGAGGCTGCTCAGTGAGCGGGGGGCTCAGCAACAGGAAGGGGAAGTTTCCGTGTTCTGGGATTCGACCCGGCTGCTGGCAGGGGAACTGCAGGGCGACGCTCTTCAGACACTGATGGCTGGAAATGTCCCAAACCCTCAGCTCCTGACAAAGGACAAAAGACATTAACTAGAAGAAAAATCAATAAAGATGCTTTGTTGTGATATTCAAAACAAAAACCAATACGATTGACATATTGAAAAAAAAGCAATAGAAGTAATATTTTGAAAGCCAGTTTTCTATTTTAAATTCATTTTGTATGAGTCACACAGAGGTGTTGCAGATTACCAGTTTTACAGACAAAAACTACAATATTTAAAAAACGAAAATGTAAGTCATTTTAATTACCAATATGATAATATATTGTAAATAACATAACGGCTCTTAAATCATTTCTTCATCTTTCCATTCTTACTTTAAGATTCTCTCCGCACCTTCAGTATTTTGAGTGAAATGAAGTTGCCAAAGTTCACTGTAAACAAAGTGAAATGTAAATTTGACTGACATTTTGTCTAGTCCTATAAATATAGTTTTTGTCATTTAACGTGGCTGTGAAAATGGGACATCTAGCAGCACTCACAGCATCTCTGGAGTAGCTGAGGATCTGCCCCACAGGTTGGTAGATCTTAACATCCAGCACGGCGGTGCGGTGACCGAGCAGCGAAGCTACGGGACGCGAGGTGATGAAACGAGTCCACAGTCTGACCGCCCGGTCACAACCTCCTGTCACCATCAGCTGCAGAGACGCGTCGTAGTCAAAACATTTAGCTCCCTGAAACGAGACAGATAGACAGAGATGTTGCTATTATACTGTTTTTCATCAATATATTAGAGGTCTCAGATATATACAAAACATGTCTCTGAAGTGTTTGGCTCCAAATACCAAACAGATCATTGCAGCATTACCCATAATCCCCTCTGTTTCAGCCCTGTTTCCAAAGTGCTGATTCTCTGCCTGTTACGTTAGATGAAAATAAGGAGCCCCTCCCCCCGCCCCTCTGAGGGATATTTGGTTAAAAAGAACTCAATGGTGCTCTAGGAGGAGATTCAGTTAATAAGGTGTGGGGGGGGGGGGTACCTTGGTTGCTGATTGGCTAATGGTTACACAAGCCAAAAAAACATTATGACATCATAAAGTGGCCAAAATCTGATCAGCTCATTTTCAGACAGGTCTTTATAGAAATGGATCAGGACAAAGAGAGAGAGAATCTTTTTTATAGAAACTTTCAGAGTCTCTTTACACAGAGGGGACACATGTTGATGTAGCAGAGACATGAAAAAGTGGATTTGAGAGGGGATTAAGACAGTAAACGTTGCCCTTTACTTATAACACTGGGGGATAAAATAGTAAATACAACTGGGGAGATTTCATTGTTAAAAAGTCCAGACTGTTATTTGGAGAATAGCATAAGTGTGCTCATAAAAAATAACAGGAAGCATCCCCACCCAGTGTAATAATGTTTTGTGCTCCAGCTTGACTTCTTTCTTCCACAGTCACTGTCTGCCTCTGTTTGGGGGGCAGGAGTCAACCAGAGCAAAAACAAAATAATACTTTTGCCTCTAGATAAAAATAGCTAGGGATGAGTTATGTACTATTTGGATTTTAGCCAAAATAGGTAATTCGTTGATTTATAAACAATTTGAATGGAGTGCAAGACAGACTCAACCCCCAGAGTTAGGTCAGGGTCACCCAGACCGCAGTACTGTGACCTCCATATGACCTCAAAAGTGGATAACAACAAAAATCATTACACTGCCTTTTGGCTCTTCACATGATGTTTCCTCTCACTACTTTTCATAGGGGAATAAATGTTTAGAAATAAACTTAGGATGCAAAAAAACATACTACATACAATACACCAAAAGAGCACAATAATATACTACAAGTAAAATATTTAGGGATAACATGTACAAAACTACCTACCATCTAAAAGGCCCATCAAAATGATACGTATTGATATGAACTAATAGGAATAAATAACATATAATAACCTATTTTAAAACATGTCAGTTACCTGCTTAAATGTCCAAATGTAAGGCTCCTGCTTCAGTGTCACGTTCATAAAAACTACAGAGGTGTTGTCACTCTCTGATGACGTCATGACGACGTTGGTGCCGGGCTCGAACATCACTCTGGTGATCGGCTCCTGGTGGACGCTGGGGATGTGACGGTAGGACACCATGCTGCTGTGTTCACCGAGGTCCTGTTGTCAAGGTGGATAACATAGGTGCTTCAAGTAATCATCTCAAAGATTTTGGTTGAAGTTATTTCTTTAAAGAGCTTGAAATTAGGCAAAAAGAAAATGGTGATTATCAACTAAACGCACTGTTGGCTCCCGCTGCAGAGGAATTAAGTAATGAAAGTTTTACTTTTACAAAAACAACATGTAGAAGAGAGTATAGGAATAATGTAGCTTGTTAACACCCACACAGATTTGGGTTGAAACGATTTCTGTAAGAAGCTTAAATGAGGCAAAAATAATGGTGATTGCTCTGACGAAAGCAATTTGATTTGCAGTATTATGAACTGGTTGTCTCTGGTGACAGTTCCTTGAAAAAGTACAAGCCGTGTTCAGTTATTAAGGTGTTTTTCCATCACCCAGCTGTGGTAAGTACCCCAAATTAAGCAGAATTATGGCAATTGTGCACAAAGGCGTAACATTTTCTGTTAATAGGGCCGAACAAACAAAGTGTAAAGCTATGTTTTCAGACAATGAAACATGCAATCCAAAGTAAAAGAGACAAAAAAACACCTGCAATTATCGCATGTCACCATAGGTGTCGCCAAAGACACCAAAAGGGACATTCAAGATTCAAGTCGATACTGTCATTTGTACATAGCTACAGTGTAGTTATGAGTCTTATGACAATGAACATCTTAGGTCACATGCTCCTCAGACAATGCCACACAATAAAAACAGATAATGGTGCAAGTAAATAATAGAAATAGTGCAGAATGGTCTATATACAATTCATTGGAATATTCATATGAGTTGCAAACAGATGAATGTTATGGATGTTCTTTCAAACGTGCAGGTGTTCAACACACACATTTTGTGGGTGTGGTTTGTAAAAGTAAGTGTTTTTCTCGTTGCTTTCTGCTGTACTGTACACAGGGCCAATCTTACTGGGAAGAAGATCCTCTGTGGGCCGCTCTCTGTCTTGGAAGGACTCTTGAAAAGACCTTTGGATGGATTCAGGAACCACAGGAGATGGACTCCTCCTTTGTCATCCCCCATGAGAAGCAGAGAGGGATGCTCTGGAGACTGGGAAGGAAAAACAACACAGGTTTAAGTAATGAGTTTATGCATTTAGAGTGAATATATCTCATTAAGGTGTGGTCCTACCTGAGCATCATGCCAGTAACAAAGTGCTGTCGGGACACTTCGAAACCCTTCATATGAGACAAAAAAACTGTTCAAAACTGATATTTTTGGGCTAAAATAAATTTAAATATCAAGTAGAATAGAATCCTTTATTGTCATTATACAGGTACAATGAGATGAGTAGAGCTACTCCTTTTTTTAAGGTGCCATCAAACATACAAATAACAAACAAGAGAAGTACAACATTCAGGAGGAGACAACATACAAACAACAAGCATTCATACGTCAATATGCAGATAAAGTTAAAGTGCAGGAATCTATCGGTTTGAGTACAAATACATTTGAATGTGTATACCAAAAAGGTGGGCGTCCTGAAACACAGCGCCAGTCGAGACATTTATAAAGTGCAAGTCCCTGCAGTCAGTAGCTATGGCAACCGCGTGTACGTTTCCCATATAGACGGCATCAGAGGTCCAGCCCCTGAACCTCCTCGTGCTCGCCACTTCCTCTGTGGGGTCTCCTGCAAGCTGGAGTCAATATATAGAAAAAAGTCTGAGTGTGTTGTTAATGAATGTTGGTGTTTTAAAGTTTGAAAGTATGATGATGTCTCTCACCCCGAGCGTCTTGAGGATGTGGAGGCTGCTGCTCCAGACACTGATCTGACCTCCTTTACTGACACTAATGTAGCGCAGCGGAGGAGGGTGGGAGACGGCGACTAAGCGCACTGTTGGCTCCCGCTGCAGAGGAATTAAGTAATGAAAGTTTTACTATTAGAAAAACAACATGCAGAAGAAAGTATAGGGATAATATTGGAAAATGTAGCTCAGAAACACCCACACAGATGCTGCAGTCAACTTTTGGTGCATTACGAATTAAGATGTTTCGGCCTTAGTTGCAGCATTTGCTCTTTTATTCACTATCATTTGTAGAAACTGCTGAATGTGTTTGATACTTGTATACCAATTTTAACTACTTGTTAAAGGCCAGTCAAGTATCTTACCTGTAAAATGAATACACAAAACACTTCAGAAGTCCTCCCTAAGCTGACAGACAAACAGCAAGCTAATGCTTTTCTAACAACCAACTATTTACACATGCAGCTGATTCAAAGCAACATCAATTCTTACACAATGCTTGATAGTTGAATACATTATAATTGTTATATTGATTGGCAACCTATCCAGTAACACACCTTCGTCAGATATATGCAGTAGTACGGTATTTTCCTTTTTAAAGAAGTACTCAGTAAGAAAGTAAACAGTTGAATTCATGTTTTTTGTAAGGGCCTTTCAAAATTAAAACATCATTCAGTGTTTCCCATACATTGATTTATTTGTGGTGGGTCGCCACAATTAAATATCGTCCGCCACAAATGGATCTCATAAAAAAAAAAAAAATTCTTCTTCTTCTTCTTCTTTTTTTTTTTTTTTTTTATTCTTTTTTTTTTTGGTGGTCTAATGGATAGTGAGGTGGGCTGATGATCGGAAGTTTGCGAGTTCAAATCCTGCCTGGAACACCACTACTATTGTGCCCTTGAGCAAGGCACTTAGCCCTCGGTTACTCCAGGGAGAATGTCCCTGTAATCGGTCATTGTAAGTCGCTTTGGAATAAGGCGTCTGCTAAATGCCTAAATTGTAAATTATATTTTTGGGAGAATAAACCCCACAGATCCTCAACTCCTGTGTGTTTCACTCATTAACAACGCAACACAGAGCAACAAGAACGTTGGGGTGGGGGGGGTGCGATGCGGTGCCCCCACAAATAGAATCAAATTCTGTGGGAAACACATTGCATTTAGCTGACGCTTTTATCCAAAGCGAATAAGTGCATTCGACCAAGAAGATACAAACTACTGTAGAAGAAAACAGAATCATATAAGTACATCAGGTTTCATAGAGCCAAAACATTTCAAGTGCTACTCAACTAGCTTTAGATAAGCCAGTCCTTTGTTAGTATACAAGTGCTTTGTTAGTCATTTTATTGCTCGAAGTGGACTCGAAAGAGATGAGTTTTTAGATTTTTACATCACAATCTGAAACTATAGGTATCGTCTTCCCCTTTTCTCTGTATTGAGTCATTTAACTTGGTTGGCGTCAGGAACCAAATAACAAACGAGCTCGCTTCATCAAAGTAAAAAGGAGATTTGTTTTACTTTGCATCTGTTTGCCTTTTAAAAAGAACGTGACCTTAATGTTGGCGCCCCCATCTGGCCTTCCAGTGTAATTGTTAAATATTGAAGCATCCTAAAAGATGCACCTTCTCTTCTCCCCAGATCTCAGTGTCCTGTGGACTTGCACCTTGTTGTGGGAGCAGAGTCTGATCAGCGGCTGTTTGTCCAGCAGAGCGGCTCTGGGGATGGAGGCTCTCTCTCTCTCAGTGAACTCCAGCAGCAGGTAGGAGCACAGCTGCTGCCACCTCACCTGCCCCGAACAGCTGATATCTACCTGGGAATGAAACAGTTAGACCTGCATTATATCATCTGGAAGTCTTCCTAAATGATGTCTTTTTGATCAGTATAAGACATTTGTATACCTCACTGAAGAACCTCTCGACCCACGAGTCCTCAACATCTGGACCGACCACAGACCTCATAACCTCCCGAAACTTTTCTAACTTCATTCCCAGCTCTTCATTTCTTCCTCTGCTCCTCACGCTCCGTCCTTTCGGCCTCTCTTCATGTGTCTGTTCCTCAGCTTGTTGACGGGTAAATGCATTTCTCAGGAGCTGCAGGTGGTCGGGGGTCAGTTTCTCTGGAGGACTCACTCCACAGGCTGGATCACTGCGGCAAAATTATAATTTAAAGGTCAAATATTATTTGTCTGGATATTTTTTTTAATGCATTACTTCTTATCAATGATGGGATGTAACCAATTACATCCACTCAATTATAGTTCACTATAATATACGTTATTTTTTAGACAGGATTCATAATAAATAATGAGTACTTTAAGTACAGGACATTAAAGGTAGGGTAGGTAAGAATGGAGAAACCAGCTCGAGTGCGCTAGAATTTGAAAGTACGCAGCCGAAAGAAATCTGGTTATGGCTAGAAAGGATCCGTCTAGTGTAAAACTCTCGAGATAGTTTGCAAGTCACGTGGCTGAATGTTTACGTTTGGCAGGCAGCCTTTCAGTTACGATCGTTAACATCAGTGGGCAAATGATGGTGGGAAGCTAAACCATCTATTAATTATGTCAATGACAGGGAGTGTGATTGTTGAAATAGGGTGTTAGCGGTCTTGCTGTTCAAAGAAGAATGACAACACTGTAGATCACCAACACTGGTTTATTTTTTATTCACAGGCAAGTCAACGTTGTCGCAGTAAAAGTCCCAAGATAGATCCTGGTGCAATACAATGTTCCCTTGCAGTGTTTTACTATTAAGTCTGATGTTTCTCTATTAATATTACTGCTGCATTAATGTGTATGTTGCATGTTACTGCTGTAGGTGTGTTTCCGAGCCGCTCCAACGAGAGTTACAACGAGAACGTGACGTCATATTTACACAAGACGGATCCTTTCTAGCCATAACCAAGAAATCTGCCCCTTCCTTCAGATTTCCTCACAGAGCCCCTCCTCCAACACACACGAACGTGCACATGATCAATGAGGGCACGAGATCAGTTTGTGCACAGATGGAAGGCTGACAGGCAGGTAGGCCATCCAGTTATTTTAGCCGGCTAAAATGATTGGTCGTGCTTTTTACATATATTAATATATATTGAATATATATTATATTCATTGCTATCGGGATGTTAAGACCATTCCATGGAATATAACAAAAAGTGTTTCTGAAGTGAATTACCTACGTACCCCACCTTTAAAATATACAGGAAATAAGTATATTCCAACAAAATGCAGGACATTTTTTGTTTTACTTAGTAATTTACTTTAAATATCTAAGCACTTATTCTACCACGTCTTCATGTGTGTGCAGGTGTACAGTTGGTTAAACACGTTCAGGACGTAATAATTAGTTAAAGTAAAGGCAAGGCAATTTTATTTATATAGCACTTTTCAGCACGTGGAAATTCAGAGTGCTTTACAGATTAAAAGCAAAAGACATTTAAGAACAAATACAGCATAAATACATTATTAAAAAGGCATTTAAAAACAGACATAAAAAGCTAATGAAATAAAATAAAAAAATAAACACAGCAGGTACAGAATACATGACTAAAAAGGCATACTGTAGTGTGAGTATGGGCAGCTCAATTAAAAGCAGCGGCAAATAGGTGTGTTTTTAATCTGGATTTAAAAATAGGAAGTGTCTCAGCGGACGTGCACGATTTGGGCAGTTTGTTCCAAATTGTTGGGGCATAATAACTAAAATCTGCTTTTCCATGTTTAGTGGTTATTCTCGGAACAGAGAGCAGACCCGACCCAAAAGACCTGAGACTCCTGGATGCTTCATAGTGATGGAGCAGGTCGTCTATATACCTCGGTCCTAAGCCATTTAGTGATTTAAAAACTGTATTTAAAATCAATTCTTTGGCAGACTGGAAGCCAGTGTAATGATCTCAGAACCGGAATGATGTGATCCACTTTTCTGTCAGTGAGAACTCAAGCAGCAGCGTTTTGAATCAGCATATTTTTTAGTGAGCCCTGTGAATACACTATTGCAGTCTACTGAAAATAAAAGCATGGACAAGTTTTTCTAAATCCTGTTGCGACATTAGTCTTTTAATCCTTGATATATTATTCAGGTACTAGTATGCAGACCCAATAACTGTTGCAAATTCAGGTCTGAGTCCATCACTACAAGTAAAGCCACACAAAAATGTTCCAAGTTCTTGTTAGTAAGTTATTAAGTTCATGTTAGTAGGTTTGACTTCTTGTTACTGTTATTAAATCAAGTCACTGACATCTGGTCTGTTACTGGGTCCCTGTACAAATGAATGCAGCACTGGAACAACACACTACTGATCAAAGATATATTTTGAATCACATTCTAAAGTCTTATATGAAACACACTAAACTGAAGCCTACAATGAGTAAAGAAATGTGTAAATTGAATATAAGGTGTTAATGAGTGCACTTGGTAAATGTTGCAAAATCTGGAATAATTAAGTTTGGGGAGATGTGTTTAAAAATGCAGAAGATCAAAGTGTCGTCGTCGTCGTCGTCGTCGTCCCCCCCCCCCCCCCCCCCCCAGCAGCAGCTCCTGTGTGGCCCTGTTGCTCGGGGAGACGACTATACGCATTGTGAGGCTTTTTCCACGTCTACACTCTATACACACTCACTAATGCTAATGGGACCGTAAAACAATTAAGTAATAAAAGTGTATTAAGTTTGCTGAAAAGGAGTGTTAGAAGGCTGTTGAATCTGAATGAGTTGGTGAAGCTGTGTCTGAGTGGAGAAAATATGTGAATCCAAAAAATTATAAAATGGAAATGTTCAACTTTATAGAAGACTTCACTTAACTTGTATGTTATGGAAGGATGGAGATTTCTTTTTAGCTTTGAGATCATAAAATGGTGGAAAGTTTGGACTTTAAGATATTTCTGATATTATTAAGATAACATATAGAAATGTTATAATATAATTGTGGAATATTACAGAGCCTATCAAATACAAAAAAGGTCAAACAGGCGTTTGTGTGTGTGTGTGTGTGTGGTTACAGGATAAAGACATTAAATAAACAGTGATCAGTTACATTTTCTAACATCATATACATAAGAATAAGCCAAAGAAAACTCACCAAAACCTGCTGTGTGGCACTTCTGTCTCATAAAGCTTCCATGGATTTTTGTTTTTCCTCAAGGTGTCCATACTCCCTCTTCAAACTCTTCAAAGCTCCAGATACTGCTCCATCTTTTCCCGTTGAATTTAAGATCGAAATGTAATCTCAACGATCCCCAGAGTCAGATCCTGCAGCTCCCAGAAGTCCTGAGGCCGGTCTGAGATCCTCTCCATGCTCCGGGTCGTCTAAACGCTCAGGGTCTTTGTTTCCATTCCTCCCTCTTGTCTTCTCAGGAAAACCTGATTTGCACAAACAAAGCTTCTTGTTCTCCGGACAGGCGAGGAATGTCCAGATCGTCGGATCAATAAGCCGTCCGTCACAAGAGGCTGACCGCTGCGAGAGGAGAGTCAACACATCGCTGGTGAGAAGACCGAGGGGAGAAGAGAGTTTCCAAAATAACTGGAAGAGTCCGCTGGGGGCAACCGAGCCGCCAGACAAGCCCTCAGTGGATTAATCATTTAGAGAAGCAAAGTTGGTCAGTACCCAGGGGGGTTATATTTGTAGCAAGGACACTGAAGCTGTTCTAAAATTATAATGTCTTTGCACAGATCGTATATCTACTATATGTTCTTTGAGAATATATTAAGAGTAAAGGGCACACACAACAGAGGAATAGTGTTAAATATTCTTCCATTAGGCTACATAAGGGCTCTATTTTTTTGTAACGCAAGTTTTCTAAAAATGTAAGTTTGAATATGCAAAGGGGGCTTTATCCTTCTGAATATTGGTGAACTTGCATACTTTTTCAAAACAAAACATCTGAACATTGGTTAAGGCACGGTTCAAAAGGTTTGTCTCATTTTGTTGACCTAAAGTAAATGCTTTTTACTGATCGAACACTTTGAAAGCCATTTAAAAAGTACATTTTCACCCTTTTTTAAGCAATATATTACTTATGAATCAGGCCAATAATGATTTATGAACATATGCAAATAAATCAGAACAAATTATAAATGTTGGTGAATTAAGAAATAAATCTGCAGATGCAAATAGTCAAATAAACACCTTATTGTGTACGTTTTGTGTATTATTTCCATAAGTCTGATATAAAATATATCATAAAGGCAAAATAGACCAAACTCAAAATGAACCAGAGCATATTTGCCTGTAGTGTTTCATTAAAAGCAGTGATCAATGATTGTCTGTCATGTTGTTAGCGCCTCACAGACTTCTATAACTAATGTGTTTTATTTGTTGCCAGGCAACCCACTGCGCTTCTTCTCCCCACTTCAATGAGCAGGAGCTGGAGTGGCCTCCCAGTAACTTTAATGAAGAGACCAAAGTCCCAGTGGAGTCTCAACTCTGCTGGGCAGGTCTTTGTATCGGCTCTAATATTAGACCCACACACACCTGCAGTAGGAGGTACTGTAACTGCCTCAAATAGCTATTTAATTTATCCGGTGTAACAGGCAATGACCAGTAATGGAAAGCAGAAAATAATGCCACAGTAATCAAATACAAAATGTGGTATTTTTTTTTTTTTGCCAAACACATGAAAAATATACAAATTGAGTATATATGTGATAGATTACAAAAAGAACAATAACAACAAGTGTACATTAGACTACACAAAATAACTGGTTGACTGGGAACAAAGGTAGGTGAGCAAAAGTTGATAGGAAAATAATTTTGAACACATCAGCATTCATTTAAATATGCTGATAGTAAGTTGAAATATATTTTTATCATTTTCATTTCAAGATTGATAAAAGCAGAAGTCCAGCCACTATAATCACCAACATGTATTAAACGTAAAACATAAACAAATCCCTGCATTTTTTCTATACTGCCAATTAGTACATTTCTCCGACAACTATTTTGATATGACATATTAAAAGAAAGGCAACAGATGGCTTGAGAAGAACCAATGATATAAAGCAATTAAGGGTAATATTAGCTCATATTCCAGGAGACAATGCATCTGTGGATAGGTAGTAATACGTCACTGCTAATGCACTGTATTTCAAAACTTTTAGTTTCTAGATTTTTTTTTGTTCCACCAAATCCCTTGCACTAGCGATAAGATATTGTCAAGTCTGGTAAACGTCAAATACACGTGATAGTACGTGTCACAGCCAATAGATGGGGCCACAGCCAACATATTTAAACATGCTGAGGCATCAATAAATAGTGCTGGATTTCTTTGAGTGCAAATTACAATACCGAGTACATCAGACGACATTAACCCCCTAAAAACAAACAGCAGTATTTTCAGCTGCTGGAATGTATTTGATGTGCTCCTCATCTAGTAGGCTATGTTTTTAAAGTCCATAATAAAGAACTTTGCAAAATGTAGATCCTTATTTATATAATCTGTTCATTTTAAAGCAATCAGATATATCTAGTAAACGTTCATTGTGTGTTAGTGTGTGCCTTCTCCTCTCGGCTGCACGGGGGCAGCAGCAGCTCTCCAGCCTCCCTCAGTCTCCCTCGGTTTAATTCCTCCCCCGTGACCCGCCCTTATTTCCCCTTGCTCTCAGACTTGGACATAAACTTCCTCCGCCCTGTCTGCTCAGTGATGGGGCTGTGAGGATGCACGGCAATCCTGAGACTTTTTCTTTTGTTTTCATTCAGATTTAGTCCTTTTTGTTATCAACCCGTCTGCAGCCATGTTGCGGGTTAAGGTGGAATCGGCGAAAGGTCTGTCTAAAAAGAAGGTGGGACAACCTGATCCAATCGTCTCTGTGATATTTAAAGGTAAGGCTCACTCTGAAAGTGTTGACGTTTAATTTGTATATGGAGAGACAACACTTGTAGATTAACATTTGGTCTTAAATAAGTATGTAAAGTGTGTAAAGTTTGTAGTCGCTCAATTGATTAGACTTTATTCTAGTATGACGTCACTATGGGTTTTTATAGTTAGCTGTTATTTTATAATCCAGTATACATGCAAACAAACGAATATAGTCTTATTTTAAGTTTTCCTTTAGTTGTATAATAGCTGGTGGCAAAATAAGCCTATTTCTATTTTAAGTTAAGGAATGAAGTGTCATTGTGGTCATTTGAATGCAGTATAATTAAAAATAAAACCCACAAATTGAGCAAGTTGTATTGCATCACTAAAGATTTCCCCCAACATGTCATAGCATTTGTATCCACATAAAGCCCGGCCCAGGTTTGGACCTGCAGTACACGTGACAGGACGAGGAATGCTTTGATATAGATAGAGGATAGACTTGTTAGAAAATGTTGGAAAATTGGCCTTCAGCTACTGAATGGCATTTCCTCCCTAATGAGGAAATTAACTTCCTGGCAATCAGCCCTATTGCTCTCAGCTGCTTTGTTTAAACCCAGATCCTCTTCATCATCAGCCCCAGGTGTGGCATATTTCCTCTTTTCCTCCTTCCCTTTAACTGCAGCACACTGACATGAACAATTGACATAAAGCTTGCAAAGCGAACCCTGTTTAGAGAAGGCAATAACTTAACTCAGGCCAACAAGTGGGTAAAATGATTTCTGATGTTCACCTATGTTTCCTTATCTTGAGAAATCATGAACCAATGATTGACCAATGTTTTTCAATGCGTGTATTGTTTTCAGATGAGAAGCAAAAAACTAAATCGATTGACAGTGAGCTGAACCCTGTCTGGAACGAGGTAAATCTCCAAAACACACAAACAAACACACACTTGTTATCCATGCTTCACACCTTTTACTTAGATTTTACAGGGAGTTAGCTTTGGCTAATAAGAAAAGCAGGAGTAGTTGATATGTTACAAGAAATCCCCTGAAGATCCCCTTTTTAAATGCATCACATAGTAAACATACTGACCAATCATCATATGACTGTATGGACCATGTCATTAGATTATCTGACTGATTATCTGATGTAGACGAGTCAAGTCTTGTTGTTTTTTTGTACCATACAGACTTGAGTAAATCAAGCCAAGGCCCTACTCTCAGAGATCTAATTGTAATTCTTTAAATTAGATATCTAATGTTCTGTATCCCTCATCTTGTCTCACAGGTGCTTGAGTTTGATCTGAAGGGCATTGCGTTGGACTATAGCGCCTACATAGATGTGATTGTGAAAGACTATGAAACTATTGGGAAAAATAAGTAAGTGTGACACAAACTGCTGAAACTTCCTGTTAGTGTTGGGTTTTGTGCAACCGATGGATCAAAGGGATGAAAGAGGAGGTGTGTGCCTCACCTTTATTGAATCTCAACGTAAACCTCTTCATGTCTGAACGACGACTGAGGAATAATTCTGTCTGACAGGTTAGCTTACAGGAGCTTTTTCTCTGATTGATGATGATGATGATAATAATAATAATGAAGATTGTTCTTGAATAGCACTTTTCATACTCAGGCAAAGTGCGTTAACAATATGCACACAACAGAATAACACATAATATAAGACATTCAATTAAAGTCAAATGCAAAACATGTTGGCATACTTGCAGCATGTTAACATAATACATTTGATTTAATGGAGTACAAGAAAGTTAAATAGGCAGTGTTTTATCGATATCAGCTTTTTTATTCAGATAAAGCACAGGCATTAAGATGGCCTCTATCTGAAATAGCTTTGCTTCAAAATAAGTATTTGTACATGACACATTTCCACCCCTGTGTTTAGGGAACACAATATTATTAACACTGGCACAGTAACACACAAGCAGAGTGAGTAATGTGTTATCAGAGCGGCTCTGTGTTTGAGTTATGCTGGATCTCAAGGCCCCCTCACACCCAGCCTGCCCTGCTGAGACTTGCTGGTTTGTGTGGGCTGACTGATCCTGATTGGGCAACAATGGATGGATGAATTGCTGTTTGTCTTCTGTGTGTCTTGGATTTGTGTGGTGCTCTGTCATGCTAGGACAGGGAAAATGTTACAGGAAAGAGTAACGGGGCATTAACTCGCCAAACTATTGTGATGGTGGTGAAGTTGCAATTCATGCAGTAGGAGTGAACTGATTTAAAGGTGCCCTATGATGCTCCGTTTCAGGTTCATATCAGTATGTAGTGTCTCTACATGTCTCCATGCTTTAATGTTCAAAAAGCTCTTTATTTGTCTCATACTGCCTGTGCTGCAGCACCTCTTTTCACCCTCTGTCTGAAACCAGAGCCCAGTCTGCTCTGATTGGTTAGCTGGCCGGCTCTGTTGTGATTGGTCAGCGGTTTAGAGATGTCCCGCCCCTTAGCCTATCACGTACAATGTGTTGGAGCGTTAGCCAATAGAAGTGTTCCATAGTGATGTTACTAAAGAAAACGAAGGAGTCCAATGGAAGTAAAACTCCAAAAGCACAACAGGGCCCCTTTAAACCTTACTATCCATCAGACCATTGCATCCAAATGTTTTAAATAGTAAGCTTTTAGCTTTAATACAAGTGTTTAAGATAACTGAGCATACAAATGGTTGAACGAGACTTGGGTTATACAGTAAGAGTTGTCTGAGAGTTTGTATAATGGGTTTTTGCAGCCCAGTATTTTGTATTCATCATCCACTGTGGAGGAGGCATGAGTGTTCTTTAAAGAATTCAAAGTAACACCAGAGGAGTAATGGGTTTGCAAAATGGCTATTTTGTTGGTGAAGTATTTCTTTAACATTGTGTGAGGAGAGGTGCTGTAATGCAAAAAGTTTACCCGACACAGTTCAAGGTTGTTATATCCAGAATCACATATGGGACCAATCTAGAGCAACCACAAAGAATGCTTCCTCGACAATTACTGCGTTCAAAGTCGTATGAAAACAACACACATGAAAAGTATCTCGCTCTTATGATTGATGTCTGATAGATCTTATGTAGTGTATTTCTTCTTCTCCTCTTCCTAAGCTTTACATAGTCTAAGTTCCTTCAGTGTCTGGGACAGCCTTCACTGAGGGGCGGAGCTTCTGTAATGTTCCTCTCCAGCACTCGAGTCCTTGTTAAACGGAGTAAAGTTTTCCACTGGGCTGGCTCCTCTGACACACTCCCTAAAGATCCACACAGTGCAAGCGGGAAAAGGACTTCCCTCTTTGTCAAATAGTTTTCCAGCTGGTGTTGTGGGTAATCCATGTTGTCATGGCAACAAAAAGGAGAAGGGGGGCAATCGGTTACTTCTTCTAATTCGATTTTAGAGGGGAAAGTTCCCCCTGTAGCACAGTCGATTATAAGTTTGAGAAGCACTTGTCAGTTTTTTTTTTTAAATGTCAGTTTCAAAATGTCTTTTTTCCTTACATTTATATTCTTTGGATATGAAAGTACAGTTTTTAGAGATTATTTGAGGAAGTAAAGCCATTTTACAGAGGATAAATATACCGTCAGGCAATTTAATAAAACTACTTCAGGGGTAAAATGTATGGGTAAACTTTAGCATTCAGCTTTTACATGTTTCGTTATGCTTTAAATTATACTAATCTTAACATTACAATTATTTATTAACTGGAGGAATGCACGGTAAAGGTTTAACGAGTGGCAGACTTTTAGAAGTCATTGCATAGTTAGCTTCGATCAAAGTAAAAACAAAGCAAATGGCCTCTTAGATATTTTCATTACCAATAAAGATGAGTTTTTCTGCACTGGTGCAATAAATAAAAAAGAAACTGGATCAAATCTTTACAGGATATGGTTGGGAAAATGCTGAGTATTGTTTCATTTCCCGTGTTTAAAAAAACAGACAAGGGGGTCTCAAATATTTCTGGATTGTATAGCCTTGCAGTGCTGGAACCTCTTGATAAATATGACGACATAGCGATAACGGGGAGCTGTTACTGCTCATGTTCACACCATTGTCACAAATCTCAGTTGTATCATCACTCGTCCATCCTAACAGATCGGTGTAAGAAAATGAATTACGACAGGGGAGGATGTTTACTTTATCAACTAAAACCCAGACGAGGACACTCTTACTCTATGAAGCTGATTTTGTTTAAAATCTTTCCCCTTTCCTTCTCGGATAGTCTAACGTAGTTATTTGGTTTGATTAGGTGAGGATTCATGATGCCACGAAAAGTAGAAAGACTAAAAGTTGGAACTTTTTGTTAAAGTGGCATGGAGCACTGCTCTCTGTTTTTCCACTGCCTACAAGAGGCTGACAATGGGGGGGAAACTGTATCTATTTCCAATAATAACTCCACACACATCATTTCTGTCTGTGGGGAATTGTGATAGTTGGAGGCAGGATCTTTTTCAGATGCAGTGGGATGTTCCTCTGTGACTCACCAGGGCTTGGTGATAGTCACACTGTCTGTTTAGGTCAGTGTACTTTGTGTTTACAACAAACACAATGGCTAAAGTTATCAGTCTTGGCACATCTTAATGTGTTCACAATGCATACAGTGCAGGGCGGTAATGATACCATAACTTTTGGAAGATGTTCAGGCAAGCATAGTTTTTGATACACGGCTGAAAAGGAAGTTACAAAATGAAAATATCTGAAGAGGGACTTGTTATTAAGGTCACCTAAGCCAACTGTTTGCTAAGGAAAAACTCCAAGTGGATGATGAGTCATATCCTACCTGAAGCCACTCTTTGTTTAAAGGGGCCCTATAGGGCTCAGTTTCACGTTTCATAACTCTATTCTTTGCCTCTACTGTGACATGTTTAATGTTCAAAAAGCTCTTTTTTTTTTTCTCATTCTGCCTGTGCTGCAGCACCTCTTTTCACCCTCTGTCTGAAACCAGAGCCCAGTCTGCTCTGATTGGTTGTCTGGCCGGCTCTGTTGTGATGTCAACCGCGATTTCCCACGCTTTAGCCTACGATGCGTTGGAGTGCTTACCAATAGCTGTGAGTGTTACATAGTGACATCACTACTTCACAGAAGTAAACGAAGGACTACAATCGAGGTGTTTCAGGCAGGGCGGAGTGTGTTTTTATTTAGTTTTATTCGTTGTGATTTTTAGCCTTAGCAGGGCCTCTTTAAGGCTAAATCCTCCAAACATTATTGCTGATAATAACCATTGGAAAACTACACTGTTGTTCCCCCTGTGATAATCAAGGCTGCATACCAGGTTTACACAGTCACTGACTCCCCCGGGACTCCCTGGCAGCCTCTTTCCTGTAGCCTTGACTACGAAGCAGGATTTGGGGTTAGCGAGGTGACTTCAGGGTTAACTCTGGTTTTCAGTCAGGAACTGGTTCACTTCTTACCGGGGTAGATGTCCATTGTAATTTATGCTGAACTCTCACTCTGCTCCAGGGCATGTTGGAGATAAGAGATCAGCTCAGTGAAAGCACCGCCTGCTGACCAATCAGAGCTCTGTGTGCAGACTTTAAAGCTATCAAATCATATTACAGGATAGAGGAAACCTATGTTGAACTTGCGTATGAAGGAAAGACGGCTGGCAATTTAAATCACTGACTATGTGAACATGTACATTAATAGTGTATCACTTCCCATCTTCAGAACAATCTGACTATGCTTCGATTTGTTTTAAGCAAGCCTACTTGATCTGCCACATCATAAATTACCAGAGCAATGGCTCCAGTCCGCAGCACTGCAGACGTGTCGCACTTCTCATTCATATCCCGTCTTATGTGTCCTTATCTGTCAGCTTCTTGCATACTGTATGCAGAAGTGTTATTATAAACAACACTTAAAGTTAACAAAACACTCAAATGTAATTTTAAAGTCAGATCAAATTGTGTCCCAGTCCTAGATGGGCCAGTGATATCATAAACCTGTTAATTTGCGCATTCAAACAGTCGGGAGTATTTTTACCAGCTGTTCTTCATGCACCTTGTAGCTGGATTAAGTGTTTAACTCATGGAGGTTTAAAGTTTGTCTTTATCCTTGATGATGTGTTTATGTCATGGATGTACGTATACAGTTTAACTTCATATTTGTCTCTAACATGATAGTTAACTTTCATTCAATGAAGTATGACGCTGCACTGTGTGTACGCTTCTCTAGGTTTCTGATTGGTCAAATGTTGCTAGCCTTTCACGTGAACACGCTCTCAGCCGGACAGAGAAACCCTAGCTTGATTTAGCGTCGTAGGAAAAGCCAGAAAACTCAAAGATATCCAGGGTCTGTTGAACTGGCTTCATAGTGCAGGCCTCTGATGTTATCAAGTTTTGGATGTTTCTGATTTGAGTTATGTGAGTAACTGAATCTTGGGGAATTCCTCCCATTAGGAATGCGTACCAAAATAATATTACTCAGTCCTCCCAAAGAATAATTCAGTTTACATCATGCTCTGCATTCCTTCAGCTACATTGTGTTACTATGGACACGATACAATGCATGTCATTTTAAGCAGCCAAAGACAAACGGAACTGCAGGATTATTATTATTTCTGCAACTCTGCAGTAGCTCAGTTTGTAAGGACTTGTCTTGGGAACTGGAGGAGGCTGGAGAGGTGCCGGTTTGCCTCCTTGTCACTGCGAAAGTTCCCTTGAGCAAGATTTATAGGTCCTGTTTGTGCATGTGTATGTTGGACCTGTGTTTAATGTGTACAACAACAAAAGAGTAAAAGCAATTTTTTTGTCTGTGATCCATACAGTTTGTCATCTTTTCAACCATCATGTTTTGGTTAGAAGTTAATATCTGTATTGCATTTGACAAATAAGTGTTTTTTAATTTTTTATTTGGAATACACTTTCCATTATACATTTAGTGCACAAACAATAGAAACATCTGTGTTTAAAATATTTTTACTTCTCATGGTTCATTGGCAACAATTGATATTCCCAAAAATATTCTCAGAGCTAATGAAATGCTGCTGTTCACATATTTAGATGGATCAAACAAATAAACACTCATTGGGCTGTGTTGTTTTTGGCTGCAGACCAAAACAGCCGCAGCGATTAACCACAGCAACTACAAACAGTCTGAGAACAAGTTTTCATGACACTTCATCAGAAAGGCTACTATATTTGTACAGCAAGAGTTCAGTATTATGTATATTAGAGTACAGTTCTCACAAAGACACTTTACCACATTAAGTTCCACTATATATTATCTTTTTAAATATGGATTTAACGGAGGAATGCATTGCATTTCAAACCTGAAGTCTGTGTCCTTTTCTTGACAACCGTTTGATTCATTAGATTGTTATCTTCCACTTAAATGTTAATGATTATTCAATTTCTATTTATAAGTGAAGTGTTTTGAGTAACACTTGGAGGGGGAAAATGACTCATTGTGTGATACAGACGTCAAGGATAATGTTTTTCTACCAGGAAGTCCCTGTGATTTTAAGCCATCTTTTTCAGAATAGCCTAATGTTATTTGATGACTGGTGAATAAAATATTGGATAGTTTGAACGCCTTTTTTAAAAATAAGTGCATTCAGCCATTAAGAAACTAACAAGCAAGAATCCTGCAGATACATTTCACATCAATTAAGCCTTTGTTTGAACAAAGATGCAGTCAAAGCAGGTGAGTTTTCAGTCTGTTGTTATAGCTTGTCTTTTAAAAGGAATAATTGGTTAATGTCAGTCCTCTTGTCACAGATGAGTGACAGGTAGCTGGTGTTGACAGTACGCCGGCTCACGGGGTGCGTTTGTTTGTCAGAACAGGCAGGGTTTGTTAGCTTTGGGTGGTGACCTGGTTTCATCTCTGTTCAGTATGTAACCTGATATCACGTATGTTGGCTGACTTGAACTGCAGCCATGAATTTTCCCATAATAAATCAGGAAATCAGTGCAGAATTATCATCCAAGTCACATGTTATACGCATGTTATACTGAATTCTGACAGTGGATTCAAATTAAAATATTCCCCTGTTGTGTTTTTCCCCAACAGATTCATTGGGTCAACCAAAATCGCTCTGAAAGATCTCGCATCAGGTCAAATGAGATCACTTCCATCCAAAGGTGTTCCCCTGGTCAATGAAAGTGGACAGGGTATTGGTGTAAGTGCTTTATAAAAATATAAGAAACGGACAGGCTTTTTTGTTATAAAGAAAAATAAATGTAATCACAGACGATCCAATCATTTCCTTCCAGGCTTCAATCGACCTTGTGATTGGCTACGATCCTCCAGCAAATTTTGCCCCAAACCCAAATGACTCTCAGGAAGGAGACTCCCCGGTGGATGCTGGTATGTTATTCTTGGTCTAGTAAATGTTTACACTTGATTTGAGGAATGCCAGGTATTTTAACATCTTGTTTTTTTTCTACTAATAAGGTGGTGGTGATGGAGGGGATGAGACTCAACCTGATGGGGGCCAGGGTGGCTCCGCAGGGGGCCCCTCGTCCTCCGGTCAGTCCGTTATGCGGCAGAAGATTGCCAGAGCGCAGAATCGCCACCGACTGGTCAATAAACCTCAGGACTTCCAGGTCAGTTTCCACAAAGACCAATACACGGTTTAACACGCAGATCAAGAAGAGAAGGGTGTGGGTGTTAGAAAACCCAACAATAAGCAAATTAAGGCAAAAACTGTACATTTATCATAACTTTTTAGCATCTATTAAAAGAAAAATACCTACTGCAAGAACAAAAATACAGTTTGACCCCTCTAGCCTACATGGATTTATTTTTCTTTAAACTCGCATTTAGGTGGTTTCAGGATACCATAACAGTCATTTTTGGGGAGTTTTAGGTTTCCCCCAGGTTATGTATCTGTACTTCTACTATAAATGTACAATCTTTAAGACTAGACTTAGTTTTCTTAGGAGGTGTGTCTTGTTTTTTGGATTTCATGGCTTGTGATTTTTCCAGGAATGTTGAAACCGACTTATTTTGTAATATTGTTCCCTCTTTCTGCAAAAGGAATTTACAGTTATTTCTTTAATTGAAAATCTTTGAGATTATTCCTTTTGGTCAGAATGAGTTGCTCCAATGAGTTGTATTTTCATTTCCTCCACACTGATGATGTGATATTTTGTTTCCTTCAGATTCGCATAAGAATCATCGAAGCCCGTCAGCTGTCCGGTAACAACGTCAAACCGGTGGTGAAGGTTAGCGTGTGCGATCAGACCCACAGGACGAGGATCAAGAGGGGAAACAACCCCTTCTTTGACGAGGTAATTTAAAAGGAAATAGAAAAAGTGTTTGGCCTTGCAGTTATCACTTGCTCAAAGCTACGTTGTTGACTCTTAATGTTTTATCTTTATCTGTGCTTATCTATATTAAAACATCATTTTTCACAGATGTTCTTCTACAATGTCCACATGCTACCATCGGATCTCTTTGATAAGCACATCAGCTTAAGGGTCAGTAAACATGTTGATTTTAATGTCCTAAAGTTCTTTCCATATGTACAAAAATATCAAATGTGACTGCTTTTCTCTTCAGGTCTATAACTCCTATTCACTGAGGGCTGACAGTCTCATGGGAGAATTCAAGGTACCTGGTTTCCTTTCGTCTTGCCATTACATGTTAATAAAAGAATGCGGTTAATGTCTGGCTGATCTGGTTTTGTTCTCACACACAGCTGGATGTCGGTTATGTTTACGACGAACCAGGTGAGTTTGTCACAAACCACAAATTTGTGTGTCATTTACATTTGCTCAGAGCATGCTGTTGTCTGGCTTGTGGATGTCAGAATGTGAAAAGATAATAATCTCCACTGAAAGTAAACCTATTGGTCGTGTGTGTGTATATCTGTCTCTGTCCAAAGCTTATTTGCATACCCCGGGATCCATTAGCCTAGCATATTTTCTACACATTTATAACTTTATGGCCAAGAATCTACTGTGATTGAGGTGATTGACATTTAAAAAAAATATTGTATTGCCTAGTTCTTTCCTTCACTGACTCCTCACCCCTCTTAACCCACCAAAACGGACCTCAAGTAATCAACAATCGCTTAAGTTAGCAACAAACATTTGCGTCAATCTGCTGAGCTGAAAACAAGCCTCACGTAGTCAGTTGCAGTTCACATTTTGGCCTTTTTTGTTGCTTAAAAACTAACATCCAAAGAAGAGTTTTTTTTCCGTTTTGAACCAGAGGAATCGGCAAATTGTGATTCCATAGTTGATCTGTTTTAAACCCCTAAAGGTGGTTATGATACGAGGTGATAAAGTTGTTATCTTTGCCGCCATTTTGACTGTAAGGGAACTGAGAAGGACAATTGAGTGAGATTCAACTCTTCTTTGGGAGTTAGTCTTATTGAGTCCTTTTGTATAGTGTTAATGTTAAGAGGGGAACATGTTTAGGATCAGGCACAAGGTGTAAAGTGAAGGTCCTTTTCATGTACCTTCATGGGGTTAATCTGTGTGTGTGTGTGACCTGTTTCAGCGCACTGCGTTCTGCGGAAGTGGCTCCTGTTGAACGAACCCGATGACTCGAGCTCGGGCTCTAAAGGTTACCTGAAAGTCAGCCTCTTTGTGGTCGGGGCTGGAGACGAGCCTCCGGTACGACTACAGCTCTCAGATGACTTGATTCGCTTCCTCTTTCCTCATGTAAATACAGTGGCCGTGCGTCCTTGTTCTGTTTCATGAACTCCATTCTGTTCTTCCCATGTGACACGATGCAGGTGGAAAAGAGGGATTCAGATGACGATCAGGACGACATCGAGAGTAATCTGCTGCTGCCGGCTGGTGTGACTCTGCGATGGGCCACCCTGTCCCTGAAGGTGTTCAGAGCTGAGGATGTCCCCCAGAGTAAAGACACTTATTTCAGATTTGTTACAAAGCACTTCAAAGCTAAGCGTTTGTGGTTCCCAAACAAAAAAAAACACCTTTTGTCTAATTTCCCACACTTTTTCTTGTCAATTCGTCATTTCACCGTGGAATATATCCAAGTTTGTTTCCTGTAAATATACAAGTTGTATATTTTTTTCCTAAATATTAGCCTATTCCACTGGTTCTGTATTTTTTTTTCAAACCTACAATGACCCTAATATGCCTTTCTCATAGATATAAACAAGATTCAACTATACTGTTAAAAAAAATTGTGATTTAATTTAGAAGTGTTTTCCAATGTTTTCTCATTTCAGTGGATGATGCATTCATCCAGACCATAAAAGGGATGTTTGGAGGAGATGAAAACAAGAAGAACCTGGTGGATCCTTTCTTAGAGGCTCGCTTTGCTGGACTAAAGGTTTCTGTCTCTTTTCAACTCGATACAAAATTGTTTTGTGTCACGAGAGAAGCTAATGTGTCCTTTCTGTCCAGCTGTGCACCAAAATCATCGAGAAGAATGCAAACCCAGAGTGGAACCAAGTGCTGAACCTCCAAGTCAAGGTAACATGTTCGCCACCAAGCACAGAAATAAGAAAGTAATAGATTCTGAATAAATGTTGTTTTATTTGAACCTGCTTCTTATGTTTTCTGTAGTTCCCCTCCATGTGTGAACGTGTCAAACTGACGGTATTCGATTGGTAAGTCAAACCATTTTTCTTTCAGAGATTGTAGCCCGTGTGATTTTTGTTCTTGGGATTGAGAAAGTGCACCACAATATTTCTGCAGTGTGGTCAGCTGTGTATGTTTGTTTCCATGCAGCATTACCAACCACATGAGAATAATGTCTGACTCAGTCTCTGCAGGCCGCTCCCTTCCCCTCGGTAAATGCTCTGGGATCCTGTTGGCTCATTTTCATTATTGTTCGCTTCGGAGCGGTGCGATAACTCGGGTCAAGGAAGGCTGAAGGGAAATAAGTGCAAGAGGAAATGTTGGAAAAACTCTGTGCCCCAGAAGGTGTTGAAAAGTCTCATCCCAGAGCCAATAAACACATTGTAGAAACCATGTAGAGAGATTGTATTTGTTCTATTCCACATACTTCTTATATAGCTAAAGAAAAAGCAATACCCCTACATTGTGGATCGTGCGTGTTCTCGTGCACATTTAATCACGAGTGCAGTTTAATATACAGTATAAATTAATATACATTTGCCGTGTGTGATTGCAGGGATCGTATAACAGGAAATGACGCTATCGGCACCACATACCTGAACCTGTCCAAGATAGCCTCTTCTGGTGGAGAGATAGAAGGTATGATATAAGGGTTTAAAATATAAATGAATGTTTGCTCGGCATATCGCCTAATTTGTCTGGGTCTTTTATGAAACCCCCCAGTAATTGTAATTGTTTTAACATATAAATGGTACTTGAATTGTCCTTTTTTCTCCTGGAATAGAGGAACATGCGGGAAGTGGGGAAATACCGTCATACGAAGGTTCAACTGTGCTCTTTATTGTTCTGTGTTGCATGAGATGTAACGAGTTAAAGCATGTTGTGCGCGCTAATCTGCTGATTAAGTCAAAGTCTGTGCGTGCCGTGCACATTGCTACCATGCTCTGTTTTAATGTTTGTAGAAAGATTTGTGTTGTCTGCCACCTGCTTACTAAGCGTCCACTTTTCCCCAACCCAAACCTTTTCACCACCAGCGCCTGGAATGCAGCAATACTAACATTTAAAGCTTTGCTGAGCTTTAATCTAATTATGAAGAGGTGCTAAGTCCATCTTCATGTCTCCTCAGCTAACACAGGGCAGTCTGAGGTGGGTTTCCTTCCCGTCTTCGGGCCGTGCTACGTCAACCTGTACGGCAGCCCGAGAGAGTTCAGCGGCCTGCCAGACCCCTACGAGGATCTCAACTATGGAAAGGTAGGGAACATTTGACCTTTTTAAGACTTGTATTCACAATTCTAACCTTTTCTCTAAGTATATCCATATCCCACAATCGAAAGACACATTTTATACTTATTTAGGTCTTAATGTGTGCATATGTATAAATGTGTCTTTTGATTATGTATATGCATATTTATTTATTTTTTGTATTCGGGATTGTGGGAAACGGTATTTCGTGCACACAAACTGAAAGATTGACAATAAAGTTGACTTTGATCCTGCATCCCCTTTCCCTGTTATTTTTTTAAGTTTAGCTTGTTTGTTCGCAGCATTTGGAAAATTGACTGCCTTGATTTCCATGAAACTTAGTGGAATAGTTTAGCAAGGGCTAAAAAAAAAAACATAAAACTTTGAGGCAGATCAGAATCAAAGTAATGAAAAACAACTTGGTGTAGGTCTGCACTGTCCATGTTCCATTCTAGTTGAAGTTGAAGAAAAGGTCTTTGCAGGGCGAAGGAGTGGCGTACAGGGGCAGGATCCTGGTGGAGCTGTCCACTAAACTGGAGGGGAAAGCGGACAAAACGGTAGACAGCATCCACAGCGACGACATCCTGGTGGTGCAGGTACTGTGACTCTTCCTCCTCTGCGTGATGCCTGACAGAATGTCGTTGATTTAAAAACATTTTGAACTTCTCCTTCCCTTTTTCTGTTGTCTACCCCTCATCAGAAGTACCAGCGGAGGAGGAAGTACAGTCTGTGCGCGGTCTTCCACAGCGCCTCCATGATACAGGAACCAGGAGAGCCAATCCAGTTTGAGGTCAGCATCGGTAACTACGGCAACAAATTGGACACCACTTGCAAACCGCTGGCGTCCACCACTCAGTATAGCTGTGCAGTGTTTGATGGTAAGTAAGGAAGCCATTTGGTGAATGATCCTAAATGCATGTTAAATGTGCTGTCCTGGCAAGAGGATCTTTTTAAATTGGTGTGTTATTATCTCCAAGGTAACCACTACTATTACCTGCCCTGGGCGGACACTAAGCCGGTGGTTGTGGTTCTCTCTTTCTGGGAGGACGTCAGCCACCGCCTGGACGCTGTCAACATCATCCTCTACATCACTCACCGCCTGGTAACACTGCTTTATCCTCTGTCATCCACATTAACCCGGAGTTATGATTTATTGTAGGCCATTATAGCATACTGTAGTGAACTAATGTTTGGAACGTGTGTGAACATGTGTCAGTGAGAGTGTGTAATCCTCACCTTATTCTGCTGTTGTTGCAGCAATCCAACCTGGAGCTGTTTAAAACCGCCATCCTGGCTAAAGCCTCCGACAACAAACTCGTAGAGGTGTGGCTGAAGTTGCTCAATCAGCTGATTGAAGACCTGGAAAGGTAAACAGTGGAATGGGTTTAAGCCAAAGATCATGTCTGTTGTCTGTGGGTCATTTTAATGTTAGGAAATGTCACATGAGCCCAAGAGAGAGAGACAAAGGAAGCCAAAAAACAAATTAAACAATAATGGTTATAAGGGTGTACTGGTTCATTACTTAGTATAACTTAGTAACTTAATATTGACTGACTGCACCTTTTTGCTTAATTTAAATGTATTCAAACGATGTTATTTCTGTATGTAGTGCCTGAAAAAGCTTTGGCTTAATTGAAGCTAATGTTGTTCCTTGGCTGTTCTGAATTTGAAACCTCAAGTTGATTGCATACATTGTAAGACACTAAATGACATGTAATGTAAAGTGTAATCTCAGTCTGTCTTATTTAAACTAATATTAAATATAAATGACATTAATGGGACTTAATTCATAACTAGGACAAATATTTTTCCCATTTTTGTCTCTGCTCTCCTCCAGTCTCACGACACCGGAGCTAGAGGGCCGCTCCAACCTGACCTCTCTGGACTTCCAAATCAAGAAGCTGCGCGACAGCACTTTGAAAACAATCAAGAAGGGAGCCAAATGCATGTTGGAGGAGGCGAGGGAGATCGCTGACACTCTGCCTGACTTGGAGTCCTGGGCGGAAAAACTCCAACAGCTGGCTGATGAGGTAAACTGAGACTTTAGACAAAGGGAGACCTAAAATCAAATTTCCCAAATGTGCCTTTCATTGACTCTGCATTTGTTCACGTGTTCTCGTCCAGCCTCAGAACAGCATGCCGGATGTGATCATCTGGATGTTACGGGGGGAGAAGAGAGTGGCTTACAGCCGAATGCCCGCTCACCAATTCCTCTACTCCACATACAGTGAGCAGGCTTGCGGGCAGCACTGTGGAAAAACAAAGACCGTCTTCTTAAAGGTACACATCTACAGACCAAAAAAGTATAACTGGATGTAGTAATACATTCTATTAGATTGTGTCTGAACAAATTGAAGTGTCTGTCGGCTAAATAAGAAATCAGTAAATACTTTATTGATGCCCAGGAAGAAATTGGAATAGAATACTAGTCAAACTGTACAGTCAAAAATAATTGAATGCGGTTGAATTATTGTACACGATTGTTGTACTGCTAAGTTATTAAAGCAAAGTTAAATATATTTACAAGTAGTTGGGTTATAGTTGCATCTGCTGACTGAAAGGCTCTGCACTAGAATTATTTTCCCTGAAATCAAAATGCTCATTTGATTGATTTGATTGATTTTCTTGTTTGTTTCCTTCAGTATCCCATGGACAAGAACAAGGGGCTGAAGGTGCCAGTTCAGATCCGGGTGAACATGTGGCTCGGTCTGTCTGCGCACGAGAAGAAGTTCAACTCCTTCTCTGAGGGAACCTTCAGCGTGTTTGCAGAGCTGGTAAATCCCTGCTAAATTAAAAGTAATTGTGTATTTCAGTCGTCTGTCAGCTTCTAAAACTAAGCGTGTCCGTGTTTGCCTTGCAGTATGAGAACCAGGCGGCGGTGTTTGGGAAGTGGGGGACCACGGGACTAGTGGGGCGATACAAGTTCTCAGACGTTACGGGCAAACTGAAGCTGAAACAAGAACACTTCATGCCCCAGAGAGGGTGGGAGTGGGAAGACGACTGGTTCATCGACCCAGAGAAAGCGTGAGTATCACTGGTATTTCACAGAAAGATGATCGGTTATCTACAAACAGACCACGGGAATACCTTGTGATTTGTTCTTTCAGAATACCATCTAGTTACATATAGGGGGAGTTAATCTTAATGTAATTGAAGTTGCACTGCTGATTATAGTGGTTGAATGTACTCTCTTTCCATTGAAGGCACACATTAGGTGCCCCTAACTGGAGGAAGTGGGTCTGCTCTGTTTACATTCCTCCCATGCTTTAGACCATGATGTAATGTCAAAGTGCCAGCCTGTGCCAGGAAGCTATTTACACCAAATCTCCAATCTTGGCTTAAATTTATATTTATAATTGTGTATTTTTCCATGCTAACGTCATAAGTACATTTCTGTGAGCAAGTACCTCACAAGCACCGACTGTTGTATTTCCGCTATGTACAGATACAGTATGTGACAATAAAGGAAAAAGGCTGAATAAAACTAACGCAGATTAATTCATAAAACGCATTAGAAGACATCTTGTTTTATCTGAACTACTACAATATAAGGACAGTAACCAGAGGAATGCACACTTTTAAAACTTCAATTTCATGTGTGGCCAACAGTTGGGTTACTCCCAACTTGTAAACACAGTCTCTGTCAGAACATGCAAACCCTCTCTTTCTCAGGCTGCACTTCACTTTGCAAAATGTATGGTTGCATTGGTGTCTTTTCTGGCGCTGCCATGAGAGGGTGCTATAGTTCACACACATTTCCTTTTTGTAAAATGTTTGTAAAGGTTGGTACAGTATTTATGTCTGCCTTTTGTGTTTCAGTCTCCTAACAGAGGCAGATGCAGGACACACTGATTTCATGGACGAGGTGTTTCAGAATGAGACTCGCTTCCCCGGTAGAGAGTGGAAGGGAGCCTCGGAGCCCTTCACCGATGTGGTGAGAACAACATGCCCACATGCAAATAGTGTGCAGGGAGGCTTAAAATACAATGTTACCTCTTCCCTGTGACACACAACTAGAGAAACCCGTAGAGGCAAGAGGGGAAAACTAAAACCTTTTTTCTAAATATGATCCAAATAGTGTTCAGGACTTAAAGGTGGGGTAATATGGTAATAATGGGGTAGGTAATCCACTTCAGGAACACTTTTTGTTATATTCCATGGAATGCTCTTAACATCCCGATAGCAATGAATATATTAAATGCTTTGACCATAAATATATTAAAGAAATGTCATGTGTGGAAGCCGTGGCGCTGTAAAAAGCACGACCAATCATCTGAGCTGGCCCGGCTAAAATAACTGGATGGCCTACCTGCCTGTCAGCCTTCCATCTGTGCACAAACTTATCTCGTGCCCTCATTGGTCATGTGCGCGTTTGTGTGTGTTGGAGGAGGGACTCTGTAAGGAAGTCTGAAGGAAGGGGCAGATTTTTCCGGTTGTGTATTTTCAAATTCTAGCGCACTCGAGCTGGTTTCTCTATTCTTACCTACCCTACCTTTTTAAGGGGCGGTGGAAATAAAATAAGGTTTTGCTTTTCCCTAAAAAGATTTTCTTATGTAAATGGATAGAAAGAAGTTTAGCTAGGTAAAAAAACGTTACTTGGGAAATCCTGAAAAATAACGATCTTGGAACATTTGACATGGTATCGGACAGACTTCTTTTACCCCCAAGAAGAGTAATATCTGACCTTTTGTAGTTCGGCCAAAACACATGAAGAATATGACCAAACGATAAAATGAGCTAACTGAGGTTTTTTGTTGCACAGAATGGAGAGAAGAGCCGTAACCCCGGAGAGTTCGACTGTCCTACAGGTTGGACATGGGAGGACGAGTGGGCTGTGGACGACAACAGAGCCGTGGATGATCAAGGTGCAAACATTTATCTTAAAGGTCCCATGTCATGCTTGTCCGGTTATTACCCGTCCCCTTGTGTGTTATGAAGGTTTTTCTGCATGTAAACGGTCTGCAGAGTCACAAACCCTCAAAGTACACCCTGTAGCAAGTAAAACTCTAACACAGAAAAGACCTGTCTGCTGCCCCAGAATGCCTCGTTGGACATTTCTCTTTTTCCATTGTTTTCTTCCTGGGTACAGTGACGTGCCCATACCCAAATGGACCCATTGGTCCAAATGGACCAATCCTTGGAGCCGTTATGTTACGTCCGCGGAGCCGTTACATTTTCCTCACACACACTCAATCTTTTCTCCGCTGCAGCTCCGCCGATTTCTCCTCCCTGAGACGGCGGTGACGTGACGTGGCGAGGCTGCGTGTGTCTGTGTGTGTGTTCGGGCTGGTGTTGCTGTGTCTCGCTGTCTCGCAGACGGCCACTGGGCTCATAGGGGGGGGGGCAGGAGCTGCAACAAGCCGTTTAGGACAGAGAGTGAATACACATACAGAGATGCTGTATGAGAAACCAATGAGAGTTTGGAAAATTGCACAATATAAATCTATTCTAGTAGACCTCAACAATGGAATTATGATCAGTAGAAATGGCGATGACATGGGACCTTCAAATCCTAAATAGATAAGACTTTATTTATCCCGAAGGAAATTGCTGTGCCAGAGTTACAAAATACAATTAACACAGCAGCATAATAGTAAAACTGTACACACACACATTTCAGTAAAAAGAGCACTTAAATGGTGTCCAGCTGTTTAGAGTCATACAGTCATTCACACAGGCAGCATCGGCTCAAAACGACTACATTTGGATGCATGTTTTTATAAATGTTTCCTTTTTTCCCAGGGCTCTGACTTACTCCTTGCTAGCTCATAATTATAATCATAAAATTGAACTCACATGGTGAAATGCAAACCATGTGTTCTTGTTTCAAAACAATAATGAATCCATTTGGTTGTGTGCGCTCCACAGGATGGGAGTATGGAGTCACTATTCCCCCAGCTGACCAGCCTAAGTCCTGGGTCTCTGCGGAGAAAGTTTACCACGTCCACCGCAGGAGACGACTGTTCCGACCTCGCAAGAGAGAAGCGCATCCTGCAGGAGGCCCTGTGCAGGTCAGCAAAGGACAGTGCTTCGTATCTAATTGTTCGTCACCGGCTTGAGTTTCAATAATCAGGATACATGTATTTATTGTCCTCTCAAGAATGGAAGTAGTCATCACATACAGAGCATTTGGTACAACAGTGTCCTTCACATGCCTATATACGAGAGTGTTACAGTCACAAGCTGGAGGAATACCGGTTCAAAGCAGTATTCTATGCTTAGTTCAGATTAGCTAAGGCCCGCGTAAGCAATAAACATGACAGTCATATGTCGTCTCCATAGAGGCTGAATCATCATGTTAATCCCATAGCTATCGTATGTCTAGAACAGTCCTGACGCTCTTCTAGGTAATGATACATCCTGTTACGTGCACAGCTACGTAGGGCCTTTGTTATCATGTGCTACTCTGATATTGGAAGAGTACATTCACTATTTTCCCAACATTAATGTAGCATCATTTATTAAAGGAAGCTATTAGTGCACATTCTGATCATGTGACAAAGATGGATTGAGACTAATATCAAAGGGTCTTTTTCTCCATACTTTCGAATGCAAAAAAAAAGCATTACTAATGATTGCAGTCAGATTTTCAATTTAAAAAAACATGCCATTTGTTTGTCTTTGCTCACAGAAGAGGGACCAAGGTGACCCTGAGGGCTGGGAATTCTCCTCTCTGATTGGCTGGAAGTTCCACAGGAAGGAGCGTTCCTCTGATACCTTCCGGCGAAGGCGCTGGAGGCGGAAAATGGGACCAGAGGACCGGCTGGGAGCGTCCGCCATTTTCCAACTGGAGGGGGCACTAGTGAGTAAAAGGATAATAAATGTTTTATTCTGATTTGGAGATCTTTCACAAAGGTCGTTTGAATATGCCTCTAATATCGGAATAAACACAGTAGCCATTCACATGAGTCAGAGAGAACTAGTTTGCATGAACCGGATCTGAGTCAACAAATATTTACCTATGTATTAAATAACTTTTGCTTTTTCTGCAGGGCGTGGATACCGAGGAAAAGGACTCCAAGTCAGACGTCACCAAGCTCTTTGGTGCTAACACGCCCACTGTGTCCTGCTGCTTTGACAGTGAGCTTTGCATATAATATCACATATGAATAATCATGCACAAACAAACATGTAAATATATTCAACTGAATGTTTTGTTCCCGCAGGGTCACACTTGTACCATCTCCGTGTCTACGTCTATCAGGCTCAGAACTTGGCATCTATGGACAAAGATAGTTTTTCTGGTAAAATCCTACTTTTAAATTTGATTAAATGATGACTTTCCAATATGGATTTTAAAGTGCTAAATCGAAAATAAGCTGAGTCTTAATGCAAAAATAGCTGCTAATGATGGATGTGAAAAAATGACTCTTTAACCATGCATGTTTTTTCCTTTGCAGATCCGTATGCACACGTCTCCTTCCTGCACTTCAGTAAGACAACAGAGAAGCTGAAGGCGACCCTGAACCCGACCTGGGACCAGACTCTGATCTTCAGCGATGTGGAGATTTACGGTGACCCGCAGAACATCGCTCAGTGCCCCCCCGATGTGGTTCTGGAGTTCTACGACAACGACCAAGTGGTACGTTGTTTTATAAATACATTGTTAATGTGAGAGATTTTTCTACAAAACAAGGCGACGTTCAAATTAAATTCACAGTGGTGAACAATTGGTTCCTATTTAGACCCTCCAGAAAAACGCGGGCAAAAATCCTTGATTATGCGGGCTAAATTCCTTGATTATGCGGGCTAAAATCCTTGATTATGCGATTTAAACATGCGGGGTTTTATGTGATTTTATGCGGTGAAATTGCGGGAAGTTAGGAAATATGCGGAAAGTTGCGAAATCAAAAGTGGGTCGCCACCGTCGATTTTCTCTTATGCTGCAACACAAAGGTGCACGGATTGCAGAATAGTTTTCCCCCCACTTTTTGCCCGGTCTTTAGTAGAAATGTTCGTTGGTAAATGAGCTCTATACAGTGTTTACATTCTGTGATGCGCGAGCTGATGACGTCACGTCAAGACGAGTTAACTTTTTTTTCTTCTCAATTTTGTGTGGAAAAATGCGGGGATTATGCGTCCTTTTGATAAATATGCGGCCTTTTAAAAAATCTGCGCCATTTTGCTGATTATGCGGTAAATTCTGCGATCGCAGAATCGCGTTTTTCTGGAGGGTCTACCTATTGTCCAACACCATGTCAATGCAGCATACGTCTAACTGTGGATAATTACAGATAATTGCTACAGTGGAAAACAAAGTGAGACTTATTTCCCCATAGAAACTCTAATGTATAAAAACAAATAAGCACTTTGACAATGTGATGTTCTCCCCAGGGGAAAGATGAGCTGCTGGGCCGCTCTGTTTGCACTCCGATGGTGAAGCTGAACGCCAGCATGGACCAGACTCCCAGACTGCTGTGGTACCCCATCATCCAGAAAGGTCAAAAGGCAGGAGAGGCCCTGCTGGCTGCAGAACTCATCCTTAAAGACAAGGTTTGTCCAGAAAGTTGTGGAGAAATTACAACTTTACAGTATTTAAAACACAACTGTGTACTCTAGGATTGTTGTTTGACATTTTTTTAAGAGTTGAAATTCTCTGTTTCCGCTATAATTGGTCAGATCTCCTTGGTAAAATAGATATGTGATGCCAATGGGATGATCCTGGTTAAGAAAGGCTTTACACAAAAAATAATCCACACTCTCCTGTCTTTAGTCGGGCGAGACAGACCTTCCCCTGCTTCCCTCAAAAAGATCGGAGAACATCTTCATGGTTCCTCAGGGCATCCGGCCCGTGGTGCAGCTCACGGCTGTCGAGGTAACACACAACCTTTAGACCGTCACTCTGAGGTACATCATTAGACTAAAATCTTACATTAACTTTGTGTGTCTCTGCGTTTAGATCCTGGTATGGGGCCTGAGGAACATGAAGTCGTACCAGCTGGCCTCCATTTCCTCCCCCAGCCTGGTGGTGGAGTGCGGGGGGGAGAGGGTGGAGTCGGTCGTGATCAAGAACATGAAGAAGAGCCCCAACTTCCCGGGATCTGTCCTCTTCATCAAAGTGGTAATTGCACAGTTTAAGCATTTTTGGTTATTACTGGGATCACATTATGAATCAGAAATATTTTTGGCCAAATTTTCATGAAGTTTTCAAACTGTCCCGTGCCTTTTTCACAATACTATTTTATTTTTTTCCTTTTTTTTTGAACATTCCCCAACATTAGACATATGGCCGATTACAAAATAATGCTAAAAAAAAAAAAAAAAAAGTGTCCAATTACTAGAAATCAGTTTAAAGTACAGACCAAGAATATAATTACATTTGCAAATTCAACAAAAATACAATAAAAGCACATCCCCAACAGAGCAGAGTACAATTCTCCAAATAGATTAACCATATCCAATACTATTTCTAAACTTCCCATCCAGCTCCTTCCAAAGGAGGAGATGTACACCCCGCCCATCGTGCTGAAGGTGATCGACCACCGTCCGTTCGGCAGGACTCCGGTGGTCGGGCAGTGCACCATCACCAGCTTGGAGCAGTTCAGATGTGACCCGTACGTCATCACTGCAGAGGGAGCCATGTCTAACAAAAGTAAGGAGGTATCCATCACACAAATACAATTGAGACAGAAAGACTTGTTCTAATGTTGTTCTCTCACTATTTCCAGTGACTCTGATGGCTTCTCCTTCCGGTCATCTCGCTATTAACATGGAGACCAGACCACTGCTGGAAACTCAGGTAAACTCGACCCCTGAACAACAACATATTCCTTGTGTTTGTTACTAGTTTCTGTAATGTCTTTCCTTTTTGTCACTAAAAAGTACATAATTTGACTCTAGTCAAATTTGACGAACTTGATTACTCTGGCTTACAGTTCATGTACAGCATGGCATCTGCTGTCAACAAAATGGCTTCCCCTACATCCCATTTTGTATGTATTGTTACTTATTAGAGCTTTCTAAATTCACACGGCTGGGCACCAATGAAACCGTAAGGCTGAGATCACTTAATCTGCACGAAAAGTGGTTCATAACATCACAATTAATTAATCTAGTCTGAGAATTGTCACAAATGCTGGAATTGTAATTAATTTGTCACTAATTGAATGAGCACATTTAATAATTGTTTCACAGCAGGGGCGTAACATGTACTGTATGGGCCATGGAGCAAGTTAAGTTACCAGGCGTCGCATAGAAGTTACTAACGTTATTTAAGGTTAGAAGTACAGTTTCCAATGTTATACTTCAAGTAAACGTTTGACAATTTTGGGAAGTGTGCATATTTAATTTTCTGCGGAGAGTTAAATGGGAAAACAAATGTTGTCAATTTAGCAAAACATAATTTAAAACTTATGTCAAGATATGCCAATGGGCCAAACAAAACTTTTTCTCATAGACTTACGTCAGGAAAGAGACGTCTATTAATCAGCAGATTCACTCAATAGCCCTTATTTAAATCATTATGTTAAAAAAAATTGTACATTTGTAACTCAGATCACCATGGATGTAGAAAATCTACTTTACGGTTAATGTTTTAATGAGTGAGCTTAATGAGTGAGCTTTACAGAAACAAGCTATCTGTTTTCAGTCTGTAAGCTAAGTGTATCTAACTAAGCTACCTGTTTCCAGTCTTTCACTAAGCGAAGTAGCTAGCTGTTTCCAGTCTTTCACTAAGCGAAGTAGCTAGCTGTTTCCAGTCTTTCACTAAGCGAAGTAGCTAGCTGTTTCCAGTCTTTCACTAAGCGAAGTAGATAGCTGTTTCCAGTCTTTCACTAAGCGAAGTAGATAGCTGTTTCCAGTCTTTCACTAAGCGAAGTAGCTAGCTGTTTCCAGTCTTTCACTAAGCGAAGTAGATAGCTGTTTCCAGTCTTTCACTAAGCGAAGTAGATAGCTGTTTCCAGTCTTTCACTAAGCGACGTAGATAGCTGTTTCCAGTCTTTCACTAAGCGAAGTAGCTAGCTGTTTCCAGTCTTTCACTAAGCGAAGTAGCTAGCTGTTTCCAGTCTTTCACTAAGCGACGTAGCTACCTGTTTCCAGTCTTTCACTAAGCAAAGTAGCTAGCTGTTTCCAGTCTTTCACTAAGCAAAGTAGCTAGCTGTTTCCAGTCTTTAAGCTAACTAGTTGTCACTATTTCTGCTAAATTAAGCTAAGTAGCTAGCTGTTTTTAGTCTATGCTAAACTAGGCTAACTATCTGCTGGCAGTAGCTTCCTTTTTAGCATACGAGTAGGCGAGTGATATCAATCTTCACATCTAACTCCTGGAGGGAAAAAAAGCAAATAAGCAAATCAATATATATTACTACCAATGCCCTCCATGGTGCCTCTTTGCCAGAAAAGAGACTATGGCCATATTGCAGTTGCACTTTACTGCCCTTTGTTACGTCCTTGTTTTGAGATTTTCTTTCTTTGGGGATCTCCTTATCAACCTTTCCTTCACTGTTTTTCTGTCTTGTCAATAATTGTAGCCTACTGTATGTGATGTTTGTATTTGTATTTGTATTTGTCATTTATGTTATGTTGTATCTGGTTGTTTTTTGTGACTTGTCCTCTGTTTTGTGTCACCTCGCGTCCTCTTTCTCCACAGCTTGTAGAGAAGGTGAGAGTAAAAAAAAGAATATACCTGAGATTTTAAATCCTTATACCACATGCATACAACTATATTCATCAAATGTAATATTGTGAATTTCAATATTTAGGAAAAAGAGACAGTTGATTGGTGGAGCAAATTATACGCTTCAACTGGAGATCAGCAGAAATGTGGCCCGTACCTCAAAAAAGGATACGACATGCTCAAAGTAAGTCTGCTTATTTTCTTCTTCCCACACCATCTACTTTAAATGTTGAAAATGACTTCAATGTGTCTGTGTTTCCTCAGGTGTTTGACTGCGAGCTGGAGGACGTCCCAGAGTTCAAAGGGCTGACTGACTTCTGCTGCACCTTCAAACTGCTGCGGGGCAAAAATGAAAATGGGGATGATGACCCCAGTGTGGTTGGAGAGTTTAAGGTATTTTGACAGATTTCAGAACACTAACACTTCATAACATCTATCAAATATTTAGCAAAACATTGTTTAATTTATTTCCTGTTGGACAGAAAAAAGAATATATAACTTGTGAATGGAGTTGAATCTCCTCCGCTCTGGACCAAACCCAGTTCCTGAAGACGTAGTTCGATTGATTTTAAATGGGCTTGTATGAGGTGCTTGTCCATAGTTGGTGTTTAAGCCACCAACAAAAAGTCCTCATAAAACTTCCCTTCGAACATCAAATCCATCCCTTTTTTAAGTGTGTGTGTTCTTGTACCTCCAGGGTTCATTCAAGGTGTACCCTCTGTCAGATGACCCTGGTGTTTCCCCCCCGCCCCGTCAGTTCAGAGAGTTGCCAGAGAGCGGACCTCAGGAGTGTCTGGTCCGGATTTACGTGATCCAGGCCATCGACCTGCAGCCCAAAGACAATAATGGCAGGGTGAGAAAAAATCCTAAATACCAGGAATAAAGGAAGCATATTTTGTGGCCCAATTTGAAACCTCTGCTTGAACTTGTGTCCTGTGTCCTGCTCAGTGTGATCCGTACATAAAGATTTCTCTGGGAAAGGACACCATTGACGACAGAGACCATTACTTACCCAACACCACCACCCCTGTGTTCGGAAGGTAAATTGACAGATTTAAACAAAGACTACAGATCATTTTCTTTTTTTAAAGAGTAAACCCTCTCAAACAATCCCTTTTTGTTTTGTTCAGGATGTTTGAGACGACGTGTTTCCTGCCCCAGGATAAAGACCTGAAAATTTCCGTCTATGACTACGATATGCTGACCCGTGACGAGAAGGTCGGCGAGACCGTGATTGACCTGGAGAACCGTTTCCTGTCCCGATATAACTCCTATTGCGGCCTGCCACAAACATACTGCATGTAAGGAAACGCCTCACAGGGGGACATTTTAGAAAAATAACCTAAAAACCCTACAATTGGATCCTGACTTTATATCTGTTTGCGTCTCAGTTCTGGTATCAACAAGTGGCGGGACCAGATGAAGCCGTCTCTGATTCTGGAGAACCTGGCTCGGATGAAGGGCCTGTCCAAACCCAGGACCGAAGACAACGGCACATCGCTCGCCTTCAATGGAAAAGAATACACGCTGGCTGAGTTTGGTAATGTCAATGGTCTTAAATATAATAATAGTTCAAACTATTGCCAACATAACTCATATTGGTGATGACGATTTTGTTTCCAATGTCCCTCAAATTGTATTTTTTGTTATGTTATCAATCAATTATTAATAAAAAATAATTCTGGCACATTTATTAGTTTATCCATTTAACATGTTTTTTTTGTTGTGGGTTGCTTGACTGAATCTGTTTCCTTTTTCCTGCATCTAATTTGACTAAGTATAATAAAGCATAAAGCTGTAATATTTATTTCTCACATCCAGAGAACACCAAGGAGATCCACGAGCACTTGGGTCCCCCCCGAGAGCGCCTCTGTCTGCACGTGCTCCGAAAACAGGGACTGGTCCCCGAACACGTGGAGACCCGGACCCTCTACAGCACCTTCCAGCCCAACATCTCCCAGGTCAGAGGTCACAGCTAAAAACCTACATGTGCACATTCACCCTGATGCAGCTATTTTGTAAAACTGTTAATGTGTTCATTCAGGGAAAGCTCCAGATGTGGGTGGATGTTTTCCCGAAAAGCATCGGACCCCCTGGACCTCCCTTTGACGTCACGCCGCGAAAGCCTAAGAAGTGAGGACTTTTTAACCTCTTTGGTGCTTCATCACTGGTCCCATTGAAATACCACTGAGTTATTTATACTTACTGTGTTTGTATGTTCAGGTATTTCCTGCGTGCGGTCGTCTGGAACACCACAGACGTGACTTTAGACGAGGCCAGCATCACAGGAGAGCACATGAGTGACATCTATGTCAAAGGGTAGGACTGATAAATCATTCAAATAAACTTTATGGTAGGAACATTTTTTTTATATAAATTAAATATGACTTTGTTGAGTGCATTGGTGACAACTAGTTAAAGTGTTCCAATGCTGCTTTCATGCCTTCATTATTTTCACTATTTTTTAATGTTTTTTATTTTGTTGCATTATGAGTTTCCAACACTATTACAGAAAAAACACTTGATATAAAAAAATCATATACTGTAACTGTACATATAATTATTGAAAGAATAATAACAAAACACTCTATCAGAAAGAAATCCACCAAACAGGGTCGGTTACATTACAAAAAAAAAACTATACAATACTGGATTATTCAGAACCTGCTTCTGTGCTAAAACAGATTTTTATAGATTTTATTTTTAATTCTTTGAAAGCAAAGCCGTAAAGGAAGAATTACCAGGGATCTGCTGAACAGTAAATGTTCACTCAGTTTGTTTCCTCTGCAGCTGGATGGCGGGCATGGAGGACGAGAAGCAGAAGACGGACGTCCACTACCGATCTCTGGACGGAGATGGAAACTTCAACTGGAGGTTCATTTTTGAGTTTGAGTATCTGCCGGCCGAACAACTCTGCCTCGTGTCCAAGAAGGTGAGGCTGATCTGGACTGACGATCGATTGACCTAGACTTATAAAAAAAAAGTGCAATTTTAGTAAAAATATATTTTTCATTATTCACCAGGAGCGCTTCTGGAGTCTTGACAAAACGGAGTTCAGGATTCCCCCCAAGCTCATCGTTCAGATATGGGATAACGACAAATTCTCATTGGACGATTACCTGGGTGAGACACATTTTGAAGTTAAACAAAGAGAACTTTAGGTGTTTCGAGTCTTCCATTTACCTACAGACCACCTTTACAAAACCTGACCATCATAGTGTAACACTCTGTGATCCCAGGCACGCTGGAGGTGGATCTGCGTAACCTGGTGCCTCCTGCGAAGACTCCAAATAAATGCTCTCTGAAGATGATGGAGGACCTGCAAATGGGATCTCCAGTCAAGAAGGAGAACGAGAAGTGTCTGTTCTCCCAGCAGTCCGTCAGAGGCTGGTGGCCCTGCTCCATCGAACAGGACGGAGAGAAGGTCCTGGGTGTAAGTGGGAATTCAAAAGTACACCTGGATGTATTCATTTTTTGGAGGGAATGACAGGTGTCGGATGGGCAGCAAATGTGGCACAAGATAAAAACCTCTTGTAGGCAATTCTCATCAAGGACACTGTTGGCTTGCATGCTTAAGTTTTAGCCCCAAATGTTGCGCAACTCCTAAATCAAAAGTTTATATGTTGCCTTTAGAAGCTCGATGAATAGATTTGAACATTCAGAAAGTGCCGGAGATCGTCATTGTCATGATGTCGGCTGTGCTTACAGGGCAAAGTGGAGATGACTCTGGAGATCGTAGGTGAAGCAGAAATAGATGAAAAACCTGCAGGAAAAGGCCGGGACGAACCCAACATGAACCCAAAACTGGACCCTCCCAAGTAAGACCCCACCCTGTGAAACAAACCCTTTTTTTACACTCGGCAGATTAAATCTAAATTAACTCGTCTCATAATTTTTTTTTTAGGTCAAACAAACGTATTCATTCTCCACTTAATTACCCTTTTTTTTTATCTTGCTTTCCTTTACCTCCTCTTGTTGTTGGACTAATAATGATTATTTGATCTCATCAGACGCCCAGAAACGTCCTTCTTTTGGTTCACAAACCCATGTAAGACCATGAAGTTCATCGTGTGGCGAAGGTTCAGGTGCCTCTTCATCGGACTCATCATCCTCATCTTAGTCCTGCTCTTCCTCGGCATCCTGTTGTACTCCTTACCGGTAAGAATCCACGAGAGCATAAGGAGGGTCTTTAATGATTTATTCTTGAGAGAAGCTGTGATTTTTAAATTATTTTCAATTTTTCCAGAACTACATCGCAATGAAGTTGGTGAAACCTTCGCAATAACCCGACAAAGGAGGCGGAGAACTGGAAAACTGTCTAAGGACGATCACGTTGCGGCCAAACCACTGTCAATATCTTTTTATTGCCTATAGTATTTTATAAAGGTCTAAATGGGGAAGGGGTGCTTGCACATTTGCACTGTTATCTTATCATGAACACTTAATGAACACTTTCAATGACTACACCGCTACACTGTGACGGACGTGAGCAATAACTAATGTTTCCAAACACACCGGGAAAACAGAAGCCCCTGTATCAGTTAATGCAATACAACCGTCCTAATTTAACTTTAAAAATGTGTAAAAGGTTCACTTATAGGATTTTAGATTGTGTTGTACGGTGTCACTACTCGTATGTTAATGGGGTGATCAAATAATAAATGAATATATAATAACTGTTAAAGGTAGGAGTTATTAGGACTGTTGTTTTTATTGCATTACTCTATACAAGGGTTTCTATTTTCTGCCTACTTAAATGCCAAAAACAATGTAAGACCTAAGTTACCAACAGCATAAAAGTGTCTGTATTTTGTACATTACATTCTCACTGGTCTTTTAAATTAAAGTTATTAAAAATGTCGTTCAAACAGTGTTGCTTTTTGTTGTATCAGTCGGTAGAAATTTATTTTTAATGTTGCAAGCGGCTGTAAACACCACTAGCAAGCAGGGTTTCAGGAATAAGACTCAACACAAAATCATATCAGATAAGGTTTAACGAAGAGTTTCAAACAGTTAAAACTATAAATGGCATTTAACATTCAAATATGTACAGCACATGTTGTACAGAGGTCCATGAAATACACATTTTCAAGGAAATTATCCAATTTAGTGTTCACCACAAATCAGGTAAGCGATCGTTTTAATGGCTTCTAAAAGTCGTATTCATAAAAAAATATGTATTTGTTATCAAATCATTGCTGGGTTTATTCTTCCCGTTTGCATTGCTGCTCCAGTAAAGCTTCCACCTCCCCTCTGCGTGCCAGGCTGTTAGCTTTTCCTTGGAAACGTCCATTTTTTCCTGCCCCCTTCCCTTGGAGCATCTCCAGCACCCTGGAGAGCACAAGAAATTAATATCTCACCCGCAAACAACTTTTTTTTTTTTTAAAGCAACGGCTACATAATGTGGTGTCGTCTCTTACCGCGGGCCCATCTCGGCCACTCGCTCACTGGGTCCAGCCAGTAGGAACAGACCCGGGCCCTTCTCCTCTCCAACAGTCAGGAAAACCAAAGTTCCCTAAAAGCAGACAAAATCAGGCTTAAGAAAAAAGACAGCTAAAATGTTGAAGTGAACAGGTAGAGGATTAGAAACTTACCTCGGTGGTTAGTTCATTGGCAATGATGTTCATGAATTCATTGTCACCCTCTTTTCTGTTGGAAGAAAGAGAAGTGTTTTTTGTACTTTAAATGCTGACCTAGAAACAAGCTTCCCCTGAGAGGCAAGTAAGACAAAAAAGGTTATCCATTTTCCAAAATCTTAACTTGTTTGTGGGCGACAAGAATAGACTCTCTTTTAAACATTTTTATCTCTAACATTTCTGGCAGTTGGACATTTCTTTGTCAGCATTATTTTAGGTGTTTTCCTTTTAGTTATCTTGAATTTGGCAATTTATCTACTGTCCTGTCTTTCTTTTGGCTAGAAATGTGTTTTAATGGCTGCTAATCTGCTACTTTTATTCCTAGTCAGCACACGGGGTACTAGTGCATTTCAGCCTCTTGTGGCCAAAATAAGTATTACAGAAACCACTTAATAAAGGACGGCTGAAAACATGCCAAAACATTTAAGCTTTTAAAGATCTGACTTGGTTGATCATTACATTTTCCCCTGACTTCCGTTAACCAGCCCTTCAACTTGAACACGTGTCTTGTCTCTTACTTGTGCAAGCTGAAGAAGTTCCCTCTCTGCGGGTCGTTCTTAAAGTTCTGAGTGATGACGACAGCCATGTCTCGAAGCAAGCTCAGGTTAGTCTGCACAAACAATTTGATTGACTGTTAGGGAGTCCATGTGCGATGTGTTGGAGTGAACATACTGTGTGTTACATACAGTACATACAGAGCTTGTCAAAATGGAAATGGGTCTCTTACTTTCAGTAGTAGCTTCACAGACTTCTGCAACTTGTCAACAGCCTCTACGTGCTCATCAGGTCCAGTCCTGTAGAACAAACACAATCCATTTTGTCACTTAGACTTTGTGAATAACTTTAACTCACATATAATATTTAGATAATTCCCACTTACTTCAGGAGAGACACCAACGATCGCTCTGTGCTGTAGCTTTTCTCAGCATACTTCAACACCCTGTTTCCTGTCAGGAAGATCAGGTTGCTTTTGTTTTTCTTTCCCTTCTCAGTTCCCAGTAGCTTTATGGCCTAAAATTGAGATTTAGAGAAATGTTAGGATTATGAATAAATCAGATTAGGAACATCTTGAGTGCATGTGGAGTTGAACCTGTAAGTGACTGAGGTTGGACACATGGGTTCCACAGCACATGTTAGCATCGACGCCCTCGATGTCAATGATCCGAATCGGCCCTGCGTGATCATCTGGAAGCCCCCGACTCCTCACCTAGTCAACACACACAACTTAAGTAACAAATTGTCCATGTTACATTTATTTCTTTAAATAGATGCTGTTGAAACCATATCTTAAACTCAAGTTAATCACACAGTTTAAAGACTGTATTTTAGCACCACGAATCTCAAGTGTTGCACCTTTTCCACAGCAGGATCATCTATAGAGAGCAGCTGAACAGTGACGGGGGTATGGACTCTGATCTTCTCGTTGACGGCCTCTTCCAGGGCCTGCAGCTGGGCAGGCTTCACCGAGGGAGTGTCCAGCTCTATGGTGCTTCTCTGACGCCCCAGTTCCCTGTAAAAAAACACAGAGAAAAAAAGAGGTAGAACTACAAGCTTTTAACGTTACAAAGAAGTAATCTGTGCAGAGGTTATGTACCAGGACGTGGTCTTGTATCCAAACATGTTTTCTGCCAAAGCTGTGATCACATGTTGACCTGAGAGTAAGGAAGAACACTAACTTAGAAAAGTGCAATAAAAATGTATAATCAGTAATGCATTTTTATTTCAACCTGGCAAAGGGATTAACTCCAGTCTTGTGCTAGACAAAGACATTCTTAGAAAACAAATGCTTACAATTACCAATCAATGAGTGGGTTTCATTTATGAGTTTATCCACAAAGAATTATACAAAAGCACTACTTTTAATAAAAATGTTAACACAGATGTGCTTCTGAATGTCTTGGAAATAAGTCATTCAGCGTGGGCAGCCTTTCGTTATTACCCACCATTATTACTTTGATGTTACTCACCTGAGTGTTGCTGCATGTGGTCAAACCTCCTCTCCCAGTCCACCTTCACCTGCACCTCCTGCCCCTCCTCCAGAGGAGAGCCCACAAAGTGCACGGCGTCGGCCCCCTGCCTCGTCACCCTCACCACCGGGACGTCTCCAATCAGACCGTGGTCATCTGGCTGAAGCAGGACAACACAAAGCATGGAAATGATCAAAAAGATATCATGTAAAATGGCTTTTTAGTGACTTTTATTGAACATTTATGATTTTGCAGTAAACACTGATGGAAGTACCTTGATGGAGACATTTAATTAGTATGATTTTATAGCTTACCTGTCCTCCTCCTTCAGGAAACAAGATGGTGTCTTGGAGTTTGATATTGAAGCCTTTAAGAGTTTCTTTCTTTCCATTCACTTCATGCTTGAGCTCAGCTGGGCAGCAAGACACCACAGAGGTAACAAACTAATAGGAAAGAAAAACGTATAGAATTCCATTTATTATTGTATAGTCTTTTTTATAAAACTAAATGGAGACTAAAAGCACCTGTGTGCATGTTAGGTATGAGACACTGGGTCATTTCTAAGGTAACTATGAATGAAATTTGAAAAGTCAATGCGTTTTGGTTAACAACATGACTGTAAGTGGCTAGCTAGAAATATACATAATGCAACTTTTCTTATAGGTTGTCACAGCATTATGTCAAATACCATACCTAATGTATAATTGTGTTGTGACAGTGCTAGCTCCTGCATCCACTGTAACGTTAGCTAGCCACCATATGCTAACCACTTCTGCAGAGCATGAATGTAAAAGGTGGTGTTTTGCAGGCTGTAAATGAGTTACACGCTGATAAATTGTATTTCAAAAGTGCCATACCTCTTTCATATAGCAGTCTCGTTGACATTGAAAAGCCATGCTGGAGTGTTTTTGAGGAAAAACTCCACCTGAAACACGAGTAAGTTCAGTCAGCTACAGCTGTCAGCTCAGTAGTCCTACGGGTAGCAGCGTAGTCCAAACTCCATAAACCGCCTTTTAATGGCTTCGACTTTTACCTTTTTTTTTAAATGACAATCTTTAATATATTCATCAAAATAGAGTAGACATTTTTTTTTAAATGTCGGGGTTGAAGACCTATTCATTTTCAGTACTCTCCCATTTTATTTCTAGGTGTTACCGGCAATGTGGCTACGTGTATTATAACAGCCTTATAATAAAAAGACAATATATAAATTATGTTTCATGTGCTAGAATATGTGCATCATTACCTTTCACAAACAGTTTTTTAGAAGACTGAGATATGATAATAAGCATTTCAAATATGTTTGTTGAAATGAAATGCAACTTTAACATAACAATATAAACATAAGAAGGCATCTGTGTCAATGTTGAGGGTTCATTTGCAGGCTTTAACAAGAATGAAGAAATAATAAATGAAGCTGCTTTACTGTCATATTCTGGCAAACACACATTTTTCTCCAGTATTATGGCAGTGGCTCAGTAGGGGCTTGGACTGTGAGCCGTAGGGTCGACGGTTCAAGTCCCCGGCCAGACCTAAATATGGAGTGTGGACTTCTATTTGGATAGGTCCCAGTTCACCTCCTGCCCTGCCGTGGTGCCCTTGAGCAAGGCACCGGACACCCCCCTTCCCCCCTCACTCCTGGTGCTAGGATGGGTTAAAAGCAGAGAACACATTTCACTGTGTGCTGTGTGCTCTGCATGTGTGACCATTAAAGAGGGTTTCATACCTCCCACTTCTAATTCTATCTACTATTAACTTTAAATAAAGGCTGTTACCCCATGCATCATATCATAAGGAATTTTCAAACCATGGTTGATTCACTTGTTTTTATTCAAATGAACAACATGTCAGCAAACAGTGGACAATAATATTCCATTAAATAATCCCATAGAAAACATCAATTACATAAAAACAGTATTTTTGGACCAGTATATCAAATCATCCACAAACTTCAGCAAATAGCACTGTCTTCAGTGTCCTATCAAGTTACCGTGGCCTTCAACACAGGTGACGTTTACTCAGTCAGACTGTAGAGGAAGAGAGAAGAAAGTCAACATTAAAATGATTTAAAAAAAGAGGAATGCATTCACATTTATTTGTAGGAAAACCTTCCTAAACTACTTCAATTACATCAAGATCGTCCATATCTGGTGCTTCTCCTTTATTCTTGGTAGACATGTCTTTGATCATCTGAAAAGAAAAAGAGAAAACTCAAATCCTCACACAGGTACCTAAGAAAACTCTGAGAAAGACAATATAGAAAAGTTCATTGAATCAGAATTGAGTTGATCTACTGGACAAATGTCATTTACTCACATCCGCGTAGATATCGAACTCTTCCTTTCCATCTTCTACTTCATTCTCCCAGTCCCTCCAGTTATCAAAGTCCACGGAAATCCAGCTGGGCTGCAAAAAAGATGGAGAAACAACACACTTTAAAATGTTGCAGCTAACGTAGCAGCAGCTTGTTTACAACCGTTTTTGGGGGGTGTCTGTAATTCATGCTGACTAACTCAGTATAGTGTAAATGTCTTAAGTCAAGGCAATGTTTCATGTGTGTCAAAAGTGTGTCGACCTCACGTTGTTTCACTTTATTCACTTGTTTTGTACATAGAACAGGAGAGGACTTTGATAATATAGCACAATCAGTGAAAATGTTCAAATAAAAGTCAAGTACAGTTTATAATGGGTATAAAAGAGGACAAAAGAAACACCAGACATTGTTTTGATCTTACTCTTAATTAAAAATCCCCTTTTTCCCAATTCATTATCCCCCTTTTCCATTTAGAGTCAAAGAATAAAAGTGGTGTTTCTCCATTGACTGATATAGTTGATCATCAATTATACACACACACACACACACACACACACACACACACACACACACACACACACACACACACACACACACACACACACACACACACACACACACACATACACACATACACACATACACACACACACACACACACACACACTTACCCTAGCCTCATCCTTCTGGAGATGAGGCCATGAATAATCAGGCTTCAGCTTCCTTAGCAAGACATGGATGCTGCGGTCATAGACTCTTTCTCTGGAGTCCTGTTAATGTGTCGGAAAGATAAAATGACAGCTATATTTAACATTGCACTGATTGTTCAACAGAGAACATAAATCATGGCGAAAAATGGATTGCTTACATTAATTTGAATGTTTTCATAGAAGGGCAGCACGTTGTAGAAGACATCATCTGTGTCGTTTTTGCAGCTGTTGTAAAGACAGGACAGGGGAACAGGTTAGTACAGAAACATCACAATTTACCACATGTTAAATTCACAACTGATCAGAATGTCATTCCCCTGTCTGAAAGAAACATGTTCACAAGAGAGAGACAGAAAGAGACCAATTCATATAACTAACAGAGAAACAATACACCTACATTTTTTCAAACTTACTATAAAGTCATTTTGTCTGGCTGGATATCCACCTGGACATCTTTGGGTTTATGAACAATGAAGGTGACGGTGACGTATTTCTTTCTGTCATACCAAACCGCACGTGCTGGCTGGCTGTAAAGAACAAAGACAAACTTTTATAGTTGTGACTCAAAAGAACAAAAATATTATAAGTAAAGGAAGCATTTGTTGGTCACGACTCAAAGAGAGACGACAGCACTTACCTCTCCTCTGGTCTCACAATTTTAATCTTGTTCATTGTTATTCTTGCGTAGTATTAAAACAGAAACTCCTTTTTTGTATTGCTTTGACTGCCTGAAAGTAAAAAGCATGTGGCTGGTTTGTCCTGTGTGCTCTGATGCAGTGGCCAGGCCCTGTAGCCTATATCTAAATATAGAGCAGTGAGTATCAGCTGCTGGGGGAGATGCCAGACCCTTCCCCTGCCCTTATTGGTCCGTGGAACTTTCCGGAAAACAGATGCCTTTTCTTGGTTCTCCAATTCTTCTGCCCCCCATCAACAACTGGGGGCTGGGAGGGTGAGGTGGGGGCAGGGAGACACAAAACAGAGACAACAAATGGAGCACCTGAAAAACTAAACAGCTTCTGTGATCATAGAAGTCAATACACACTAAAAAACTACTCAGACTATTCTTTTTATTTACTGCTATTATAATACAATAAAAAAAACGAAGTCACTGTGGAGTAAAAGTTTAAACAACTTTGGAGGAAGTTTTATTATCTTATAGATCGTAGTAGACAATGGACCACTTCTCATAAATAGTGTGGGCCGGATCAGAGCTACTTTGATGTGTTTCTTGCCATGATTTTGATATGGTGTTAGGATTTTCTTTAAAAAAGGCTAGTCAGATTTAGTGGTTTAGAGTCTTTAGTGATAGCTTATAAACTTAAAAGCCAGAAGCAAATGTGGTTATGTAGCTTGGTTGAAAGCATTAAGAAAAAATAACAAGAAATAAAATAAATTCGTCATCTTGATGTTTGGTGGCAGTTTTTAAATGGTATTATATTTGTAATATATAACTTTTTAAAGCTGCATTTATTTAAAAAAGGCCAAAACTAAAGCACAACAAGATACATGTCTCTATTATTTGTCAGATGTGCAAGTGTCTGGATGGACTCCATCTGTCTTTGAGCTTTGTGGTAATGATTGTGTTGTCAAATGAATGTTCTCAAGGTTAACATTTTGAAAAACATAAAATGTTTATTTTATTTATTTTTTATTTTAATTCCACGGGAGCATTGTCGGGAGGGGAGCCCCGCCCTTCAGAAACAGAGCTGAGGAGAGAACGTGTCTTTTTTTAATTTATTTTTTATATACCGGTATGCCAAATTGCAACTGAAGTAATCTATCTATGGTAACTTTTTGCATTGAAAATGTGCTTTTTTATTAAATAAAATAAACGCTTATGTTATTATCCAATTAATGTGCATGTTTCAGTGTCCACTGCATTGCTTTGCACGTTCTCTCCTCAGCTCTGTTTCTGAAGGGCGGGGCTCCCAGACATACACACACAAATGCACACATTCACAGCCTGCCATACACCATGGAAACTACCAGAACTTGTCGCCCCCTGCCGGTTCGGCGGATCAACTTCAGCACCGGAAATGCAAGCCTCCGTTCTGTCTGTGGCGCGATACACCCAACGCTGTGTACATAAAAACTTCTGCCTGGAAACAAATCAATAAAGAGTTTCCTTTCATCTTCATATCTTAAGTTTGGGATATTTTGCCAATCGACACTACAAACTCACGGGAAATATTGCTCATCAGGTGGAAAATGCCACGTAGACGACAGGTAAGAGGGATATTAGCATTATTAGCATTAGCTTAACTAGCTCTCATTATTCGACCATTTAAAATGCCAAAACAGCAAACGTTAGGTACACATTCAGTTCATCAAAAAGATTTTAACCAACATGTTGATTTCCAACTGTATTTTTTGTCGTATTTGTCTTTTGTCAACATGTTCAGTTTACTTCAAAGGAAGATAAATGTAAAGAATATCCTACTTTTAAATATTGTTATCTCTAATTTGGCCCTTCATAGTGTTTATTTGTCAGACAGATTTGTATCTTTCACGGTCATCTTGTATATATTTTTACCTTTATACTTCTGTTTCGTTTTCCATTTTGAGATGTTTATATTTTTGCTTCAGTCCGGATGCTCCACCATATTCCAATCAATTATTCCCCCATTTTAAATGCCAAATCAACATACGTTTTGTTCACATTAAGTTAGTCAAACAGCTTTTACCAAACTCATTGCATTTCAACTCTATTAGTTGTCATGTTTTGCTTTTGTCAACATGTTTAGTTAACTTTAAAGGAAGATAACTGAAGGTACACTGTGATGAACGGCAACAAACAGCTAAACCGTGGCTAAAACTTTACTTTGGGTATTTTCTTAATAAAACAACGCTTTATTTTGGTTAGATCACGGCCGAATTTACCATAAGACAACACTAACTCGTATTATATAAATAATATGTATATAGTCAGAGAAAGGGAAGCTCTAGTAAGCACTACATCCTAAAAATGCACGATTTGCTCAAGCAGTTTGTTGCCACAGTCTATTAGCCGTTGGAGAGATCTAAGCTAACATGACACGTAAAGCTAACAACAATGCTAGGTTTCTGGAGTGCTAACCAGGCTATGTTGTGTCGTGTAGCCACTACTATTGCCAGCAAATTGTACATTATTTGACTAGTTGTAATAAGAAAACGTGTCAAATGCTATTTGTAGTAGAATATAATAATTAGTCGGCCGCAAACGTTAGTAACAGCTGTTTAGCCTAAAACAAGCCCAGCTAGCAGCGAGCTAGCACCTGTTTGTGGGCCCCTTTTTAAAAGAAAGACAATATTTACACAAAATATAATCATTTGAGAGAGTGAGTTCAGTTAACTATGACATCTACGTTATTCAAAGTGGATGCTGTGCTGATTTATAAAGAGGTGGTGTGGAGCAGAAATGTAAAACATGTTTGCTGGATTTAACAAACTGGATTCTTACAAAAATGGATCAAACCGTTAACAGCAATTTCTACACATGGATCCAGTTTTCCTATATTTTAAAAATAATATTTTGTATTAAGAAACAAAAAATGTTTTGTCCATGATGTTATACCATGTAAAGGATGCTTCTCATTTGACCCCCCCTCCCCCTGATAGAGACATATGGTTGGAAGTGGGTCAGATGGAACTGAAGACTCTGACTCCTCCGCTGAAAGAGAACAGACCAATAGTTCAGAAAGCGACGGAAACCTTTCCAAGAGACAGCGCCTCACCAGAGCCTCTACTCGCCTTAGCCAAAGCTCTCAAGGTTGGCCAACATCCTTTTAAAATACAATTGAAACAGTGTACTTCATCATAGCTGTTTTCTTTACGTCTTGTTTTCACTCCTTTTGCTTTAGACACTCCAGACTTGAAGCGAGCTGCGGACCATGATGAATCCCCACCGTTGACGCCCACAGGAAATGCCCCCTCTTCTGAATCGGAGCTGGACATCTCCAGCCCCAACGCCTCACATGATGAGAGCCAGGCCAAAGATCAGGCCAGCCGAGACTCGGATAAAGACCTCTCCCATCGACCCAAGCGCCGCCGCTGTCACGAGACATACAACTTCAACATGAAATGCCCCACGCCAGGATGCAATTCACTCGGTAAAATCCCTGCCCTTTTAAAAAGTGTAAACAAGGTTATTCCGGGACATCATGTACTATCATAATGCCATTTTATTAATTGATTGAATTTCCTTTTCTCAATGTATCCAGGTCACCTCACAGGGAAACATGAGCGTCATTTTGCTGTGTCAGGTTGTCCTCTTTACCACAATCTCTCTGCTGATGAATGCAAGGTGAGATGATGATATGTTATTGCAGTTTCTTGTTTACTATCATAAGCTAAGATAAAGTTGGCCAACACTTGACTTGTTATAATGTGTATGTTGTATTTCTGTTAGCTACGGTTTCCTTGGCTGGCCAATTTTTTCTTTTTTCTTTTTTTTTTTACTTTATAAAAAAACAGCATTGTAGTACTGTGTTTTACATTAGATTTTTATGGTAGTTAGTTTTATGTTTAATAACAAACAGTTAACAGAGCATTAACTTCCAATACATTGATAAGGCTTAGCAAAACACAAGAAGCTATTTCACACAAGAGATTAATCTTACTCTTCATTACAGGTGAAAGCTATCAGCCGCGAGAAACAAGAGGATGAGCTGAAGGGGCAGGAAGAAAACAACTCCCGCCATGCTACTCGCCACCAGGTAGCCTCTTTTTGCTAGCATTAGCATTAATCACGTTTTCTCCTTCATGAAGCTTATGAATGTTCTTTTTGATTGTGTGCAGAGATAACACATTGAGTTGTTATTGTGCACATGTTGTATTGCCATGAAAGGTAATGTATTTCTATCTTTTCAGACACCAACATCCAAACAGAGCAAATACAAGGAGCAGGTGGCTGAGATGAGGAAGGGCCGAAACTCTGGCCTTCAGAAAGAGCAGAAAGAAAAACACATGGTACGTCGCTGGCTCTCAAACATGCCGCTTCTCACTTTGACTCTCACTCCATGTGGCTCTTTCACACCTGCTGGGCGATTTATGTGTTTGATGTATATCATTTGATCTTTATTCATTTGAATGTCTGGTCCACAGGAGCACCGGCAGACACACAGCAACACCAGAGAGCCTCTGCTGGAGAACATCACCAGTGAATATGACCTGGAGCTCTTCAGAAAAGCCCAGGCCCGCGCATCTGAAGATCTGGTAAGGGGCTGTTTTATATTACCATTATTATATATTAAATAACTGTAATCAGGTTTCGTGCTCGGTATGGGAAACTAGGGAATCTGATTTTTAGTTATTCTCAGGTCTGGATAAGCATGGGAAAACATTTGGTTTTCCAGACTGCTGTAGGTAAATGCAATTGTTCAGAGGCCTGGGTTTACAATTCCACAAATGAAGCCTGGTTCGTGAAGGATTTCAAATGGGGAAAAGAAAGCTTATCACAAACCATATGCAAAATAACTCTAGTCTTGTAACAGTATCCCCTGAACTTAGATTCACATATATGGTCTTTTTTTTTTTTTTTTAAAGAAGTCTGTAAATGTGTGACATTTTGAAATGGAAACTCTGTGTGTATCACAACTGTTGATGCTAAGATCAGCAGTAACACCTTCTCCGTCCCTCCTGCAGGAGAAGCTGCGTATCCAGGGTCAGATCACAGAGGGCAGCAACATGATAAAGACCATCCTGTTCGGCCGCTACGAGCTGGACACCTGGTACCACTCCCCGTATCCCGAGGAGTACGCACGCCTCGGCCGCCTCTACGTGTGCGAATTCTGCCTCAAGTACATGAAGAGCCAGACCATTCTCAGGAGACACATGGTGAGGGTCAATGAATGTTTCACTGCCATGGTGATTTCCACTGGATGTTTGATTCTGTTGTGTCTTTAGGACATATGTCATATGTCTTAATAAATGACCGACTCATTTATAGTTCATATTAATACAAGTAAAAAAGGCTTGAAATTGATTGGTTCATCTATCATTTTGAATTTGTATTTAATGTATAAAAACATCATTCTTTATTAACACTGGATTATGTATTTTTTTTATAATATCTGTGTTCTTAGTCTTAGGAAATGATACTAATGTGTGTTTTATTATTTGTCCGTTCAGGCCAAGTGTGTGTGGAAGCATCCTCCAGGAGACGAGGTCTACAGAAAAGGAGGAATATCTGTGTTTGAAGTCGATGGCAAAAAGAATAAGGTAGGACTTTAAAATGTTCATTCCCTCTGGTAGTATAGAAACTTGGAGACTGATTACACGCACCCCTGAAAAGCAAGCACTTCAGACGGAGTGATTGAATACTAATTAGTAGCTGTTTCCCCTCAGATCTACTGCCAGAACCTTTGTTTACTTGCCAAACTGTTCTTGGACCACAAAACGCTTTACTACGATGTGGAGCCGTTTCTCTTCTACGTCATGACCGAAGCCGACAACACCGGCTGCCATCTGGTGGGATACTTTTCCAAAGTAAGTGTGAAAATAAGATTTATTCTGTGTATACAAAATGTTTTATATATTGTTGTACACATTACCAACTGGAATGTTTTTGTATCACCAGGAGAAGAACTCATTCCTGAACTACAACGTCTCCTGTATCCTGACGATGCCGCAGTACATGAGGCAGGGCTTTGGAAAGATGCTCATCGACTTCAGTAAGCATCCACTGATTTCATTCAATTGCACCAAAACCAATTAAACAAAAAGATGAAGGCATTTGAAGGTCCCATGTCATGGCCATTTCTACTGATCATGATTCCATTGTTGAAGTCTACTAGAATAGATTTATATTGTTCAATTTTCCAAACTCACATTGGTTTCTCAAACAGCATCTCTGTTTGCGTTCTGGGGCAGCACAGACAGGTCTTCTCTGTGTTAGAGTTTTACTCGCTACAGGGTGTACTTTGAGGCTTTGTGACTCTGCAGACCGTTTACATGCAGAAAGAGCTTCATAACACACAAGTTGACGGGTAATAACCAGAAAAGCATGATATGGGAGCTTTAAAGGAAAAAAGTACATCCTCTTAAATTACTTTTTGCTTAATTAATAGAATGTAGAATATTTCTAATCTAGCCTTTGAGTAATATTCATCCAGGGCTGTGCGTAAACTTGTTTGAGACTGTTTTGTTGTGATTTTATGGGATTTATGTGTTTAAAAAGTTTTGTACGATGTTGACTAGGGATGTCCCGATCACCTTTTTTTGCTCCCAATCCGATTCCGATCATTTGATTTTGACAATTTGCCGATACCGATTTTTCCCGATCCGATCTTTATGCAATGCATTAAGAGAAAAAAAAGAAAAAAAGCATTCAAGTTTTCCCTTAAGGTTATTTTTTTATTTAAATTGGATATTCTATCCAACATGGATATAGCTTCTTTCTTTCACAGCAGCATTGGATCAGTTCAGTTGTGCAGCATTGGATCAAAACAAAAATAAAGCTTATCAGTACTCGTTAGCTTACTGCTACAATTAGACACTGGGCCCTGCCCACTCTGTTGCCAGATTTGAGAGAAATAAGCAACCAGGTCTCTGAAAACAAGCCCCAAAGAAGCAACACATACATGATGTTGTGTAATTTGAAACCAAAACTAAGGCCTAAGGATGACTTTAAGACTTGAACATGGTCATTTTTGTTTTGTAACATTGAATACAACATTAAAAAAAAAAAAAAAAAATCCCGATCCCCGATTTTTTTCCTCCCGATTCCGATCTTTTGAAAATCACGTGATCGGCTCCGATCCCCGATCACGTGATCGGATCGGGACATCTCTAATGTTGACATTCGAAATTTAAATCAACATTCTACGTTTTTTTCCTTCTTTTTCTCACTTGTTTATTTTGCTTAAAGCATAGTTGCAGATACATAAGTCTTCACTTGCATACAGCCTTATTATTATGGTCTGTTTTCAAACTGCTAGTCTTCTTTACATCAATGCAAACAGCTGCTCTTCCTGACTCTCCTCTCCTCCTTCTTTCAGGCTACCTGTTGTCTAAAGTGGAGGAGAGGGTGGGCTCACCCGAGAGACCCCTGTCTGACCTGGGCCTCATCAGTTACCGTAGTTACTGGAAGGAAGTGTTGCTCAGATACATGTACAACTTCCAGGGCAAAGAGATCTCCATCAAAGGTGAGTGAAAACACAGAAGTCAAACTATACCACTTTACTGCTGTAAGGATAATGAACTCACTGTTTGTAGGTTGTGAAAGATGTATAACCACAGGAAGAGATGGTATTTGTAAACAAAGTAGACACATGATTTTCACCTTTTGTAATATTTATTGATGCAGAGATCAGTCAGGAGACGGCAGTGAATCCGGTGGACATTGTGAGCACGCTGCAGTCTCTCCAGATGCTGAAGTATTGGAAGGGAAAGCACTTGGTGTTGAAGCGACAGGTAAGATGGCGGCCCGTTGACCCTTTATATTTCAGTTTATTATCTCTCGTTAAGGAGCCCTATAATGCTTTTTGGGGTTGTCCCTTTCCTGTAGGTTTTTGTGCATGTTAATGATCTGCAAAGGCTTAAATCCCCAAAAATAAATTCAAAATGTTAAAACCTATATCATGATGGGACAACTCTCATATCTGGCTGAAAAGTTCAATCTTAAAATCAACATTTTCTTCCAGTCAAACAAATATTTTAAAAGGAAAGACAGGAGTCTAACCTTTATCTGTTTTGGAAATATTCAGTAAATATTGTACCCTAAATTACATCACATTGCTATTAAAGTGATCACAAATATTTGATATCTAATGTTTTCCCCCCTATTCAATTCAGTTTCATTTCATTTGAATCCGTATATATTTGACAGCCCAGTTGTTCCTTTCCCCTCCCTCTCAGGACCTGATAGATGAGTGGAGAGCAAAGGAGATCAAGCGAGGCAACAGCAACAAAACCATCGACCCCAGCTCTCTGAAGTGGACCCCCCCCAAAGGGACATGAGCACTAAAGACCCTCAGGCTACAGAATGAACTCACCTCCAGCCTCACCAGCCACAAGTAGCCTCGACCTCCAAACTGTCAATAAAGACCATTGGTCATCCTTTCATGTTACTTTTTTTTATTTTTAACTTTTTAACTTTAGATTTGAAGCACCCTACGTTCCAAATTCAATCATCAACTAACTACAAAAGAGAATGTCCTTTCCTGTTTCTTTTTACAACTGCGTACATCTACTAAGCTTTGAATGTTAATGATAAATGAACCGGTGTGATGTGTTTTTGCTTTTCTCATGCAAAAAAAAAGTATTTACCAGCGTTTACAGGCTGTTATTTTTTTATTTAATTCAGGAAATGTGCATTTAAAGATGGTTTCTGTTTGGGATTAATACAATAAGTGTCGGCATGAATTGAAAACGTCAGCGGAGTGTGAGATGTATGGTGACTCTTCTTTGGTTGGCGTAACATTGTATAGATCATTATAACGTACACTTGTTTCTTTTTAAAGCTCCATCAATACAAGATGTGGACCCATTCGTCCGATGAACCTGCCAAATAATGGAAAACATGAATTATACATATTTTTAATTGGCTCAGAATAAAAAGAAAATGGCGCCACTGCAAGAATGCACATAGAAATCAAACACATCAGGTTTTTATACGATCATACCTTGCTTGCGTGGTTTCTCTGAGACATCGAAGGCTGTGGTTGTTGCAGGAAATATTCTTTTTGAAGACTCTGTAATAAAACATCTTCATTTCAGTGGGACAGTATTTGCCTTGTACTTTGAATCATAGCTGTTACATGTGTATTAGCAATTTGATATTTTTAATATCAATAAAGCTGCTTTGATATTTTGAAATGAGCTACACTTTGCTTTGTTGGGAGTTTTCTTTGCTCACCGCCACTGGAAACGCTTCTTCCCATCAGACCCACAAACGCCTCTCCTTTGTTTCCTGTCAGTGTGAGGAAGAGACTCACTTTACAATGACCCATTTCATGATAGAGATGCTGTCACAACAAACAACCTGAAAGTGAAATCAAGCTACTTACGTCGATTTACTTTAAACGGCTTCTTTGGATCTGAGGAATAGTTTAAAAAAAAAAAAAAAGGTTAACAATGTTTTTTATAATCATTTTTTCATATTTTAAAGCATACACGATGTACAGATAGTGTGCTCTAAATACCTCACCTTAATTTGTATTAATTAATTTGCATACTATATTGTATATAGAATACTATATTTATTTATCTTTTTTAGTAGTAGACTGTTCTATTATAGAGGACACTAACTTGCTTTGTATATTATTTATGTATATTTTATATTATGCATCCTTTAGATTCTCAATGCTGTTCAGATGTATATACTGTTAATATATATTTGTATTCTATTTATATCTTAATTTATTCTATGTATGCTTTTTTAACACGCTGCTGTGACAGAACAATTTCCTAATGTTGGATCATTAAATCAGTATATTACATTACATTTAGCTGACCCTTTTATCCAAAGCAACTTACAATAAGTGCATTCGACCAATAAGATACAAACTTGAAGAAAACAGAATCACATAAGTACATCAGGTTTCATAGAGCTAAAACATTTCAAGTGCTACTCAACTGGCTTTAGATAAGCCAGTCCTTTATTAGTACATTAAGTGCTTTGTTAGTAAGTGGAGTCGAAAGTATATCTTAATTCATCTAATTTCCACAGACATTCACTCTATACAGAAAATAAAATATGTAATATGTGTTTAAATAAGAGATGAGTAGAGAGGCCACCTGAGCGTTTCCCCATGAGTCCGTGGAAGCGCAGACCTTTGGATCTTTTCATCAGACTGATCAGACTTTCCTCCAGAGACTCATCCTACCAGAAACAATTATTATTGCAGAAAAAGAATTAAAGAGCGGACTGGATACATATTTTTGGTTTGTAAAAAATCCCTAAATTATCATTAACCACAGAGCATTTAATCAGACACTTAAAAAAACTCCAGCAATAAAAAATAATATTTTTTATAATCTCTATTTGCCCCAAAGAATGTAATAACGGACGCTCACCTGCCAGTCTGGAGATAATTCTCTCTCCTCTCCCTCACTAGAGGACAGCGCCTGATAGGTCTGCAGCAGAGCACAAAAAGTCACAACAAGCAGCCATAGCTTCCAGTTTTCCATTTCTCAGTCAGGAAGAAATGTTTTTGGTCCCGTAAATCTTCAATCAAAACAGCAGTTGTTCTTCTTTAGCTGAAAAGACAGATACAGTGTAATTCTGATCGCCCTATCTGTATTCAGGGTGCATTTATACCTCTACCCCATGCTGTTAGACCCCTCCCCTCCTACCATTTTGATGCACATTGCATGTAGACATTTCTGGGTTTGCTTGATTACATCATAATGTCTCTTTAGAATTCAAGTTTTGCAGCCATTTAACCTTCAATATCTGGTGAATAAAAATGTTTTTTCTCCGTTGTTTCACAGTTGGTATAAGATGTCTTCCAAAGATTTACAAGCTGTGTAAAATTATCAGAATACCCCACAATAATATTAAAGTTTTAATATTTGCTTTTGAGATTGTCATCTTTCATTTCCATTTTTATTGGACATCTGTTCTGCTGTTGGTCTATTTTTATCCTTATGATGTGCACATGCTTCTTTGATATCACTGATGAGGGCAGGACATGCAGCGCTTTGACCGACGCTCTGCAAATATCACGACCTGCTTTGAAGAGAGAGCTTTATTGGACTGCAAATTTAACTGGCAGCGAGTTCTGGAAGTATCCAATTGCACAACAACGCAGATGTGACCTCTGACCTGAGATATTTATTGAATTATAAAGATTTAGGATGGAAATGCTGAAGGTTGACGAATAGTATAAGGGCCATGCAACAAATACTTTGTTCCGTGTTTCAAGAATTAAAAAAAAGATTTTAAAAAAGTGTAACTGTCAGTAGGCATTGCATTAGTCAGAAAAGGGGACGTTTTAGATTGATTGAGAATTAAATTAAAATGTTTTGAAAAGTTTAAACACTTTTCAAGAATACATTTGAAATGTCGAGAATAAATATTGAACTTTTAAAGGGGCCTTATTATGTTAAATTTCAGGTTCATATCAGTATTTAGTGCCTCCACTGTGACATGTCTCCATGTTTTAATGTTCAAAAAGCTCTTTATTTTTCTCATATTCAAAGTTAAACAGTATTTTGATTTTATTCTTGGCGGTTCAACTTTAATTTTTGAAATGCTAAACTTAACAAATAAACATTCCTCCTCTTGTTTTTCTATCCTTTAGGCCTTATACTGTTCCATAGAAGAGTGATTGTAACACTAAAGGTCAGAAGTCAAGCAGAAGAAGATGGAACAAGGTCTCATTATGTAAAAATGGACGGTTGACCTTTCAAATGCAATGAAGTTAGTGTGAAATATCCTGCACATAATAATCTGATATAAATCAATACTTGTAGTTTTTAATCCTCATTCTATCAGTAGGTTCATTCATTTTCCATCTCCTGCGATGATTACGCTGTTACCAAACCTTGATCTTTACTAATTTAGCCATACAAATGCTTTTCGCCAATGAAAGGTGAGCTCTTTTTCCAACAGTGGCCATAGACATTTCTGGAGAGGCAATTACTTGACAATGTGCTGTAAGGACACCCACTTGAAACAAAGCTGACACACACAACAAATGCTTTGATCCACGCACAGGTGCTTCTAAGAGCAACAAAAAGCCCGGGACAATTAGCCCTGAAAGGCAATTACACCTGAAAAGCCCCTCGTGTTCACATGGTGTAACCCACAGCTAACATGGAGAGCTGAATCAAAGAAATCAGAGGCAGGGCATTTGCATTTGAAATGGTTGAGTCACAAAGAGCTCCTGTAATGACAGAACACCGTGTTTCCATCAGAGGCTGTTTTGCAGGACCGTTTGGGGTCTGCAATGCTCACTGAGTCTGAAACATTTCACCTTCAAATGTGTGACCCCTTTAGTGTTGTTTTTAAGACATTAAATAACATTTCTGCGGATGCAAAATAAGTTTAATTATGTCCAGGGGTCGTCTTTAGAAAGCTTCAAATAACCTTAACATGTATGTCAAATATGTTACCTTAATTGCTCTGGATCGCCTACTTGCAGTTGCATCCTGGGATATGTAATGTGCCGACCTTGTTTCTGTAAGGACTGAGTAGGGAGACCAGGGACAGTTGTAACAAGGGTCGGTTTTAACACCTTCAATATCTCCAATCACAAACAAGCTAGAGTGATGAAACTCACTCTGCACATGCGTAGTTAGATGGTAAGATCGCTGAGAAAAAAAGGAGCCACGTTTGAATTTCTCGCGTAAGATATCAGCAAAAGTGTGTTTCTGAGGTAAAATATTAACTACAATTATATGATGTATTTTTTGGATACTGTCTTAAGTTAAAATGTCTAGGAATCCAAACTAGTATTATTAGAATGGAATCACTGTTTTGTAAGCTAAAAAATGTAATATAACTAGCTAACTATGCTAGCAATCAGGCAGGTTCACAGGGGGTGAAAGCAAGACTGGTGGTCCTGGGACGGTTGTAACGGGACGGTTGTAACATGGCACATTTACAATGATGGCTCATTTGCTTGAATGATCAATTGTTCATTCAAGCATACACTTGTATTGTTGATTGGTGTGCATTGTCCCTGTACAAATAAACAGAATAAAATACTGTACAGTAGGCCTAAAGTGTGTGTGTGTGTGTGTGTGTGTTTACAGTATGCCAAATGTCAGAAAGAGGAAGACAGACAGGGGAGTGCCACTTGCTCTGCTGCAGAGGGCCTCAAATGTAGTTGAGAAGGGCAAATCATTCAGGGCAGTGGCAAAGTCCCTGGATATATGCCATGTAACCCTGTACCAGTTCCATACAAAGAGGCTGAGGTTGGAGAGTCAGGGATCACAAACACCCCAAGAAGGTGTTCTCAACAGAGCAGGAGATGCTTTTGAGAGACTATCTGATGGAGGTAGCTGATTTATATTATGGTCTCAGCTCAAAGGAGGTAGGTCTACATCATTAAGGTAGAAGCACCTCTCAGAGAACAGTTTAATCCTTCACAGAAGATGATGCTGTGTGTGTTATCTGTTATCCTGTTCATTGTTTGTTGGAGGATGTGTGAAACCCCATTCAAATCTTGTTGCCTTAGAATTTGACAGCTTTCTCTATTTGTTGTCATGTAGTGTGAAAAAAGGTAACCGTTATTAACATGTTACAACCGTGCCTGGCATGTGTTACAACTGTCCCTGTACACAAGGACAGTTGTAACAGTTGAGTTTTTAAAAAAAAATACATTTTCCAACCTGTACTTATTTCATAAAAACATCTTAAATACATTGTTTCAGTAGCTGACATATTGATCATGTATAATATAGCAAAATGGCTATCCTATTGTAAATGTTTTTTTACTTATTGGGGAAAAGCCCAAAAAGTGTTGCAACTGTCCCTGAGAGAGAATCACCTTAATGCATCTTGATAGCATTCACAGTTTATAAAAATGAACAGTGGTCTATTGGTAGCTACATATCCATAGAGACAACTTCATACGTTTTCTTATTCGTTTTTATTGAACAAAATAAATAAACAGCCAACATCTTATTCCCTGTTGAATTCTTAATTCAGTCAAAAGCAGCTTGTCTTCTGTGTGGGTTAGACTAGGATTTATTTTGATGTTGACTTAAATAACAACAATAACAATATAGGCCTGAATGGCTCAGCTGATCAAGTTTTTCTTTTCTATTGTCTTTTATGCATTTATATTCTTTTGTTTGAGTAGCTGATAGTACAAAGATACTAGTAAAATAATGAGGTGAGAGCAGGGGCGTTTCCTGGACCTGGAAACATTAGGGGCTTGGCCCACAGTGGCGGTGCCAGATATGTTCTTTTGGGGGTGCTGTGGAGTAGCTTGACATTTCATAGAGGGTGATCAAACATGTAGGGTTTCCCATTAAGGTACCGGGTGCTACAGCTGAATGTTCTACTGCAACACTCCCCTCACGCACATTCACAGTAGCTACACCCGCGACTGTTACAATGAAGGCTCGATAATCAGCTCACGGCATATAGGTGTAACCAGGGGTAAAGTGCTATTTTTACAAGTGGGGAGTGGAACTAACATCCTCTAGTGCCCCTTTCACGCCAAGGCTTTTCCCGTTCTAGCTCCGTGACAGAGCTTTTCTGGTTCGGAACCGGTTCGTCGGTTCAGCTCCCGCTCTGTTCACATCGCTCAGAGCCCGACTGGTGCTTCGTCATTGCGTCATCGTTTACGTCATGACGTAACCGTTTGCGTGCCTGCTTCATAAAGCCAAACCGCGGAAACCCCTCACATCGACAACAACAACGGCAGATTGTATTGAAGCGCTACTCGTTTTGGTTTTGCTCTGTCGAAACGAAATGGGACGACTTTACTAACTTTAGAGTCGTTACATGCTACAAAGTTCTTTACAATCATCATCATCAACTTCAACGATGATTCCGTAGGAGAAAGAAGGTAAATATACGTTGTAGATAACCCAATTTGTGTTATTTGAGACTGAATGGGATGTTGCATTGTTTTTGTTGCTTTCGTTGCAGTTTTATATATATCTTATAATGTAATTTAGGTGAACTTCCTGTTTCATTTGTATGCTTTTATTTTGAAGGCGAGTTAACAAGGCTGACAGGAAGTGGTTGTAGCTTTTGAAAACAACGTGACGGAGAAAGTAATATCTTCTATGTAACGGCGGAGAAAGAGAAGAACGGACTGTATATTTAAATGTTAGCACCCCCCGAAGAGGCTCAAGCTCTTAAATTGGGTCTGGAGTTTGAATAAATTCTGGTTCATCAGTGAAGCCTACGACCATTATTCGCAGGGAAATGCTACATACGTCCTATTCGATGGCGTTAGAGCTAGCTGTTGTTAGCCTCTGCATGCGCCAAGCTAAAAAAACCCAGGTTTGCAGCATTAATTACTATGCAGGGCTCGACAGTAACGGTTGCCAGGTTGCCATTGGCAACCATTCCGGAAAAATGTCAACCACTTCTTGGCCTTTGGTTGCCATCAGTGGCAACCAGTTTTTAACATAAAGAAACAAGGACAGCAAACAGCTAAATGTGCACCCCAAAATAGATAAATCTTAATTATTTGTTGTATTAAGAGTGATATTTAATTATTGTTGTGACCAGTCGAACCTGATACTTAAGTTGCACGTGCATTGGTGTGATTATGGAGCCAGAAAGTGATGCACGTTTACTCGCTTGCGCTGTGCGCCGTGTGTTTGTTTTACAAAAAATGGCGAGGCAAATTAAGTTGTTAGACTGGGGTAAAAAGTTCGGCTAACCCGTCAACATATCAAACGAATGTTCAAAGTGGTTCAACTGATAAAGTGCAAGGGGAATCCGAACGAAAAGCAAAGAGGAATGTTGTCCATTCACTTCCGGTAAAAGTTCCCTCAAAATAAGAGTCCCGATCTTATTACTACCAAAATAAAAGTGCAAAACGAAACTTTACCATAGGAACACATTGGCACACAAATATAATCACTTCTATAAAAAGTTAACACATTTTAAATATAGTTAGACATATTAAAGGTAATTTACAGCATTCATAATTAATATCTAATTCTTAACTGTGAATGGCTTAGAGGCGGCTCCACTGCGGTGTGAACTGGAAAAAACGGTGCTTTTCAAGCTCCAGCTCCGAAACCGGCCCTGGAACCGCGTTGATGTGAAAGGGGTAGGGGTTCCGGGGGAATGCTCCCCCAGGATATTTTTTAAATATTGAAGTTAAATGCATCAATCTGGTGCACTTTGAGAGCAAAATTAAGAGATCTTAATCTTAATCTAAAACAGGAACATTACATTACATTGCATTTAGCTGACGCTTTTATCCAAAGCAACTTACAATAAGTGCATTCGACCAATAAGATACAAACTTGAAGAAAACAGAATCATATAAGTACATCAGGTTTCAGAGAGCCAAAACATTTCAAGTGCTACTCAACTGGCTTTAGATAAGCCAGTCCTTTATTAGTATATAAGTGCTCTGTTAGTAATTCTTTGTTAGTAATTCTAACAAACAACAACAAGGAACAAGTCCTGTTTCTCGCTTGAGGCCAGGAAAAGGCTAGTCACTGTGTCCTTTTTACCTGCGCTGGACTACGATGATTTGATTTATATGAATGCACCTGTCCATTACCTGATCAAGTTAGATGCTGCCTATCAGCACACTGAGATTTGTGACAAACTGTAAAGCATTAACCCATCACTGTACCCTGTATGCAAGGGCTGGTTTGCCTTCACTAACTGTACGGAGGCTCAGTCACTGGTACATTTTTATATATAAAGCCATGTTAGGGAAACTTCCATCCTACATCTGCTCCCTGATTTCACGGCGAATTGTAAGTGGCTACTGGCTGAGATTGCTTGCTGTGGTTTTGTTAAATGTGCCAACTGCTAGGACTGTCTTAGGGAAGATAGCTTTTAGATGCGCAGCTCCTCTGTCTTGGAACAGTCTGCAAATGAAATGGAAACTGAGCAATCTGGTGCCACTAAATGTTTTTAAAGCTCGGTTGGATGCTCCACAGTCAATCGGATGCTGTTGGTACCTGTTCATGCGGATAGTTATTGTAAATTGTAATCCCTGTATGAAGTCCTTTTTGTTGTTCTGTTTTATGTTTTTATGTTTCATGTGGAACATACTTGAGCATGTCTCCCTTGAAAAAGAGATCAATTGATCTCAAGGGATTCACCTGATAAATAAAGGTTTGACATGAAATTAATCTATGGATACATCTCTCAACACCAATATGAAAACAGAACTGTAAACAGATTTTCTTTTTCTTTATGGATATTTTACAAATCACTCCCCTTTTAAACTCTATTCTTGTTTTACTGTCATATAGTGTTTCATAACTGTTTTTAATGTATTCCCTTATTTTTTTTATATCTATAATGATCATATGAAGGTGTGCCTTGGAAATAATCTTTTACATAATAATTGCATTCACTGAACACAGGAAATTACAATCCTGCCGTCCTCTCTAGTGTCATGAGGAGGTTCAGGTAAAGCACGGTTAATGTATTATATTCTATTGAGGGAGAATTGTCCTTGCTTTAGCCCCGAATGCCCAGGCCAGGCGACGCCACTGGGTGAGAGTAAGTATGGGATTTACATTGATCCCTATCTATAAATTAGATAACCTGTGTCTGATTTATTTCGTGTATCTTAAGTCAAAACATCTTTCATGGACTTTCATTTGGTCACACTCAATAAAGAACTATTTTTATTTGTACTGTTAATTTTAGTAATGGAAAGAAAGCACATGGACATGAAGGAAATGAATGAACATAGCATAAGAAAACCTAGGAATAAGAAAGTATAATAAAAAAGAAACCTGTTTGACAATTCTTTCATGAAACACTTTTAATTTTCTTTCCGATTTTTTCTTTGATATACACACTTTTGTGTCTACATAATGTTATTGTACCTCAGAGATGTGATTATGATCTTGTTTCCTTAAATACAAATAAATAAATGCTAATTGGTTCATGAACGGCACTTCCGGTGAAATCACCTAGTAAACAACAGGAAACATCAACAAAAACGCAATCAAATGAAGTATCACACCTTGATGGCAATTATGTTTATGTTTGGCATTATTAATTAACAAAATGAAAAGCAGAGAGGAGCGTCTGCCTGTAATAATTAATCCCTTGTTTAATGCCCCACCCGCAGAGCACGCTAAGTGACGCAAATCAAACACACCTGCTGCGACCACACCCGCGCTGCGTCACCAACAGGTCTCTCCTGGGTGTGGCTAATGCTAATGCTAATGCTAATGCTCACGGTGGAGCAGTGAGTTCTGTGTTGATGGAGGAACTATTTCCCCTCTGTAAGGAGTGTGAAACCCTCCTGCTGTTTGTGACAATAAACCCTGATGCAACTGCAGAGCCTCAATCAGTTTAAAAACGTTTAACAAATGTTCAGGAGTGAAGTGGGACAGACAGTGCACTGGTTATACTGGCACATGGAGGCCCAGTGGAGTGTTAATACTTGGACATAGAGGCCCAGACATAAGCCAAATGAACTTGTTATACTGGGACAGAAAGGCATAGTGAACTAAGAACCAGTGGCCAAGTGGACAGAGAGGCCTACACAGAAGCCCAGTGAACTAGTTATACTGGGACATGGAGGGCCCAGTGGAGTGTTTATACTGGGACAGAGATGCCAAGACAGAGGCCCAATAACTGAGGACTGAGGCCCACTGACTGGACTCGTTATATTCTGCTGTGAGGAAGAAGACTGAATGACATTCAAACTGGTGAGTAAAACGAACTCATTACATTTAAACAGTTAACAATAACAACCATATGCTAACATATGCTAAGCTGCACAATCTCTGCCTTGCTTGGGGTTTTATTCTGTTGTTGAGTGTATTAGAAGTGGCTTGGTAATTATGTGTAATTATGAGCTTGCTTGTTGTTGCACGCGCCGTGGTGTCCATTGGTGTTTTTAATTATCATGCCATTTTGCTTATTTCCTGGGTTTTGTCTTTCTGTCTGGTTGGTTGTAGTGTGGCCTAAAAGGATGGTCGTTATATTTACAAATTAAAAGCCAGTTCTATGGAAAGGCTGCAAAGTGGCATCTATACAAATTGAGTTTATTGTTGGTTTGGAGAATATGGATCTTGTTGCTGATGTTGCTCTACTTGTTGTGTACAATTGTACATATATCACAGCTTACTTTGTGGCCTAAAGATGTTGTTTAGTTTAATAGTACTATCATGTACCATCATACCTCCATTCCTTAAAAATGTTTACACTGTGACGTTTCTGTGACTTTTTTTAAAGATTTAATTTTTGTACCTTGAATTTTCTTCAGTAAAATGTCTTTAGGGTACCTGTGCTTTTACTTGACTACTGGTAGCACTCTCTCGACCTCTGCTGAAATGCAACTTTATGTCATAGATCATCACCATGCAGGGATATAGTAGCCTACATGACTTCTAAAGTACACAGTATATGTGCATCATATATTTGTTGTCTTTGAAGTAATGGTACTGCTTTCATAATAGTGCATGCCACCATATTCACCATATCATCACTGCTTTTATTATAGAACTTTTACTTGAATTAATTTTATAATGGTCTAAATAATTGTATTGTGTTTCTCACCTAAGAGAAGAAACAAGCAAATTCAGATACATGACAACAGATGGCAGTCAAGGACTTCTCCTCTGCTATAATCTCCTGTTGACAGAGCTCAGTGTTATCAGATTAGTCAGGATGCTTCATGGTGGTGACTTTAGAGTGGAGGCTTGATATCATCACCTCTTAGGCTGACAGAGCGTCTTCAAGGCCGACCTGCTATCTCCACACCATCTGGACCCATTTTAACACTGACAAATGAGTCCATTCAGGGAGACAGAGTGGGCTTCAATGGAGGTGGTCAGTCCTTTAGAGAAAAGTGACGTAAAACTATAGGAATCAACAAAATTGAGTTTGAGACAGTCCATATTTTCTTGTAAAAGTGAAATTTTCCCATAAATAAAATTAACTCTAAAAGGAAGAATTTTTTCTTTCCCATGATCTTCAACATATAAAACAATCCTAATCCTGAAACTGAATATTTGGACTGGTTTTTCTTCTTATATAAAAATACTGGACCAAAAACGTTGTCTTTATCTTATTTTTGGAAGAAATTACAATTCTCTCCCATGTTCCCCTTTAAACTGTGGGGTTTTTCTCTGGAAGTTTTTCCTTGTCCGATGTTAGGGTCTAAGGACAGAGGGTGTCATATTGTCATACTGATATTCTGTACAAACTTTGAAGTCCACTGAGACAAATGTAACATTTGTGATATTGGGCTATATAAATAAACATTGATTGATTGATTGATTTTGTAACATGTTGAAATATGTAGGATATTCAAATCCCCCGTCACAAACGTATACAAATAGAATAACACAATAAAGAATAGTTTTTCTCCCTCATTCACAATACTGAAACCTTTTTTGTGTGTTTGATGTTGTTGAACGTTTCTGTAATCACATGTCGTCCTATTTCTTCTTTGGAAAATGTATATATATTTATCAAAACATAAAACAATGTATGACATTTAACTGCTATAGTAAATCTTAAATCATCCACTGTAAAAGTATTTGTGAATTAATTTTGACTAGTGCCTTTATTCTTTTACCAATAAGTATTTATGTGATTATAGCTCTAGCTAATAATACACATGTCCTCCAGCAGGTGGCAGTGTTGTCTAACAGATCAAATCAAAGCACCAAAACCTGCAGTGCAAACAAAATGCTGCCCTCCCCATATATATTAAAGAGGACTTTAATATCTTCATGATGATTTTGTTGTCTGTATTCTTGGGTGACATACCCCTTAAAAAATAAAAATGGAAGAATGTGCAAATTCTGTTTTGGTCAGGAGCAATGTGACTCATATTAGGATTTGTCTTTGATTTTTATGGTTAATTTGTGTCCTGTTTGTGAGTTTTTAAACTTGAATCATTGAAGTGTCAGCAAGCTTACAGTTTTCTAACCACCACAAACAGAAATGAACTTGTTTGTGCTGTACAAAATGACATTTTTACTGCGTTAAATTAATGAAAGAGGAAAAACTTGTTGCTGTAAAATGCTAGTTTTGCATAAATCAAGAATATGTGATGACATCTGCTCAAACCATTATGTAGATGACCACTAAAAAGACTTTGTTTAAGAGGAAAAGTTTCCAAATTGCCATGACAATACAATGAATGATGCTACTCTGCTATATTTTAGATCCAAACCCCAGTTTCTTGACAATCCATGGCAAGAAACTAAAAGTAGAAATGATGATACCTTGCTTTTCGAGATATATCACATTCATAAATCTTAATACAGATCCTTATTTGTCAGTCACACCTTTTATTGAGTTGACACAAATAGTTTTCACGAGTAAACACTTAGTTCAGGCGTTGTATGACAGAGACTGGCTCCATACAATAGGCGGTACAAACGTTCAAGCAACCTTCCCCGAGTTGTTTTTCCCGTTTGGTGCCCTGTGGCACTTTGCTGTGGTTTCTCTACATTTTGACTCTTGAAGCCTCTCTGAGAGTGAAATATGACTGTCTGCATGTGCATGCTCAGACTGGGGGCTCTAGGCTGCCTCTGTGGTGGTTCTGTCTCTGAGAGAGAGACTGAGTGCTGGGATAGGCTGCACCAGGCCAACCAGAGAAAGCATAGGATGTGTGTTTGTGTGTTTGCTTTGCCTCCAGACAACACACTAGAGAGAGAGATAGATAGATGGATAGATGGATGGATATATATATAGATAGATGGATGGATGGATGGAGGGATAGATAGGTAGGTAGGTAGATGGATAGATAGATGGATACGTAGATTGATAGATGGATAGATGGATGGATAGGTAGATGGATAGATAGGTAGATGGATGGATAGATAGAGAGATGGATAGATAGATACTTTATTGAACCCAAATTAGGCAAGGCAGGCAAGATTATTTATATAGCACCTTTCAACACATGGGTAATTCAAAGTGCTTTACAAAAACAAAAAAGACATTAAGAAAATGGCATTTCAAAACAGTCATTAAAAATCAAAGATAATAAAAGAAACATTAAAAGAAAAAACACATGAATACAAGTTTACAGTGCAGTTTAAGATAGGAATAGCTCAATTAAAAGCAGCGGCAAAAAGAAAAGTCTTGAAATTAGGAAATGTTGGTGTTATAGCTGCAGTGTGTTCAGGCTTTACAATATTTAAAAGGTGGAATAAAGTATAAACATCATAAAATAATAGCAATAAGCAGCAAATATCAGTAGAAATTACATAATAATCCACAATATAAAGGATTCTGGATGAATTTAAATATCCTATAAAAGACCAAAATACTGCAGCAACAGAAACATAGACTCATACAGGAACAGATACATATAGCATGTTCCAAATGCAGCGCTTTTTTCCAACCCCTGCTTATATCCAAAATATACGTGCAATATATCTTCCGCTTCATAATTATTATTATATAGCTACTGTCACTTAGTTACATTATTCAACTTCTGTAATACAAATGTAAATAACTGCAATATATACTTCCACTTGTAATACTATCACACTCTTTATACACGCTACACTTGTTATTTTTAAACTGTGACTGGTACTGGATGTGTATTTTGTAATTTGTGTAGTTAATTAATTTTTCATATTATATCCTTGCTCCTTAAACTGTTTTTTTTTTTGCGCTTTACTTTTGCCTTAACAAGTAAAAGTATTCTGATTCTGATTTGTGGAGCTCAAAGGCACACTGTAAGGAGGATGTCATCACTATTAGATCATAAAGCCCCCCCCCCCCCCCCCCCCCCACACTTGTCAGCAGGTTGTGTGGAAGTCTTATCACTGTTGTCACGCTAGGTTGGAAGTGATGTCTAGTTAGCGAATACAAGGATTTGCCTTGAGAGGCCTCAGTAAGAGCAGCTGATTTATGACTTTAAAGGTATTTCACTTCTCTGCCAGTGCCACGGGGATGCTAAGCAAAGCCTTGTTACTGTTCTGGCATCGTTGTCAATCAAACTCCTTCATCGTTTGTGTCTCGACCTTTTTGCTGTTTTGTATATTGGTTCCACGCTATAAAAAAAAAGTAACATTTCAGGTTGTGTTAGCGGGTCATGCGATCGTTATTTAGTCACTCCTGTCCTGGCTGGTTCTGCACGATCATGCAGGAGGAATTTTTTTCCAACAGCAAAAAACTTGATTGTTTCATCATCTGACCTCCATATGTTTACTTCATGTGAAACACTAATTCTGTTTTCAAATGAGTTTATTACTTGGTTTTCTTCAATTGGCTTCAAGTAATGGTTTATCATTATCACTCTCAGGCTAGCTGTTTATGCTAAGCTAATCGGGCCAGCTGGTTGTAGCTTCATATGAGAGGTTCAAGGCTCAAGGCTTTTATTTGTCATACGTACTAGGGCTGCAGGATTTGGGGAAATAACCGAATTGCGATTTTTCTGACAGATATTGCGATTCGATTTGCGCTATTGGTTTTTAAGCGACCCAACGGAAGTTTATTGTAAAATGCGGCCATAACTCCGGCTACTAAGGTCGCATCAACGTGCTCCCGTCTCTAGCACCCCCGCAGCCCGAGCTACGAGTCAAAGAACTAAACTTACATGAAACTTCCCTTGGGTTGCTTTAAAGTCAAGCTTCAGTTTAAGATTCACCCTGTAATAGAAACATGTGATGGAGCATTACTAACCTGACTCAGATGGTTTGTTTCACCAAACCATCTAGTAAAGCTCCATTGGAAGCCATTTGGAAAGGGCAGGCACTTTCAAAAATACTTGGCAGGTGATTGGATCAATCTGTCTATCACCTTCTATCATGGGCCACTTCTGATTGGTTAACAATGGCTGGTACATGTGGAGCACAGCACTTCTGATTGATGTGGATGACTGACACAGGAGCAGAAAAATAAATAAAACCGAGTAATCGTTCAGCCCTAATACGTACATAGCTACAGTCTAGTTATGTCGATTAAATTCTTAGGCTTCACCAACAGTGCAACACAATAACACAGACAAACAGAAAAAATTGTGCAAGACTGGTATGAACCTAAAATGTCTGTTACAAAGCAAATGAAGTAAAGTTTTCCTTTCAGTGTCATCACCATGTGTAACCCCTCTGTCTCGGTGTGATTGTTTGTTTTCTTTTCTCAGCCTCTTGGCAGTGCTTCTCTGTCGGCTCCTATAGTCAGAACCCACGGGTCCCCAGAGGCACACAGTTGGCCCCGTTTAGCTGTGCTCTTGTTTGCCGGGCTCTTGTGGCTTCCTCGACACTCTCCGCCTATGGCGAGGCCTCGTTTGGTCAGATGTGCTTACCTTGTCCCCGAGCCAATCGCCAATTCATTCCCAAAGCCTCAGAGGTTCAAAAGCCAAGTGCATAATTGCTCCTTAAATCAATCTGCAAATTTCAGTGGTATCCGAGCAGGCAAACAGTTGGCCTGGGATGGTTTATTCACGAGGAACTGCTCTCCATGATATGTGTTTAACAGTAGAGAAGATTACAATTGAATCAGAGAAGATGCGTTCAATTATGGGCTTGTGGTTTGCATACATTTCACATTAAGCTCCAATTCATCCCATTTTGTCCAACCTTTAACGGGTATCATTGTGTTCTTGTGGTTCGGATGGTGGGACAGGCCACACAGCTAGATCTGCGTCCCGGCTCTGCATCTGTGCAACTCCCCCCCCCCCCCCCCCCCCATATATTTTTAAAGAAATGTTTCCCTCAATCGCTCTCCATTAACTTCAGTCAGCTGTGTGAGACAGAGAGACATTAGAGGCAGACAGTGTGGTTGCAGCAGTGTCACTTTAAAGAAAATAGACAGGACTCATCTGCACCTTAATAACAGCTCATCTCCACACACACACACACACACACACACACACACACACACACACACACACACACACACACACACACACACACACACACACACACACACACACACACACACACACACACACACACACACACACACTCCCTGTCTCCCTCTCTTGTGAGTTTTCTGTCTCTTCCTCCTTCCTTCCCTCCCTCCTTCTGTCCTTCTCTCCCTGTCTCCTCCTCCTCTGCTGTATTTGCAGGCAGCTTTAGTGCCAGACACCCTGAGGCAGCGGTAGCGCCAGCGAGTCTTCCCACCTCTGTTTTTGTGGTGGGAGATGACATGTCGAAGCTTTGAAGGGCAGGGGAAGGGAGGGAGAGGGGGAGGGAACGGGAAGGGGGAGGGAGGGAGCACATCACTCGGCGAAGGGAGGCAAAAGCAAGGGACCCAGAGAGAGAAAATGTCATGTGGCCTGCAGTCCGCCCAGATATTCTCTTTCTTTCTCGGGCTGTCTATGTGGGCAGGCAGGAATGGCGACAGGAAGCAACCCCCCCCCCCCCCTTCCTTCCTCCTCCCTTCATCCACTCCTTCAGCTCTTCACTCACTCAGTCACTCACTCTACATGTCTCCCCCCCTCACTCCCCTTTTCACTTCCCCATCCCACCTTCAGCTCATACTTTTTCTCTTGGCGCAGTTTTCTGTTGTGTGATTTTTTTTCTTTTTCTCATCAGTTCGCCTCCCTCCCTCAGTCGCAGGCGTGCCCGTGCATCATAACTCACCCGGTGTTGAAGTGTGTTGAGGTGTGCTGAGGTGTGCTGAGGTAACTGCCAGTGAGAAGCAGACAAAACATGTTTGATTTCAGATCCTCAGGCGTATCTCATCACACGAAAGTGCAGTAATTTTCCAAAAATGTACTTCCATTGTGTTATACTTATATTTAATTCAGGCTTTTGTTATATGTATAATAATTTGAGCACATACTGTACAAACCAAATAATATTAAAATGTCTCACAAAGCCTCGTGGAAGAACCGGCAATGGACCAATAAAATACCTGAGATTGTAGGCAGGGCTATTAAACGTTTATATGTCCACTGATGAAATGTTTGCAGAGGTGTGGAATAAGGTCACATAACCTGGACTTGAGTCAGACTCGAAAATGAAAATAGTCAACTCCGATGACTCATCATTTCAGTTGTTGTCAAGCTCTTTGACCTGAAAATACCTTTACCCAAGAAAAGACGTGCAACAAATGTCCCTTAATTTCCTATATCATTATCGTAACAGTATTGACCCTTAGTCACTTTAACGATGCAAGTCAATCCAATTAGTTTGAACCAATCCGTGAAAGAACTGGAAATGGACCAATATACCTGAGATTGTGGGCAGGGCTATTAAACGATTATATTTCCACTGACTAAATGTTTGCAGAGGTGTGGAATAAGGTCACATAACCTGGACTTGAGTCAGACTTGAAAATTAAAATAGTTGCAACTAGGGATGCACCGAATATTCGGCCACCGAAAATTATCGGCCGAAAATTGTTAAAAAGGCTCTTTCAGCTTTCAATATCACCGAATGTCAGAGAACAGGGATTACGTTGATCATACTCCGCATATTTGTCCGGGTGTTTTGATTTCAAGTGGTGGAGTAATCCCGAAGTGGTGAAAGTCTTTGCAGTTACACCCCCTCGAGAAATGTCAGCAACGTTTTACAAATCGCAATCCGCGCCTCTTTCTCTGATATTTTGAAATATCTCCAAGCGGCAGATATGTTGGCTGTGAGCCAGCCGCGAGCATGGTCACGCGCCGTGCTTGTCGCCGCGTTTTGATTATGTCATCACAACAACACGTTAGGTTACCAAACTTATAGGTGCATTTGTTGTTGTTGAAGGCCTGGCTGTCTTTATTTACACTATTTTGTAGTAGGCCTACTGGCCTAGATGTTTATGCAGTTTTAAAGCACCTTGGCTTTGTTCTGAATGCACTTTGTTGTAGTTATCCTACAGAGAAAAGAAAATGCACTTGACTTGGAATTAATGTACTGTATGCATTCAAAAGTGCTGAATAAATGTTTTATGGACCCATAATAGTGATTATTATTTAAGTTAAGTTTTGCCATAATCATGTCTTTTTCCATAATCAGGTAGCTGAACAACATTGGTAAAAAATGTATACATTATATATATATATATATATATATATATATATATATATATATATATATATAATATATATATTTATATATTTCTATTAATCATTTTCGGCATTCGGTTTTCGGCCAACTGTTTCCTATTTTCGGTATCGGTTTCGGCCAAGAATTTCCCATTCGGTGCACCCCTAGTTGCAACTCGACTCAGAGTTCAACACCAAAATACTTTTACCCAAGAAAAAACATGTCACATAGTCACTTTAACGATCCAAGTCGATCCAATTAGTTTGACCCAATCCGACACCATCCAATCACGTTGCAGAGGGAACCATAAATAACTTAAAGTGGACCTATCATGCTATATTTGAATAATATAGTGTAGGACCATACCTATATAAGGCATATTTATACTTTTTATTTTTCAAAATACCAAACAGATCATGCATTTTAGCCATTCCTCATTTTGCTCAATTTAACACTGTCTTTGCATGGGCTGATTTTGTGAGAACAGCACCATCTACAGGCCTGGCATATGTACTACAGCGTCTCCAGCGCTTTGGAACGGCAATGTCCGTGGCTGTCTCCTCCTGATTGGTGGAGTTGGCCCAATAGCCGTAGCGCCACTTCTGTGACGTCATAGAACTGTTCACATCTGGATCAGTCTGTATCAGATCCGTTGCAGCCCCTTTTTAAGAGATTTGGGTATGGAGGAAAATAGAGAGGGTTGTGTTTTTTGACACTTGGTGAGTTCCCTGGAACACCGGGGACACATATCCATGTATAAAAGACGTACAAAAGTGCATTTTGCATGATAGGTCACCTTTAACTAAGCAAACATTGGAGACAAAGATACCAAAGCTGATTTTTGTTTGCATTCAAAAACGATGCAGTGGTCAACAAAAATCATATCCCCGTATGTAAATGTAAAAAAAATATGTAATGAGGGTCTGACTTGTTTGGAACTTGACTTTAGGCTTGCAAAACATTGCCTTATACAAGCTTCAAAATGTACTTTTTTTTGTCCACTGTTCTGTTTCTTGGCTAAGTGATGCAAATGTAGTATTTCTTCCCCTGCTGTTGCCTGTATTTGCTGTGTACTTACTTCTGTATCAGTGCAGAGGGATTAGCGCTAAGACAGACAGGATGAGGCCCACACAGAACTGATCAAACATCCTATCTGACTCGCACCGTTGAACCAATGGACCATAGTCTCAGTTCCGTTTGACTGACAGAGGAAACACTGTGATTTCTCGCAGGCAAGCAAATAAAACGATGAAAGGAAAATAAAAGCCTCCACCGAGACATCAAAAAAAAATTCCACTGACTTTGATATGAGCCTTTGGTTATACTTCAACCGTACCTGCTTGTTCTTATGTGGCTGCCATCTCACCTGTGTACTTTCAAAGCAAACATAAGACATATTTAACAGTGAGAGGGGCTTTTTTAGGTGGGTATTTTTCAAAGATAAGACCGAAGATATATCGTTCAGTATCCAAAGACACTTTTTATGTCATCCGAATTGAGTACGTGGGTTGGATGAGTCTTATTTGTCTATTTTTAAATTAGATTTACTTTATTGATCCCAATTTGATTTGGGAACAGGGCATTGCACATAATGTGAAAATGAAAAAGAGTAGAAATAAACAAACCTAAAATAGAAACTTCTCAATATAGAAAATAAAACCAAACTAAAATATATAAATAGTGACAGTGAAAGAAAAAAATCTGTAGATTAAATGAACAAATAAACACTTTGAAGTGCCAATTACTGCAAACTAAATTTAAAAGAAGGATAATATTTAAATAAATTAAAAAGAAATGGTTGAAAAAACACACACAAACAAGATAATATAAGTGTTACAAATAATAAGCAGGCTGCCACCTAGCATGGCGCAATCTTGCATAACCTTTATCTAATTCAGATCAAAAACACAAGATCAGCTGCCGATAAAATAACCTGAAAATGAAAACAAAAGCGTCCTTTCCCTTTTCAGGCTCCGGTGAGCTCACTTGAAGCTGTGCACGTGTGTTTTGTTCATGTACGTTAGCATTTGTGTTTGTGTCACCGTATGACATACTATTTGTGTCTGCATGGCTAGTATCACTGCAGGCCAGTTTGATATTTCAAGTCATTACCAGCGTCAGAAAGGGAAGAGATTACAGGGTACTGCAGCAATAACACACACTATTAGCCCGACAAGGTGTTATTATGCCTCTGGTGTCAGGTGAGATGTCAGAGCAGCTAGCCTGTGTCATGCTTACAATCGCTGGATCAGCAGGCTTACGCCGTAACAAGTGAGTAATGCAAACACATTCACTAGGAGGCAACAGTGTCAATTATTTCTCTGCTTTGTATTGTGTTAATCCACGGCTTTGCTGAACAAGTTTTCGGTTTAAATAATTCTTAACTAAAAGCACATGGAAGTTGATACAGCGTGACATTTTCCAAACATCTGGTTGTGCAACTTGTCATCACATTGCAACATATAATCCTCGTTTTGTTTGGAAACAAACTGTTACACTGCAGTTTTTTCTCTTTCACTTTCAGATTTGAAACATTTTTTCCGGGAACCTTTTTTACAGTAAGTGTGTTAAAAGCATTAAGAAAAAGCTCCCGGCCGCAAATGTGGATGAGCACATAAATTTCGACTGCCTCTTTTTTTCCTCCGTCTTTCTTGTTGCGTCTAAATTTTCCATGCCTGGCCTCCCTACTGCTGAGAGTGCTGTTCCTCGAAGCCGCAGTGTATTTTGAAGCGAGGTCGGGAGAGCGCCAGAGCTCCAAAACCAGGCACAAGTCTCCCACTGTTCCACTGGTTGGCTTGCTCTTGGCACCGGCTCCTGACCAGAGAGGTCTAGCTAGCCACAGCCACTGTGTGTGTATGTGTGTGAACATATATAGCCCTCCCCCCTCCTAACTTCTAAGCCTATATAGAAATAGCTTCGGTTGACTCATTTATGGGCTCTCCCACATAGAAACAGTACCTAGGTGTGAGTCAGAGAGCACAGTTTCTGTTGGAGGATTTTCAGTTTGTTATAAAACCCCAATCCTTAATATCCTCATATCGTGAGGTTCCCAAAGTACACGGAAACATCTGAAACGTCGACTTTAATTATATGTCTCATGTCCGAAGATGTCACATAACTATTAGGTAAGTTGAATGCAAACATATTAAATATGTCAGGTTCAACTTAATATTATTGTTTTTATCACACCTAATACCGTTTTGTGACATCTGTTGACATGATACATTTCATTAAAGTCAACGTTTCAGTTTTTTCAGTTTAGTAACGTCTGCATGAAACTGAAGTAGAGGTTAGATGAAATTTAAGTTTTACAAATATGTACACATAAGCAATTCAGTGGAGCTCCTTAAATTGCTTCCATTCCTTGGCTGACAGCAGTGAGGTCATCCCCAATAGAAAACGAGGCAAAGATGGTATTTTAGACAAGGATCGAATGTCCTACTTTCCCTCCTTCTGCCATTACAGACAATCATAGGAAATGTCTTTACAGGATAGTCTGTCTTCAACCCTAACCTGTTCTGAAAGACCGACAGCATGTGAAGTGATAAAAGGGTGTTGGGGGATGGGTCGGACCACACATCACATCCTCACACTCGATGAACACATATGGATCTGACATTAATCCTGAAGGTTCCTCTGAGCATGTCAATGGAAAGCCATCCATCTGTCTTCGTCCTCAGACGGAATATCCACCCGGGGTCTGGAAGTCTAGGACGCAACACGCAAAACCGCAGCGAATATAAATAAATGGCTGTATTTCTCTCTGTGCTTTTGTCTGGTCAGGACACTCCGTGCAGACTCTGCCAAGTTGAGCATCTACATTTGGGTTTGGCTGTTCCCCTCTCCCGACAGCCCGGCCTGGGCCAAACCACAGGAAAAGGAAGCGAAAAGGTCCTCTCTGAAGGGCCTATAAAATATTGTCTCGGGGTAAAAATGGCCAACGTAAATGGCAACATTCAGTCTTTCCACTGCTAACAAAGGGCCTTTGAAGATGAAAACTTGGGGTAGCCGCTGTTGTTTTTGCTACCTTTTCTGTGCCCAAACCCCTCGTATTTTACTGGTTCTCATAGTCCATTTGAGTTTCTAGTAAGTGCTTTGTGTTTCCTGGCAAAGATATAGTGCATGATATGGTGTAATAACCTCTGAGAACAGCACTTTAACTGTTTATTGGCACTGCTAGAGCACAGTTATGGCTTCAGATTACCTCGAAAACCCATCTACTACAAAGTTTATAAGTGCTATCAATGCAGATACAGCATATTCCTAAAAGCTGTAAACTGCAAACGGCTTGGTTTTCCAATGTGTTTGTATTAGTGACCTACTCATTTAGAGTTGTAGTGATATATGTCAAGTTGAGCTGGAACTTTCCTGGTTCAAATCCACAAAGCTATAGCTGGAAGACCTTGGGGGAAAATAAACGCCTTTTTTAATGCTGCTGAAGTGAGTTGAGCCAGTCACCCAAAACTCCTCGAATAAATATGCTCAGTTTCATCAAGTGTATTTAATATGCAGGCTTTGCTGTTCAACATTTATGCTGAGATGGCCTTGCGAACGACGAAAAAAGAGGGTATAATATCTATCTTCAAAACGTGATTATTATTATATTTGTATCGGGTGGTTGTGTCAGTATTGGCTACGAACTTTCTGATGCTAGACTTCATTAAGTTACTGCAAAGATATTCTCTGTTTGTTGTATGGGTTTACCAAATGAAATATATCTTTTAATACTTGTTAAGGCGCTTTTGCATCCTTTGAGCCAGCTAGCTTTTTAGCCTACCCCCGTTTCCAGTTTGATGCTAAGCTAATCTAAACAGCTTCTGGCTGTAGCATCATATTTTATGTACAAACAAGAGTGATATCAATCAATCTTACATTCAGCAAGAAAGCAGTCATCAAACTACTTCTTTCATATTCCTGCTGAACCGCACTACCAGCATTGTAAACATTCAGCACAGGCAGAATCTCCTGAATACAATCCAAACATTTTGAACTGTTGGAAGCCACTTCAGTTTTTAAGTGTCAGTAATTCGAACCCCTTAATTTGGTTGCATAACTGCAAATGACCGAGTTACAACCTAACCAATGTACAGTATACCTGCCGTGTAAACCCTTAGCTGTGAAATTGAACTGATATGTGGTGGTAGTGGTCGGGACCTCTTCCATCTCTCCACTGTGGATGTTTTACCCTCCTGACAAACACACAAACACAGATATATATAATACAAACCAATGTCACAAAGACTTAAAGTCAAACGGTAAAGCAAACTGGTGGCCTCCTACACACACATACAAACCAAACACACAAACATGCACCACACACATCCTCCCATCTTCCCACCCACTGTCTCAGTGAGTGTGTGACAGAACATACATTTTGAGAACTGCATTTATCTCCTTGTAAACATAAAACCAAATTAAGAGTCCCTCACAATACCCACGCACACATCTCGTAGGTGCATGAATGCATGGCTAAAAGCGCTGGTGCATGCGGTGTATGCACGAACGAGGTGTGTGTGTGAGGGCTCAGTGTGCAAACGTGATGTGTGTGTGTGTGTGTGTGTAGGGCCATCTGGTCACCCCTGCCCTGCCATGGTCCCTGTGAAGTGCTGTCAGCGTGACCGTTGTGGTATCCCGTGGCGACTAGAGGCTTGCTGCACAGCACTTCCAGCCCGAGTAGCCGACCTCAGAAAAGGAAATTTGGGTCGCTCAAATGGAGGGGTTGCTCCCGAGCTATTTACAGAGCCCTCTACCGGTCCAGCGCCACCCACGATATTCCATATGAGAACCAGTGTGTGTGTGTGGTGCCTGTGGTGTGGTGTGTGTGTGAGTGTTGGGGGTTGAGGGGTAAGTGTGTGTATGTGAATGCGAGCGCTTTAATGAGGAAATGCAGGCTTTTATTTTGTATGTCTGCAGGCATTAATCCGTGTGTTCTGGCATTTAAGTGCATGTTTATTCAGTAAAACTCATTATAGCTTATTAACAGTGATACTCTTTGATGATGATCTGCAGCCAATAAAGTAATTAGCATGGCACCTTTACCTGCACTGACTCACCTGTCAAACGCCGTAGATGAAATACGTCCTACATAATAAGAACACATCACCGAACACAGTATTCCACAAATCACTGACAGATATTGAATCTAGAGAGTGCGTACCAGAGCCGAGATCCTTTCTAACCTTGCCCGTATAAACATCTGGGCGTCATGGTTGCCGATCATGGAAATACGATGAGGATAGGGAGAAGAGAGGAGCCTCAGATTAATGAGAAACCTGCCTGTAGGAAACTTTGGTTCAAGTGAGATCATGGGCATTTCTCTTTCGATGCCCATCAATTGGGTTTAGTGGTGTTCTCGTTGAGCCCTGTAGACGTGTGGAATAATGCTGAAGCAGGGCTGCGGATTCATTCGCCAATACTTAGAGGATCTGTTTTATATTCACAATATTTTATCGCGCCGGCTGAAAGTGAACATGACCTGTGGTGTTGAGTAACTAAGTACATTTACTCAAGTACTGTATTTAAGTTCAATTTTGAGGTACTTTACTTGAATATTTCCATTTTATGTGACTTTGTACTTCTACTCCACTAAAATTCCGAGGTAAATATTGTGTTTTGACACTACATTTATCTACATTTAGTTACTTTACAGATATAAATGAATGATAAACAATATAATCAACACTTAAATAAGTCTTAATTTATGGCTTGGTAGCTTGGGAATTTAGTCCAGGTATAAATAAAGTAATTCAAATTCACCTTTACCAGCTTGATATACAAATCAATAATTAAAATCAAAACATATGGCATATATGATTATGAAATGGGCCAATCTGCATAATGAGTACTTTACATATATATTCTGATACCAATGCTTTTGTACTTTTACTTGAATAACATTTTGAATACAGGACTTTTACAATAACAGAGTATTCCTTCACTGTTGTATTTCTACTTTTACTTAAGCATAAGATCTGAGTACTTCTTCCACCTCTGAACATCACCTAACGTATTAAGAATCAGACCATATGAAGAAGCTTATAGCCGTATCACAAGCTGTGGTTTTATGCACAGAAGCTCAAAGGAATACCTCGCCTACGTGCTCTTGATGTATCTGAGAGAAGGTAAGCAAGTAAACAACCTCTTAAACGCCTACAGGCCGAGAACGCTCCACCGCCACCCAAGGGGAGACCTCCTGCATTTCTCAAAGTCTCCCTACGCTGTGAATATTAGGTTAAGGTTATTTTAGGCCGACCCGCTCCAGAAGCAAATTACAGTGCAAGAAAGGGGGTGAAAAACCAAGTGGGTTGTCCACCATGTAATTTTCCTGTTTCTCTTTCAAAGCATGAGGTATTCCTCGAGGAAGCCCTGTTAAATTTACAAGCCATGACCCCACATCAGAGGGTAGAAGGCTCCTCTGACAAGAAGTATTGTATGGAGCTTTATGGCTTTATTTCTAGCACTTCATAAAGCTTCATGGCTGCATTCAATATCGTCTGTCTGTTTGTTTAGAGCAGATAATCAGAAGTTCTTTGAGTTTGACTCGGCATTCAAAAGAAGCCAACGCGATAAATCTGTCACCTCCGGCTCTTCTGTCAATGGTCTGTCAAGTGTTTATGCTTATGCACAGCAAACGTGGTTGGTATAAGATTCCTGCATAAGACCCTCTGGCTGATCCAAAGGAACCTCACCCTGAATAATGGTATTTCCTGCCTGAACAAGAGAGCCGCCTTCAGAAGAATGAGAATGATCACTGCTTTACCCCTCAAGTGTACCTCCAGACGTCTCAGCCATAATTATGCCAGTCTGAGAGACTCGCAGGTACCCTGGCATTACTTCTAATGCTCACACACACATACTTACTTCTTATTTATCATAAGTTACTCTCTTCTTGTTTTCTCATGCCTCAAGTTCATAAACTCTTCAGAAAACCATTTCGCTTTGAGACTTTGATCTTTGCCAAGACTGCCTTACTGGCTATAATTATGCGCTACACATCCCATGCTAAATTGCAACCAGGGAATTCATGACACTTGAAAGCAAGAGTGGCAACACATAATGTTGTTAAAACACATATATATATAATCCAACCCTCCATAGGAGCATCCTCATCGACGTGCTGCACTACGAGGTTGTATATCCTTCCTTTTCCAGTTTCCAAGAGGCCCCTGCAGTGGTGTGGGGGGGGGGGGGGGATGTGCTCTGCAGTGCGGCTTGCTGGTTAATTATGGGTCGCTAGCTGCAGCTCGGCTGGCCTGGGCGGGTGTTGGAGCCAGTGGGTCTGGCACAGGGAGGTCTGGCCACAGACCCCGGCGGTGACGGCATGAAGTCTGGGACGAGTCAGAACACCAGCCCGGGGTTTGGAGCATTCCTCGCATTCCCTCCTCCCATGGCTGCCTGCCCGGGTGTGTGAGAGGCAGAGCGCAAGGGAAGGAAATGTGTGGAAGATGCAATATATGTGCATGTTCATAAAGGCATGTACAGATGTTTAACATCCGGCTGAACGGATGGTGCATCCTCGCTCCAAAACAAGGCAGCTTCGACCTTTCAGGAGCCGTGATATCTGAGCTGAGAGCGAGGAGCACAGCTAAGTCCTTGGTGATATTGCTGTCAGTGAATTGACAGATTTCTTTGGCACATTTGTATAAGCAGCTCTTGAATGATTTTTGACATGCAGAACCCGTCTAATGTCTACGAGACTTGTTTAAAACAGAGAGGGGCTCAGTTTCAGGTGTTTTCCGAGTTAAGAGACAGCTCTATCCAGAACGCTGAAGCCACAAATTGTGTCTAAAATATATTTGATTTACTACCCTTATACAGTATACAAGAGCAGGAACGCTTTGAAACCTGAACTTTGCTCAATGAACGGACAGAGAAGCACCATTAAATCTTGAAACTTGCCTTCGTATAGTTTCTTAATAACCCCTTTTTTCCCAAATGTTCCTCTCATGGAGGTTTACTTTATGTGTTATGTTTATTAAGGATCCCCATTAACTTTTTAAAGCTACTCTTCCTGGGGTCCGGACTTTAATCACCTAACAGATTGGCAGCAGGACGACACATTGTGTGTATAAGAGACAGAAGAAAAATGTAGTCATATAAAAGTAAACGTAAAAAAACCATTCAGCTTGTACACTTTTAATGAAAACACATGGTATTTGAAACAGTAGCTGCTTAACCTTGTCATTTCTGACAAATGCTAATCAAATGTCTACTTATATCCAAAAGGAAATAAGTTTCTCAATCATTTTGAAAAGTTTTGTCAAACTTATGTGGAAATTCCTGCTTAGCTATAAACATTTTTTTTTTCTTTTTGCATGATCAGCTGACATGTTGAGCATTATTGTTGAACTCAATTAACTGCCACTGTACCAATTGTTTCTATTTTCCTTGTAATTGCCATAAACAACCACACGGCTCCTTCTAGGAAACGTCTTGAAATAACTCCCGAATACATTTTAAAGTTCATTTTGTAGTTAATTGTGGGAATGACCCACTTCTTGCAGATCTCTATTGGACAAAACCATTATTATATTCATAAGGGTATTACATAATTCACAGTTAAGTGATGATGTGTAGCCCTGCCTGGTCAGAGGCGACTAAAGCATTTATAAAGCACTTTTGTGTGTTTAGAGGAAGCGAGACCTGCTGTAGACACAGACAGGTGAGTGGGCTGCAGAGACGACGAGGAAGTCTCCACACTCTGAAAACACAGATCAAAGCTTCTGCACGTCAACAGGCTGCTGTGTGTACATAGCTCAGGCTCTTCTTCACAGATCCCTGTATCTCTGTCTCTTCCGTCGCGTCAAAGGACCCAGCCACGTCGGCCCACCTGTGTGTGTTGTAATAAAGGTGTCAGATGTACTACAGTGTCAACATACTGAAATGTAGTTTTTCATGGCAGTCGAGGAAGTTTCACAACTAAGGGCCTTATTTTTAGCTCTCTTGATGTTCAGTTGTAAAGGAAGGAACCTCCTCAAATGTTGTCTTCATGTATCTTAGTCAGACCACCGCAGCTTCACCCAAAGGTAAAGAGTTAGTTTGCTCAAAAATAGCTCCAAAGTCGGGGAGAGGGCCACCAAAAAAAGCCCTATTTCTTTCCCCACACGACCTTTATTTTGACAAGGCTGGGAGAATAGGGTATTTATATATGGGGCTGTGTGCTGTGGTTTCTCCACAATTACAGAGTGGCACTGCTTAGACTGGGAGGCGTGCTGGAGGTTTATGGAGGGGGACATGAGGGAACCAGCCCTCCTCAGTGTCTCACTATCTGACGTATCGACTCCAAAGGCGCACATTTCAAAAGGACGCAAAGTCAAGCACATCAAATAAACAAATACACTGCCCAGTCATCAGGGAAATTGTGACATTATTTCATGCTTTTTAAAAGTATGAACAGCATCTTTCCAGTTAGAGCCAATCCTCCGCTGCCCTAAACCTTTACATTGCAATGAGGTTCAATTTCAGTGTTTAGAAGGTGGTCAGTAATGTTTTGAGAGGTCCTGGCGTGGGCCGGAGCCTCTCTTTGTAGATCCACTGTATTATGGTTGCGATATAAACAAGGGATCTTCTACCAAACGTCTTGCGCAACCGCTGCGAGCCACGTAGAGGAGGACAGTGGGAGTTTGTGTTTGTTTCGTGGATGCTGTGTTGAATCTGGCGTCGGCCTCTGCAGGGGTGAGTAGAGAGGAGAGGAGGGGGGAGGAGGGTTTGCGGTTTCTGCTGGGGAGCCTGGAAGTCAGTCAGGGCGGTGGCTGAACCACCTTCCCTCCACAAGCCGACATCCACCCCGCTCCCCAAGAGCACATGTGAACGCACATTTTCATAGAAGTACATATCAACCTTATAGGATTCCTCTCATCGCTTTCATCAAGTACTGTACTTAAGTGCAACTTTAAGGGACTTGTACTTTGCTTGAGTATTTCATTTCATTTTTTGCTACTTGTACTTCTACACCACTACCATTCATTGTGTACCTTTTTAGTTACTTTGCAGATTTTGATGAATGATGTGAAATATAAACAACCCTTAAATCAGACTTTAGTTCCACTTGGAGTAAATTCACAAGCTACCCTTCAGTATACAAAGTTATTAAAGTTAGCTGCACCTTTACCAGCTTTGAAAAAACACATTAAGGCATCAATAATTATAATCAAAACGTATCATATATATTATTCTGAAATGGGCCAATCATCTTTTACTTGAGTACTCCTACACTCTGTTAGTTCTACCGTTACTTAAGTACAATATCTAAGTACTTCTCCCACCTCTGCCTCTTTTATATACTCCAGCTTCTCTGTACAGTAAACTGAGGAAGACATCCTGCCAGGCGAACAACAGGAAAGACAAGACTGCCTTGTTTGCCAGAAGAACACGTGATGCAACAGCTAAAGACCACGGCCACAGGAGAGTAGAATTAATGAATCACCTCCAGTCTTCAAACTCTCTTGATGACTTTTAGTTTCATGTTTCCTCACTACTGAACTCTATATTGTTTCAGACTTGCTCCAGCCTGTGTGTATGTCAAGGCTGACTTTGAAATGTAATACATCACCACCGGGGGTGTGAAGGTTCTCAACAACAGGCTTGTTGTGTCTCTCCGCTACAATGACAGATACCTGCAAATGGAAAACAAACAAGCAGAGCTGGTGCTGATAGACGCACCTACAGTATCCTCAATGCACTGACATACATTTCATAGCTTGGCCGACGGGCACTACATGTGTCAGCTTCAAGATGATGGCACTTTCATCCCTTTTTTCTTTTTATAATAATAATAATGCCAACTTGATCTTCCCGATCTCCTTGTTCTTGTTTCCAAGGCTTGCTCTTGTTTCTGCCTACGCCTGGATTTAGTCACCATGGCGGCAAAACAAATCCTCGTATCAAATGTATTACATCAATCACAATACCTCCATTTTGCTCCCACATTAAAGGATATCATGGTTTATGAGTGGAGACAACGGTGCATTAAAGGTGTATGGAAGGCATTGTGGGTTTGTTTGCATTTGTGGTTGGTAGTCTTAGGGCCTATTGTGATGTAAACAGTGCGGTTTCACAGCATAACGGAGAATAAATGGGAGAATTTAGTGATGTCATAGGTACGGTGAAAAGTTAATATGCCTGTGAATGACTAACAGTAATATGAGTCGACTGTAATCGTACCCACACGTCTGCCTAACTGTTTTCAAGGAATATTATTGTTGGATCAGTGTCGCATTGTTGTCGTTATCCAAGCAGCCATTACAATAGCTTATTCACAATACAATACAGTTAAACATTAGTTATAGTATGTCCACTTTCATTTTAAACACAGCCTTGTTATCACAATGACAATACGACTAGATAAAAGTCTGGCATATTCAAATAAATATTTTATTAGCAACACAAATTTGTACCCGGTATGTTAATTGAAGCCTTCAGATTGTTAAATTGTTATTCAATGATATTGTAAGGATCATAACTACTGGTGCATTTATATTAATGTGACATTTTAATGTTGAAAGGGAGGAAAGTACAGGTAATTTTATTGTTATAGGGAAGGGCTGGGTAATGACAACAATCTGGTGTTATGATCCAAATGATGACTCAGGGGTAATAATTAAATATATTGCAATACTATATTCAAAGTGGTATATTGGAAAACAGTCTTAGTATAAAGAACACAATCATATGCATAGCATTTGTTTAACAGAACAGTTGGATCAAAGCTAGTGCCTTGGGGAAATCCTTATATGTATTTCCCTAATGAGAAATGTGTACTTTTTATAAACTTTTTCTTTTAGTAACAATACAGAAGTGTATCGAAATGTCCTTTGCTTCTATTGTAGAGAGTTTTAATCCACATGTATTGGAATATTGAATGCGAGTCAAATCATAATCTAATATCAAATACAATACCTTTTATATTAGTAAAATAAACAGGAGTGAATTCTCTGTGTAAAACACCTCAAAAATGCTACTTAAGTATTTGAGGCAATGTTTTGGTTTTTTAGGCTGATCCCTCACATACAGTAGAGCTATTTTACAGCTCATATCAATATCTTCCTCGGCAGCCTCTACCCCCTAGGTTTGTCACCGGACACATAAAAAGGGAGGTTTTATTTTTTCCAGTTCTTCCTCTTCTCTCGGCACTCAGAGGCAGATCAAATAGAAACTGCTCCTGTCACCTGTCAGAGGAATGTGCCAGCGCTCGCGTCCATCAGCAGCCCCTCTCAAACAGGCATAGCTGTGGCTCACTGTAGGCCCCGAAAAGGCCCCTGGGCAACAGCACCTTACCTGGTGGATCTGCTGGGGACATGCATGTTCACGTGCATGTGTGTTGGGTGTGCAGATCACCACGCAGGTTTGCACTCACGCATGTTTACTGTCATGGACGCAGCCAGCGGTTCATCACGTGTGCCGACATGTCCTGCCCTGCTCGGCGGCCTATGTGATGTCTGCGGTTTAGACAGGGCGTTCCAGCGTGTTCACCACCAACCGGGGAGAAAGAAGGGGATTTGGCATGTGTCAACAGGCATACCTGTAACCTGGGAGATGTGCCCCGTAGGCACCTAGTGATTTTCTCATGATTGTGATGGCCAGACGCAGACGACAGGGCTTGCAAAAGTAGACTCCTCAGCAGGACTGAGGTGGCTTAGCGTGGCGTCAGACACACACACCACTGCATTCCATTGAGATGCTCTTTAAGCAAAGGGGGGGTGTTACACTAAGTGTGTGTGTGCCCGCTTACATCCCTGTTTGTGTGAGTCTATCACAATTACTGTTTGTGTTTGTGGCCACTGAGGGCTAGTGTCACGGCAGCGCTCAGGGAACAGAACACAGGTCCAACCCTGAGAACCTGAGGAACCTGAGTAGACGTTATGGGACTAACAGAGTCTAAAGGCTTAGGCCGGGCCCGACACAAACACTTACCTACTGTGTCTGCTGTCTCCGTCACTGTGTACTGGAAAACAAGAGCTTTGGTGGAGACAGTGGATATGAGGGGTACCCCTGGGATGATACCTAGGCCCGGGCTTTTTGTTACATATCTCGTGTTTGTTTTCAGTTTTGGTCATGTTGAAACGACACTGCATCACTCCCAATATTCCTCTTGTGTTCTCTCCTCTCCCATGTCCTCTTACAGTCATTTCTCTGAAGTAGTTCCCAACACCAAGCAGCAATAAATGTGAGGAAAAGTGTGTGAGGGGGCATTCATCTTTTTTAACAAAAGAAGGGCCTTGTGATAAAAGAATTTTCTCGCGTGTGAGTATCCGGGGGTCTTTGAGTGACAGCTGGCATTGCATGACAAACAAAGCAAGTGATTGCCATCAGCTGTCATGAGGCAGAAGATGAAACGCTTTCTCAAGACGGGTGAAGAGAGTAACTCTTACTGTTGCACTTGTAGTGCCGCCACACCTAAAGACTCTCCCATTTGATCTCGGTTGACACTCATGTCTTTGTCAGGTACGACGACAACAACAGAGAGGTTGTTAGCACATTTTCTTTGTATTTCAATGTGTGCCTGTGCGGGCATGAGTTATTATTTGTGTACTGTAGGTGTATACATGTGTGTTCGGGAAAGGGGGAAAATGTATCAATGTTAGCTTCGATCTGCTTTCTTATCTTCTTACAATATAGAACTATTCGCAACTTCCAAAGGTGAATAAAAAAATACCTCTTACCTGTAAAAAATGTTTAAGGTTTGCCTGCCTTTGAGTCATTTAAATTACTCATCAGATAATATTACTTTTTCAAATATAAAACTTCTATAATCTTAAATACTCTGCTTTTAAGCCATATTTTTGCCAGAGCGCCTTTTTTTCTATTACCAAATGAGCAACCCTGCATACTTTAACATTTAAATTGGATATGTTTTGAATTCCTTTTGGATCGATCCGAGAGATACCAAAAGATGTACTGCTATATCTGGTCAGTTAGCATTAGGTAACACCCTCACATATTTAAATTTGCTTCATTATAGCGTTCATTATTATTAGTCAATTTATTGAACATGTCAGAAACAAAAACATACAACAATAATATATATATATTTTTTTTCCTTTTTTTTCCTCACTCAAATTAATAATTATAACAAAGTACCCAAAAAAACCAAAACAAACAAACAAAAAAAACAAAACAATGATAATTCTCAAATAGTCTCTGTCATGTTCAACAAGGGCAGGAAGAAGCTTAAAAAAACTTTTCTAGTCCTACCCCCTCTAGCATATATTTTTCTTATAAATAAAATATTAGGTCATCGTCACCAGCGACATGTTTGTCTTGTTAATTTGTTTGCTTTTTGTTTTTTTACAAAACAATCAGAAATAAATTACTTTTAAAATTACAAGAAATAACAACAAATGGGATTTTACAGGTCCTGTTCATAACCATTAATGATTTGGCTCCTAAATAATACTCTCAGTTTAGTTCATCATGTATATGGCCCACTATCTCTTGCCATTAATTTACATTAGCATCTGCACTCTCCATGCATATTGGCTCAGGGAAAAGCCTAACTAAGGCAAGCTGATATAATCATTAAGATAAGCTGACTGCAGACCCCGAGGTGACTCTTCATGGTCGAGTTGTGTAATAGTAATAGCAGGGTTCCTCCACGAACAGGGATTGTGGAGCAGGGGAATCTCTAATTGCTCCAATTATCAAGGGAAACCTGCATTCCTACAGGTGGTAGAGTGAGCAGCCGGTGTTATGACAGTAACCATGCTATTAGCTGCTCATTAGATTACAACACTACAAATAAGTGGAGCTCAATTTCACCCCGACCTTCGCATGACAAAAAAAAGGATGTAGCAAAGCATCATTTATATAGCACTTCTTTTGACATGCAGTTGCAAAGTGCTTTACACACACATTTATTCATGAATAAAGTAGACATAGAGTACGATATATAACACACAACAATGAAAGAACACCCAAAATGAACAAAAACATATGACAGGTATCAGGTTCAAGAAAAAGGCTTGCCTATACAGATATTTTTATTACAGCCACCAAAACAGTCCACGAATGGTTACTATAATAATTTTTTTTGCATTTTGAGTGTGGAAAAACTTGAGGATTGGAGTTGTCGTGGAGATAAATGAGGATCAAAAATATCAGATATATAACAAGTCAATGCGTCACATGTAATCAACAGGATCTTGCAGTTTATTCTGACTTTAACGTAATACTACGTAAACAGTTTATGGCAGCCCTGCTGAGGCATGCATAGAAGAGGTTTGAATTGAGTTGAGTGATGCATTGGATAAGTTACTACCTTTGTCAAACAAGGATAGAGGCTCCTTAAACGTCCAATAAGGGAGGCGTTGTTTTGGGTGGGGTGATTTATTAGTTCTCCTGTCAACGACACCACTGGTAGAGAACATTGTGTCTCGCTGGATCACGACCAACATAATCAAAAACTCAAATAGATGAACCGTGTCCTATTAAGTTCAGATAGCGCTCAAAGCCATGTTCCTTTTAACAGTTATGTCTTTGTTGTACCGCCGAATTGTTGCTCAATATAAGCTCAAATTTTTTATTTGCAACACGAAATGAACATGTCGTTTTGTGTTTTTGATCACATGGATTTAAATATTCCTCAATTTGTATATTTATTTCTTATAACAACAATCACACCACATGCACCTATAGGTTCAAGAGGTGTCGCAGCACTGGAAGTGTCAAGGCTAATGTCGCGGCTTAGCCTCGGCCATATCATGTCGCACTGTGAGGTGTAGCTGATGCATTATTTATCACCTGGCTCCCTTATCACTTAAGGTAGGATTTAAGGCTCTGGTGTAGCTGGCAGCACACATTAAGGAAATGGAGACAAAGCGTGTCCATACCGCTCTGACACTTACTTACTACCGCTGTCCTGTCTTTCCTATGCCGATACACTTGAAATAATTGTTGTAAATTAGCAGCACACGAGTCTACGGGTGATCGCCGCACTGTCAAAACCAGATATTAGTCACTTGTCCAAGTAGCGGGCTTCAGTGGAGGCCGCAGGGAGACACGCTCTCTTGGGTTGAAGACGTTACAAAGTAGTGTTAGGCCAGAGGTCTTAGAGGAACTAATGGACGGAGTTGAGGGGTTTCAGAGTCGCCGTGAATTATTAAACACGATCAAGTTTCCCGTGTTCTTCTTGTACACAAATGCTCGGCCACATGGGAGCAGGACTCTGGTGGTTCCTCTTGCACGGTGGAAAGAAAACCAACACCTTTAATCCCTACAAGGTGTAGAAGAGCGGAGGATCACACTGCTGAGACCCGAGTGTGTTTGGGATGTTTTGTTCCCACACGTGCAAAGACATGTGTGTACCGTATACAGGTGGTTCAATGGAGTGGTTGTGGCATAGGGATGGTTCATAAGCACCTATCTATTATGCATATATCTGTCTTTATCCATTCAATTTTTTAGTTTGTGTTAAGATCTCTATAGCGTACAATGGACCAAGGTCTGTACGGTTAGAAAATAAGCTTTGAAAGATGACACATTTTAATATTTATTTAATATTTTGGGCTTCTTCCCTAGGTTATGTATAGTGAATGTGATTTCCTCTCCTAACCTGAAGAGGCTCTTTATGCTTTATGCTTAGTTGAGTGTATTTGAGAGAAGGTACAATGCAAATTTAATAAACACATTTTTCACGTGAAAAAAGCAAATGCTATTTTTCACCCTGGTAAAGGTGCTTTTTAAAAGACCTCATAAAAACATACCAATTTAAAACATGGCAGTTTTATTGAAAAGAGGAAACAGTTGTGTACTTTAATGTTGACTTGGTGACATTGTAAATAAGCAGCAGGGTACAGTACAGCAGTAGTAGAGTTGAGCGCTGACAATATGTTAATCATCCTTTGTTGTTATCGGTTACTGACAGATACGTGTTTAGTCGTCTGATGTGAATGGTGAGTTATAGCGTTCTCTCAAACCTCTGACAGACGAGCCTTTTTCCGCTGAGGAATAGTAAAATCTCCTTTTATAGACCCTGCAGTGCCATAAACAGTATTTGTTCTTCAGTTAATATTGGGTACAAGTTGATGACGTTGCATACCAAGCCCGCTTTTGCATGTTTTATAAGGTCATCCCAATTTAGAATAGAATATCTCTGGAGAGTGCATTTGTTTCTTGTCTTATTTCGTGCTTGTTCTGGAAAATAAAACTTGACCTTTTCCGTGCATTTCCATTGAAAAGCTGTGGTTTATTCAAGCTGTGTTTAATTAATGAAACTTTAGCCACTTGAGGCAGCATTACAAAGTTGCAAACACAACAATGACATATTATGGCCTTCTTCCGTTAAGATAAACCTTTTTATATATTGATGTAGCAATATATATCGATGTAGGGAGGCTGTGGCTCAGTGGATAGTGTGCTGGACTTTGAATCAGGGGATAGCAAGTTCGAGTCCCACTGCAGTCAGCATGTCGTTGTGTCCCATGGTAAGACACTTCACGAATTGAATTGCTCCTGTGGAGATTGCCCACAGTACTGATTAAGTCACTTTGGATAAAAGCCTCTGACAAGTATCATGTAATAGCACGTTTTCTAGTTAGTCAATAAAGAAATAGTCTATATCAAATAACGATATGTTGAAACCTGTTTTGTTTACTCCTATGTGAACTAAATACGTAATACATAAATAGATAAGCGTGGGCCTAGCCTACGTTATGAATATTTCAAATATAAGTAAACATGAAACACATATGTTGTTGATGTATTGAGGCAACACAAAGTTGTCAATAAATAGATATCTGCCTATAGCTAACGAATAAACGATCCAAAGCAAACATAAAACTTAAAAAGAAACCAACCATTTGCATTCGGTAGTTGGTTTTTGCAATTGCGATACGAAGGACATTAAAAAAATATATATTTATAGACATATTTATATTCTTCTGATAATATTGCAAATTGCTCAGCCCTACGGTTTCAATTTATACACTTGAATTAGCTCGCTTGTTACCATTGTTAAGGTTCATTATAGCAGCTTCAGTCATCAAGGAACTTTGGTTTAGGCGACATATATGATATATTGCAAAGTGCTTTATTATATAATCAAACACATCACTGACCATTCTTGGGTAAGAGGGTAAAGGCAGCAGATTTACCGTCGTCCACTTTGAATTATTGAACCGTCTTTACAGTACAGTGTCTCCGATCTCAAGGAGGTGTGATGGCCTCCCGAGCTCCTGTTACCTCCCCATCACTAATTACATCTATGTCTTCTTCCCAGAGCCACTAATGAAGTGTTATTTATTAGGATAACAACAGATGACCTAAAAAACGTTGTGTAAATAACACTCTGTTCTTAGCTAATCGCCTTCTAAATTGACTTGGTCATCGATATGGGGTTAACTCCTTAAGTTTTACGACCTTTTAATCGGCATCATTCTGATTTTAATTATTGAATTAATTTGCAGGGAACACTATGTAATATTATAACTTAGGGTTAGATACTTGGCACTTAGCATTGATTTTGTAATATCGGCACCTCAATTCCTAACTGTTCGTTTGGCTTTCATGATCAAAGATACGAACCGCCTGATGAACTGAAAAGGAAATCAAAGCAGCTTCAATAGATAGAGCATACTCCAAACCATATACGACATTTTGATGAATTCAGAAGTGTCAATGCAGACTTTTCTGACCATGAGAAGCACTTTTGTCTTTGTTAGCTCATGGTGTAAAGAAGGGGCTGGTTAGGGCATATTGGCTCCAGGGTGCAATGGAAAATCCCATCCTGTCCTATGTGTTTCCCTGGCAGTGAGGTCATGTAGTCTACCTCACCACAGGCCTGATGACACTCATTTTAATTCACCGGGTGCGATCACTGGGTGGCAGTGTTGAGCCAGAAAGCTGGAGGAGGGAAGAGAGGAAGAATCGGTCTTAATGCACATACAGTACTGTGTGTCTGGATTAACATGTGAATCATAAACACGCAGGATATACACGCCGGGAGCTTCAGTGCAGATTTGGTTATATCCTGACCACCTGTCATTTTCAGGTGTAAAGACAGTCAGTATACAGGCTCCCCCAAACACCCAGACTCCTCCTCACTGAGTGACCCCATTGTTCCCCTGTTGCTCTGTGAGTGACTGTGAGCATTGTGCGTTGCCTCTGAATGCGAGGGTCCTACCTGTCACCAGCTATAGCCCAGAGGACAAGCCCCTGTCTCTACTTTGTTATCGCAGTGACAGGGGGACAAGGAGAGACTTCCAAGAGAACCTTGTTTGGGCGATCACATGATGATGAAGTGACCTGGTCTGGATTCACAAGTGTCGATGGCGGCTGTCAGCGCTTGTTTGATGGGTGGCTGTCCCTCAAATGGGCCGGTAAATTGATTGTTAGAAATGAAAGACACTATAAACCCTTCCTGTGCGTCTACTTTTTGGGGATTATTCTGGAAAAACTGTGTTTTAATTTAATTTGGAAGGACCATAAAATCATATGCAGTGGGACGGGCAAATTACTTTGAAGTGTGGAGTTACTGTAAACAAATTACATGGCAATTTCAGAATAAAAGAATCCATTAAATTACAATAAATGAGTGAAGGACTTTGCTTTTGTTATGCAATCTAACATTTTCAATCTAAATACGGAAATCAAACTACATTATACATAAATCATCATAAAAAACTAAATAAATATGAGAGAAGCTACCATTAACAAACCTGGCAGCCTCTGGGTTAATTGACTATAATCCATTTTCAAAGGTTAATAGTACAGGTTATGTTGGAAACACTTTTACAAATTTTAGGATTTTACTGACTTTGATTTTAAGCCACATATTAAAGGCATTATCAAAAATGAATAAAATAATCCATGACAAAGTCTCTATAATCTAATGCATCTTTGAAAAAAGTTATCCGGGCTGTTTTCAGTATTTTATTTCTTGTAATCTTATTTTCATCCTGATTACATGCAATCCATTCCTACCCCACCAGGATTGTGAGAGTGTAGTGTTTTCCTTTATGTTCACAATATTATGTTCCACATGTCCACGTCTTCGCCTCCTTAAGTCCTGACCCTTTGCACACTTTTGTAAACCTCTCTGTCTCCGTCGTTCTGGAGTGGAGACATGCCCAGCACTCCTTAATGGCCCTTTGTTCAACCTGCAGGCCCACAGGTCAGGGGTCAACTGCACCTGAGGCCGATTCCCACAAACAAAAGCTCTGTGTTTACTGGTACCAGGCCACCACTTCCCTGGCTCCTGTATTGGGGGGGGGGGGGGGGGGCACACATAGGTCAACAAGATGGGGTGGTAACGGCAAGATGATATGAAAAAACTGGGTGTTTTAACTGTATTTGTCTCCGAATGTCGATGCATTTGTGCAACATTTAAAATCATGACATAGTAAAATGATTTATAGCTGTGTTTTAGTACTTTATAATTATAGTAGGTCAGTTCTCCTGGATTTAATGTTTATGGGATGAAGAAGAAGAACAAATCTGGAGCTTGAGATGTTTCCACGTTAAAAAAATCACAGCCTGAGCTCACAGGAAGTTTGTTATTTCTTGCATGAAAATAAAAGTCTACTTTCTCATCGGATATAAACAAAAAGGAAGCGGACTGTGTGGGCTCAACCAGGGTGGTATGTTGCAGTAGAGAAAACAAAGCCATGTCCAAAACCTCACCATAACCTCAACCGACCAAACCAAATCTAATCCAACTTCAACCCAATACATCTAAATCAAAACTTAAAAAGGTGGTGTGGCATTTCAATTCTCTTAAAAACAATGTTTTCACCATTTTTTTTTTCACCAAGTAAATATGCTAAACTAAGCATAAATAAGTCTGTGAAACGATCGCACAACAATCTAATTAACATCTGCAATTGATAGACGAAGAACATATTTCTACGACGGGATTGGTTGGTATCAATACTTCGCATTGCGTCCAACACAAATATCATACACTGCTCTCTAACCCCGAGCATGGAAATGAAACGGGAAGGACGGCCATTCGCAGCCCGTCTGGCACCTAGTCAAGGACGGCAGATGGGAATCTTTAAGCTGCCACACATCCGCCCTCAGACGGAGCAGAAGGCGGCCCACTGACCAGATTGGACCCCGAGACTGAATAGAAGAAACAGTTGGGAGCTGCGAGAGGACTGGGTGGTGTTTGGGATGGGGGGGGGGGGGGGGGGGGGGAGGGGTTGTTGAAGTTTCTACCTGTCAGGACATGAGCAGAGCAGGTGAACCCCCGTCCCCAAGGACCTGCTCCCCTTTGCTCACACACACACACACACACACACACACACACACACACACACACACACACACACACACACACACACACACACACACACACACACACACACACACACACACACACACACGCGGCCAACCCCCTCCACCTGTCACTCGGATTGGGAACCAGCAGGGTGCCGCCCTCAATCCATCCCACCCTCTTTCACCGACTCCATCTCAGTGACACCCACTTTTTCCATCCCATCCTGTCGAATTAGCTCGAGGCTACTGGTACTGTACCTCTTTCTTTGCCCCCCCCCCCCTCCTTTTAACTTCTCTGCATTAAGCTGGCGCCTGTTTTTAAGGTGTATTCAGTGAAGTTGTATAAATGTTATTTATTTTGATAACTTAGTCAGGAGAACAGCTGCTTATTGTGACACTTTTGTATCAGTTAATATTCATTTTAAGGTTTGAAAAAGGTAAACTAAATGCTGTTGTTATTTAAAAACATCAGGCTAATGACATTTTCTGCATTTGTGGTACAAAATGTGCATCCTCAGTATGTTTTGCATCCGGCTTTTTCAGCGACAGTGGTTTGTAGCAAATAGGAAAACTGCTCAGTTAGTGTCAGCAGCAACATCTGCCACTTTTAAGACAAATAAAAGAAGCAAAAACAGCATTAACATAAAATTAGAACCGAAAAACAAAAAAAACCAACACCACAGTTCTGCCCACACTCTTTGACTAACCAGGGATCTCTCGGGACCTGTGGCACAAACACCACAACTGCTAAGCTCCAAACTGAAATATGGCTTTCATTTATTATTTAATACTTTATACCATAATAGCCAAAGCTAAAACTGTTGGAAATTAAGCTCTGCCAACAAGTGATATGTGTTTTTTTTAGGAAAAACGTTGTAGTGGAGGGATGATGTTTGCCAGTTCACACTCGGTTAACAGTGTATCTGTTAGCCAATAAAAGCCCAGAACTTGTCGGCTGATTGTTTCTGAGATGCTTTTCCGCCCATGTGTCCCGCCTCTTTATCTCTGCACTGTTTACCTGCATGCAACCAGCGCCTGCTGAAATGTGTTTGTTCAATAGTTATCACGCTATAAACACAAACCAGAACCCGTCAGATTCCAAAATCTTCTAAATCCCTTCCATCATCATTCAATGCATCAGTGCAATCGTAAAATAGCCTTTTAACTTCTCTCAAATTGTAATTACTTTCTTTAGTAAATAACGATCTGTTTGAATGTTTACTTTGCTGCCAGGCGGATTACTGGTGTTTGCACAGAAGCTGATCAAACTTGAGTCACAGATGGGACTGTTCTTGTTAAATCCTGAGTGTTTTGATTTGGAAATAAAGCTGATACCTTCTTTGAATTCATAGTAATTATCGACAGTGCATTCAACCACAGTGTGAACAGCACATATTGAGTATTAGAAAGTCATGCTGGTTTACATTTCCACCCATGCTTTGTAAATGTAAGTAAAGCGGCGTCCCCCTGGTGACTTCCAGTTTACTCTCTCTGTGGTTATACTGGGAAGCAATTGGTGTGAATTTTAAACCTGCCAGTGTGCAGCAGTTATACGAAATGGCAAACATGCTTGGTTGAGTTTCACTAAATAAATACTGGTTGAGATCATAAATAATGTTTGGTCTATATATGACAACCAGCGGCTGAGTCACCCTGCTCGGCACGGTCTGACTCACCTCGACTGCACCGCTCCGCAGACAGCTGCTGAGACCTGTTGTGATGAGTAGTCTGCCAACTGCACGCAAACGCCCTCTATAAACACTCAGGTTTTTTTACTAACAAATTGTGTACAAATTGCATCATAAGAAATAATGGAGCTATTTGAAATGGGACACCTAGCTATCGGAAGCTTTAAGATAAGGTCCCAAACCCCCAAATCTAGGATTGGAGGAAGTTTGTGCATTACACTGAAACATTTGCTCCGAACACTAAGCATATCCAACCATAAATGGTCCCAAAACATACATTTCATTAAACCAGGAAAGATATAACAACATATATAACTAAGGGAAGATACTGTAAATGCATTTCAGAGTCCCCAGCCATGTTGAAGCTTACCTTGCAAATGTAGTTTACAGAATGTGAACTTATTTCTTTTTTATCAAACATTTTTATAAGAATATCTTTTTATTTTTTATTTGGTGTAGTGGCTCAAAAGCTTAAAGGCCTCTGCAGTGTTCACGCATGTTAACATAATGCCCGTGCAGCTACCTGAGGGGCTGGCTGTTTTACACAGCCTTTTAAAGCTTTCTGTGGGATTAAAAAGAGGTTAGGCACACACACACCACACTGCTATTTCCCTTAGGCGGGAGAGGAACCTTTCCACTCTGTGCTCACGCTGCACACTAGTCACGCAAGCCCCGTCAGAGAATCCTGCATCCATCCATACACACGCACGCACACACACAGTCACAGGTAAACAACCAGACGAAACCCAAAGAAAAGTGAGTCAGAGGAGCAGCTCAGGATGGTTAATTCCCCTATTGTGTCAGGCTTTACGTTTGTGGTTTATGTGGTTATTTATTCACCCTTTGTGGCTCTGGTTATGTTGCATTTGTGAAGATATCTGTTATTTTAAGGCTCCTATAACCTGTGAAAACATTGTGGCATGAATGGGGAAGTCTGAATTTGCAATGCAGAATTCAATATTGGCACGATAGCCAGTGGACACGGATGCTGCATAACAACCGCATAGTAACAACAACCCTTCACTACTGGCATTCTGCTTTGTTTATGTTAATGGGGTGTGTGATAACGCTGCATACTTTTGGTGAGGGTGTCAGAGATATAAAGCAGGGGCCTATTGACGCAGGATGCATGCTTCAGAACAGGCTGCAGGGCTTTGCTGAATGACTGAAAGGAGAGACCTTTAAAACAAAAGCTCCTGAAACACACACACACACACACACATGTACAAGAACACACACACTCGCAATCCAAAATGAATAGGAGAGAAATCTCTGCAAATCCTTCCCCTGCCCATCTCTTCATCTCGTGATGACGTTTTTTCTTCTTCTGCATAGCAGTTTATGACACACGTAATCTAGCTACTTTAATTCAAGCCGATCACTGGCAGACAAAAGCTCTCAGGCTTTGTCTCTCATCGTCGCATCCACCCACAAACCAAGCCAAACTGCCACAGCGGGCGGAGGGTGCTGTTCAACCTGTCGTGTGTGTGTGTGTGTGTGTGTGTGTGTGTGTGTGTGTGTGTGTGTGTGTGTGTGTGTGTGTGTGTGTGTGTGTGTGTGTGTGTGTGTGTGTGTGTGTGTGTGTGTGTGTGTGTGTGTGTGTGTGTGTGTGTGTGTGTGTGTGTGTGTGTGTGTGTGTGTGTGTGTGTGTGTGTGTGTGTGTGTGTGTGTGTGTGTGTGTGTGTGTGTGTGTGTGTGTGTGTGTGTGTGTGTGTGTGTGTGTGTGCGCGCTTGGGGACGGGGGTTCACCTGCTCTGCTCATGTCCTGACAGGTAGAAACATGTCACAAAACAAATAAAGAAACTGTAAAGTTGAACCCTTGCATCATACATTTTCGGCTATTTTAAAACATACAATACCTTTGGCTAGGGTGTGTTTCTTTTCTTTACTTTTTTTTAGCCTTGGCTACATAAGTAGTTTTACTTTTAGTATTTCCCAGCAGGTTGAGGCCATTTTTCCGTTTTCTGCATGCACAGTGCTAAAGCCAGACATGGAGTAAGGCTTTCGGTGGAGGTCAGGCACCGTCTTATTTTAAGTCCAAATGTCCTTGGTTTCCAGATCTGAATTTTGCTTGCCAGGTGTGGGGTTTAGACCCTCTGAATTCCAGAGCGGTGTAAATGCTCTCAGATGCTCGAGGGGTTAAAATGTGCGGGGGTTAGGTGTGCTGCATGGGGTCCTGCAACCTGGGGTGGTGTGCATCTGCAAAAAGCTAAATAACCCAGACAACTGGTGTGTACGTGACACAACTTCTGAGTCTCCTCGTGTGATCAGTGGCATAAGGGATGGAGACTTTTGTAGCAACGGCATGGATTTTTTGTTATAATGGCCACAAAATGTCACCGCCACTCAAACCGCACGATGTGGTAGAAGCACATTAGGGCCTCATAAGTCTTGAAAATGGCTTTATGGTAACTCTTCGTGCCCAATGTTCCTGGAAGTCCCACTCAAACTGTCCGACGCTATTCCATGTCAGAAAACAATTAGGCAGTATTTCTTCTCAGTAGTCATTCATTTGAAATTAGAGACAAAGCAAGATTCCTCTGTTCAGAAAATCCAGTATGGCTGCCGACTGCAATGCAAAGCTGCCTAGTTCATATACAGTGTGCAGGAAGTGATTAACAGTAAAAGATCAAAGGCGGTGGACAGGATAAACATTCTTCCCCGGGACCCTACTCCTCCGGGGTATACAGCACCACTTCCTCTTTTTACAGACTGACTGCTGCCTCCACTGCCGCAGCACAGCGCACACATTGTCACCACATGAGGCACTGACCCACAATACTGTGTGTGTGTGTGTGTGTGTGTGTGTGTGTGTGTGTGTGTGTGACAGGAAGAGAGATAGAGAGATAAAGGGGGGAGGCTATGTGTTTATGTGTTTTGGGGGGAGCGTGTAGGACTCCCGAGAGCCGAGGCAACATGCAAGCTGCACTTAGGGTTTGAAAATGATTATATTGTTCAGATCAGTTTGTTGGGCTCAGTTTATGCTAATTTCCCCACATGATGCTCTCACTGGCGCACAGCTGTTTTGCCAAAGGACTGCCATTGGGAGCCGATTATGACCCAAGCAGCTGCAGAGGAGAGGAGAGGAGAGGCAGGAAGGGAAGGAAACCCTCTCTGATGTCAGCGCGCCGGATAACTAATGCAAATTTGAACCAAACCTGTTGCTCTGCAGAGCGATGCTGCTGCTGCATGTGTGTGAGGAGGAAGGACCAGAGAGAGGGGGGCTGTGTGTGTGTGTGTGTGTGTGTGTGTGTGTGTGTGTGTGTGTGTGTGTGTGTGTGTGTGTGTGTGTGTGTGTGTGTGTGTGTGTGTGTGTGTGTGTGTGTGTGTGTGTGTGTGTGTGTGTGTGTGTGTGTGTGTGTGTGTGTGTGTGTGTGTGTGTGTGTGTGTGTGTGTGTGTGTGTGTGTGTGTGTGTGTGTGTGTGTGTGTGCAAATAAAGAATCTGTAAAGTTGAACCCTTGCATCATACATTTTCGTCTATTTTAAAACATACAATACCTTTGGCTAGGGTGTGTTTCTTTTCTTTATTTTTTTTTAGCCTTGGCTACATAATTAGTTTTACTTTTAGTATTTCCCAGCAGGTTGAGACCATTTTTCCGTTTGCAAATGCATTTCATATTCTTGCGAACTGAAATAATCTTTGCCTATTATTAACGGGTTTTACTACTACTTTGAAAAAAAGAACTTCTCTATAACATGGAGTATGGATATTAAACAACTGACATTAAATTGTAAACAAAGTCTTGGTAAAAAAAATGGGACAAAGTCAAATTGGAAAATAATATTATTATATGTAGTATTTTCTTTTTTTATGTGACACTGCAGAAAGAGTTAAAGGCATTAGAATCGGTGTTGTTGCTATCTGTTGACATGTCCTAGACCAGTGGTTCTCAACTGGTGGGTTGCGAATCAAAAGTGGGTCGCGGACCCGTTTCGAGTGGGTCGCGGATGTGTGAGTGAAGAAAAAGAAATTGGAATTTTTGGGAAAAAGTCAAACTTTTATTTTGAAGGCCCGATTTTCTAACGCTGTGCATGCAGTAGGCGTTGGACTGGAAGTACCGGAGACCATAAACGGTTTTGAAAACTTCTGTCACGTAGTGATCATCTTCTCAATAAAATATCTTTGCTGATGTTTTTTCGAGTCTTCTGGCCAATCAGAATCAAGATTGTTGCCGGAAGTCCCCACGGAGAAAAACTTTGCGGTAGAACTCTTCTTTATACATCCATGGGTACAACTTCAGATAAAAATGAACACATGATGAAATATGACCCCCGGTTTGATGATTGACAGGTCACAGAACAATGAGAGCTATCTACCCTTACCCACAATTTAAAGTAAGTCACACAGACTATCTCCTCTTTACTCTTCAAGATGTTAAGATGCAAGATGTCAGAACAAAGTGAAAAACAAACAACGGCATAAAATATTATTAATATGTCGGGTAGTAATAGATTTATTTATTTTCTTCTCAGAGTATACCAGAATGCATAGTTTGTTAGTATTTCTAAAAATCTCCTGGAGGAGAATCCCCCCAGACCCCCCTGCTGGGGTTGGGTTTTCAGCATGTGGGCCTTTTTATATAGATCAGCTTTGATTCCATCATCTCATTAAACCTTTTTTAAAAGCATACTTTAGTTCTGTGAAGGGATATAAGGGATATATGCACTGTACTTCACTTGTATTAATATTGTATGCTGAAAAGCGTATATATTACAGCACGGTTTTTTGTTGAATAGATTTGAGTGCTTCAAAATGTTGGGTCTCGATGTATTGACCAAGTAAAAAGTGGGTGCCGAGGCCTGACCAGTTGAGAACCACTGTCCTAGACTATCAAAAAGAGGGTTTAACAAGGGTTAAATATAACATCAGTTTACATATTAGACACCTTGTACAAAATTGGCATTGAACCATTGCGTAACAGTGACCTTGACCCGAATACCTGCATACATTCTCCTAATAATAACAATAATAACCTTATATTAAAGAAAATCCATGATTTTGTTATTCTGTCAGGAGTTGATCAAAACATATGACAGCTTCTCTTATGAATGCAGTTTTAACCTTTTGATGTTAAATCTGTGTTTACATCACTATGAAGGCATTCCTTGTTGAATGGGGGTCTATCGTTGCCCCCCCCCCGCCAACCTGAGGTGAAACATAACCTCCTCTTGGGCTCACTGGATGGCAGATCACAGGCCCTTGAGATCAAAAAGAGACAATTATCCTCAATTGAAGGCTGACAGGAAGAACAAACGCTTCATAAGTGGTGCAGGGGTCTTTCTTCTTCTGTGGGTGGGGGGATTAATCCACTGACAGGGGGCCGAAGGAATGACCAGGTCAGCCTCGTAGCCAGGTGAAGGACCCCACAACCCGAATCTGAATTACAGGACGATGGCTGAGTGATCATAGGGTCTGCATGTGGAAAACCGTCTTTCATGAGGTCCAGTTTGCTCTTCTACAGTGTGGCCCAGAACTAAAAATACAGCGTTTGACCTTCTTGTTGCTTTGAAGCCCGAGTCTCAGGGACAATGTCTTTGTGTTGGGTGGGATGATGGCTCCAGCAGCCTTTGCTGTGGTATAAGCCACGAACGCGGACTCCAAATGTGGGTTTAAAAATAGCGAGGCCTCTGGATGTGTGTCTTGCTCTCGCTGTTTCTCTTGGCAGATTGAGGTTAAAACATGTTGGCCGTAATCCACTTCATATGCGAAGCTACATGACACGACTCCATATCTTGTTGCAGCCAGCCAGTTATTCTCATAGTCAATCACATCTGAGAACACATTGATGAGGGAGCGATATTGACACAGGGATATCAAGCATTAAGCTGCTGTCCCTGATGCAACAAACAAAAGATTTTCCTCTACAACGTTGCCAGATCTTAGCTTTTTATCCACATATTGGTTACAAATGAGCCTCATTTGGAGCGATAACCAGAGAAATGCACATATGGCTTTTAGTGCGAGACCCGCGTTTGGCCTCTCTGTCTGCCATTAAAAAACATTTAATCTGATAGAATCATTTGTCTTTGCGTCTGAGGCTCTGCAAGTCCAAGGGCAGCTTCCCTTCATGTAATTGGTCGAGAGGATCATTGACATCACAAAGGGTCAGAGGTCAGTCTGGGATAACCTTGCAGGTTCTTTGGTGCCAAGTTGTGTTTGAGAGTTGCCAGGTGTGAAAAGCTTCCCTTGTTGTTCTTGTGCTGATGAACATCTGTGCCGGACAGAGAGCCAGTGCAGGGAGACTGATTCATTCTGAGGCTGGGGGCGTAGTTTCGAGGAACTCATGGGCTGGAGAAGGGGAATGGGAATTAAACATTTCTGTGCTAGCATGCATCAAAGGTTTGTTTCAAATTGTTTTAAAACATTCCTGACTGTCGTCCTTCATAGAGAACAACTGAAATGTGTAAAGACACCTTTTAAGAAGCAATTTGTGAGCGTTTGACTCGATCGAGCGATTGTTTGGTGGGCACCAACTAAACATGAATACGGTCCAATTGCATTGTGGGTAATGTAGTTTAAGAAGAATACTTTGATAAAAAAACTTAAGACATAGGCCGTTTCTCAATCTTGAGGATACTGGCTTCCAAGCCAATATTTCAAGGATGCTACGTCATCGAGTGCCGCCGAAGTACTGTTCCAATGTCCAGCATACTTGGAATTCCACCGAGGCCGCGTCCTTGGATTGGGGGAAATTTCGAGGCTGCACATGGGTAGACTTCGCGTCCTTAAAATCCCCACAATGCTTTGCGCACAGACCAATTTCAAAAACCCTTGCGGAGAATGGCTGAACCGACGCAGCACATATTTAAATGTAAGTATCTAGTGGCGTAGAACATGTGTTGGTAAATATGTTACTTTGTTACATTTGTTATCACCAAAAATGTGTTCCGTGAAAGTAAAGCAAGTTCATAATTAGATGTGAGGTATTTTTATTTTGGTACAGTTTATGTTGAAACCGTTAGAGAGAGAGAGGCACACTTGTTAGCCTGTTCCATTCTTCTTTGTTTTCCGAAGCCGTGGCTTGGAAGCATACTTTCTTCGTTTCTGAAGGAAGTGACTTGGAAGTACGCAACTACCAAGCCAGCATCCTCGAGATTGAGAAACGGCCAGTAGCTCGCTTGTGCTGCATCGATTCTAATATTGGCCTTTCTTTGCACATGTCTTTTGTATACAGTCTTTAGTAATGTGAAAATCTGCTGCTATACCTATCTGGTACCTTGATAACAAAGCTTTTACAAGGCCACATGATATATTCAACATTAAGCTGTCCATACTCCTTCCAAAAAGAACCACATGACTTTGCAGGAATTGTGACACCATTTCCAAAGGCGTTGATTTAATGAAAGGTGAATTTAATAGCTGATTTTAAATACAAATCTATCCAGGTCAATAGAGAGCAACCTTTGTGATATTAAAATCTCTGACTTTGGCTACTGCACCTTTTTTAAACCATTAATTTGCTTCAATACACCCCTCTGGCAGCTTGGTGTGAATATTCAGTATTTGTGAAAACTAGTTTGTGTGATGTTTTAATTCAGGGATGCATGAAGTTCCACTTTGTAAACATTTCCGTTATAAGTAGGCTAAGTTTGAACCAACAAAGACCTGCTGCAACTGTTGCATCCTGGGTCTAAAAACACTGGAAGCATTTAGCCTCCTCTCGATATAAATAGACAGAATTTACTCGCATCTAGTTTACTCTACAATGGCCTACCTCTGCGCCTGACCCCTAACATAAACACAACATGCTCCTTTCTCCCGTGGCCCAGAGGGGTGCAGGTGGTCCACATGGACACCTCTGTACGGGCTCTGAACCCGGGGTCAAAGGTCAGACCCCTCAAATGATGCCCTTCCTTGCTGCCCATAATTGCCCTGTTTATTTTTAGTCCACACTGGGCCGTGTTGGGCTATTAAAAGAAACACGAACATGAGGCCGTGTGCTAATTACTGAAGGGCCAGCAGACCCTCACTTTCCCTCAATTGCTACCATATGCCAGCCCACTCAGAGAGGAGAGCTCATCCGTCACCTTCACTGTCTCTCTGAGGCTCGGCTGTTTGTGTAGCGTTGCAGGATGGCACTCTGCTGCAAGTGTGTGTTATTGGAAGTAGAGAAATGTGCTTTGTGGATAAATGTTGATTAAAGAGCTATGTCCACCTAGATATTTCGGTAATATCACCTTTGTGTCTGTTATTTTTAAATGAGTTTTGTTTCAATCACTGCCTTTTAGTTCATGTGTCGACAAAAAAATCTAATTTTGTGATTATTTTGACTGATATTGCAAATGCAATATGAGAGGTCATTACTTTTTTAAAGCTTATTTACATTTTCATTGAAAATTATATATAATTTATATATTTAAAAAAAAGAAATTGTAACATATCCGTTTAAATATTTCTCTGAATTTTTCTTATGTGAAATCGTTTTTAAAATATTTTTATTTTTGCACCAATACACCAAAGCATATTCCTTGTATGTGTTAACCTACCTGGCAATGCACCTGATTCTGATTCGGATCAATGATCATGGTTTGATATTTTTTTAAGAAGATCTGAACCAAATAAGGATTCTTTATGAAGTCTGTAGATGACACACACACACACACACACACACACACACACACACACACACACACACACACACACACACACACACACACACACACACACACGACAGGTTGAACAGCACCCTCCGCCCGCTGTGGCAGTTTGGCTTGGTTCTCTACAGCACCACAATAACACATTCAGATATTTTCACATATTTTGAATTTACCAAATACTACGCTTTTCTGCAATGCGGATATTGCACTTGTTGCTTCCTCAGGACACACAAAACAATCAAAAGATAATTACCACAGAGCCATTGCTGGCAAGTATCAGTGAATCTGGATCGTGCATTTAAGGAAGCACTAAGTAATTGAGTCGATTTAAAGCTATTTGTGGTCAAAGCGAGGTTGAAATAAAGCAGCAGAGGCGACCATGTTGCTGGAGTTGTGAAGTTTACAAAGGTCTGATTGCTGTTGAATTAGCAGATGGGTCTGGACAAAGAGAGCACCAGCTTCTGTTTAGTCTTAGAGACATTGGATATGACCATTAGAGATCTGTTATTGAAGTGAAATCAGAGGAAAACGGTTCGATTCTTTATTGAATACAACCTTAATCTCTGATTGAAAACCAGGCCTGTTAATGTGAGATTTTCGATGTTAATTTGATGACAATATTTGTAATTTCCCCAGCATTCATGTGTTGATAAAGGCCCTTTTTAACTTTCTAGAAATCCCAACAAACCAGCCCTTTCATTTCAAAATGTTCTGATTTGCAGCTACTTGTTTTCCCGCCGCTCTCTCGTCCCTCAATGCCAGCTTATGTTGCCGGCAACACGTGTGTCAGCGGTGAAGCCGGCGCTGTCATGGAGGTGTCTGGGTAATGTCAGAGAGCGCAGGCCCACCCGTCTCGCGCTGCCCTGATGGATTGGGTTTCCGCCGCACCTAGATGCACACAAACCTGCAACTTCCTGCAGAAATGAATCACTGCGTTTGGGGGAAATAGATATTCGCAGGAGAGCAATGCATTATACTACTTAGACCTGTTAGGCACGCTATGATGTGATGCTGCGCTTCCTGAGCAAATCAATTACCCTCTGAAATGTCAAAGACAGACCTGGGCATGGTCAGTCTCCAAAAGAGAAGGCTTAACACGAGGAAGACTTGAATCTGGCAAGAATAAGAAACATTGATTATGACTGTTAATTATTTTACCTATGGAGATTATATTGGTAGTTATTATAGTGTATTTATATGTTTTTTTAAATGTTTTTTAGGGTCTTGGGACTTGATGCCAAGCTGATATCTAAATCTTTGGTTGTGGTATTGTAGCATATTGGATCTGAATACTTAGATTTCACTGATATTTGATTCATCGTTCATTACAGTAGTGAGTATTTGAATTGAGTATGTGCTGGACGACAGGTCAACGTGAAAGCTTGTACTGATTTTTCATTTTTATATATTTAAATTACCCTGTTGAAGTGTGGGGCAACACACGTATATGAGTGACTTAAAACCTTTTATTATTTTACAGATAAAGGCTATGGGAATAATTCACAATGCACACACAATAACACACAAATACACCGTTTATTGATTCAGGGCAGTTAATAGTTCAAGATGTAATTGAATTAAAGACTCTTAGTTGTGTACAAAGCAAAAAACAGAGGATTAACATAAAATATACAAAAATGGTTTGTCCAAAATGTTGAGGAAATGCTACATGGGACATTTAATTTTAGGCATCAGTTTGAACAAACTACTTTAAAACGGACGTGTATTTCTGTCCTTTGGGATAAACCGTGGAATTATTTTTAAAAAATCGTTAAAAGAGACGATTTACATTTACAAAAAAAAGAATAATAAGAACGGATCAAGATGTCATTTTGAGTAAGGGGCAAAATAGTAAGTAAATAAGAGATTTCTTCACCCTGCTCCATTCCAACATTCGCTAAAAATTACTATAAGTGTATATCAGGGTCATTAAAAACCTGGAAAAGTCATGGAAATTCAAAATGCTAATTCCAGCTCCTGGAAAAGTTATGGAAAACAATATATTTCCCAAAGTTTTGGAAAAGTCATGGAAATGTAACTAAATTGCATCAAATATAATTTATATTTGATCTCATCGTCGAAATAGTAATACTATAATGATAATACATGGTAATGAAACGTAAAATGGCATTTAACTGACGAGGTATTTTGCTGGTGAGAGATGTCAGTTGCTTTAGCGTGTAGAAGCTAGTAAGCCTACTATTTGATTTGTTTTAGATAGGCACAACATGTTTCATATGCAGACCTTATTTTCCTGTTCCATATTAAAATAAACCATTTTCAGTGGTACCGCTGAGGAAGAGTAATGTTTTTGGTCATGGAAAATTAGGTAGAAGTCATGGAAAAGTCATTGAAAATCATTGGTGAAAAAGTGTATGAACCCTGGTATATGTGTTGTGTGAATTATGTACAATGAGTGAAACAAATAAATGAATGACTGAATGAATATAAACATGCAAAAATGTGCAGTAAATTAACCTATTATTTTACACATCAAAATGGTTTGTTAGTTACCTCAAGTTGTAACTAAAACATTTTTATACACAAATGATTTGCCTAAACGATAATTTCCCCATACTGTGTTGAGTGATCCCAATTACAAACACAGCTACAAGACACGGTCGGTAAATGTCATTAGATCCACGTGAAGTGGTTTACAGCTCGTGACACTGCCAATATCTTCAACGTGCCAAACAGGAAGAGCTCCTGAATATCTGTGGTTGCATATTCAAGCATTTCGTTTACAAGCGTTGTTTATGATGACCTGTTTCCTGACAGTTCACTTGATAGGAGGCTTGAGGCGATGATTACCTTTTTTAACACCTCTTAATCCGCACCCAACACCCAGGCAGAATAAAACCTGCTTCCTTGTTCCTTAAAGTAATTTGTACATGTAAATACTAGTTGAACATGTATCATTTGCATATGTTTGTCACAAAGACCTACATTCCTGCCGAGGTGATGGCTATATTAGTACACAAGTCAAATGTGAAAGAAACTAAAGAGCAAAGATGCGATAACCCTGAGACCTGATTGTTTTGTGGCAGCATCTGGTAACACTTTGTAATAATGGCCGCTAACCCGGGGTTATCAGGGCCGCTCGATGTGGATCACTCTTTTATCGCTGGAATCTTAAACTTTATGCTTTTTTGAGCGCCTTAATTGTGGAAAACTCTGGGTTTCTGGTTTGCTCTGCGGAGGCAGCTGTTGCAGGGATGTTAATATCTGGAGTGCGTCAGGAGCTTTTCTCTGCCACTATCGCTGTTGTTTGTCTTTCCCCCCTCTGTATAACAGGGGGTGACTTTTTATAGTTGAGGTAATCCTTAAATGTGCCGTGCAGATGTAGATTTCATTTCACCAACATATTTGGTCCTGGCATGCGTCCCTGCTTTGGCCATTCATTTATTCATTTCAACAATATGTTTTTTGTTCATAGTCACGCAGCACTGTGTTGCAATCTTTTGTCAAAACAGACAATAGTCTTGGCCACAGCATTCAGCATAATTTAATGCATTCATAAAAGGGATTCTCAGAAAAAGAAGTAATGAAACAGACTACAGCCTGTTAGAGTTACTAAGTACCTTTTTCTGTTGTTGCACTTGAGTACAATTTGGAGATACTTGTACTTTCCAAGAGTATTTCTGTTTTCTGAAGGTTGTTTTACTTCCACTTCACAGGATTTCAAAGCCAGATATTGTACTTTTTACTCCCCTTAATTTACTTGAAAGCTCTACTTGCAAGTTATTTTAAGTGTTGTATTGAATAGTTTAATAAACATTATTCTCACAAGGCGCGTTCTGTAGAATTATTAAGTTTACATTTTGACACTTTAAATGTATTTGATGCTAATATTCTTGTTCTTTTCGTCACATTTTGATGCAGGACTTTTTCTTGCAATACTAATTTTACTTAAATAAAAGTTACGAATTCCTCCTCCAGTGCATGCTAGCAATCATATGAGTCTATACCTTAGGACATGCTAATTCAACCAGGCTTACATGCTTATTTTTTGCCAGTATTACTTTCCCCATATATAGTCACATGATCCAGCAGATAGAGGCTGTGGTTCTGCTGGGAGGCTTCCTGTGTGACTAGTGGGAGTTCCTGGGTCACTGTTGCCACCCAGCCAGCTACAACAGTCCAGCAGACCCCCTGCTGAGCGGCCCAGCGTGATGAACTCACCTGGTGGCGCCCCCTGTGGCTCTGTTCTCTGGGGAGCCCCGCAGACGGCTGGAACGTCGGCTTCGGGCAACGCTCCAACAACAACACGGAAGCCAACGGAAACCAAGTTAGAAAAAAGCGGGGCTTGTAAAATCACCAATCACACTTTTATGTTAGCTAACAGTCTGCTGCCACTGAGGAGGAGCCCCTTTAATGAGGCTTCGCTCAGTTATTCATAATAGACGGCTCAGTAATAGAAAACTGCTGTGCATTGGTTTCACATTTTTGAATAATAGCCAAACCAGTGAGGCATAAAAACCTACAAGGTTGTTGCAATACCGCATGAAATTCAAGACCTGTGTTCCCCACCCAGCGCCTGGTCCTCCTCCAGAAAACTGGGAGCGTCTCCAAGTGGAATCAACAGCTAGCTTCGTGGAACACCCCCAGTTCCTCTACCACCTCCTAATCTTCCTGAGAAGCCAAGGTGGGACTTTTGGGTGAAAAGGTCACTGTAACCCCAGCATTCCTGGCTTGGCAGGGGGGCACGGGCTGGGTTGAAACGGAGGGTAAGAAGGGGCATTGTGTGTCCAGGGGAGGAAACTTAGTCGGGTTTGGCCCTTCGGCTTTTGTTGATGTTTTTGTTGTCATTGTTGAGCAGACTTAATACAGCATTCTTCCTGGCTCTGCAGTGAGTGCGTACGGGAGAAAGGCAGCTCTAAGGGGGAAAGACGACAAACGGACAGGTTTCTTTTTTAATCTTACAGGAAACAATAGAAGGTGACCCCCCCTGAGCCATTTTCTGACTTCACTGCCTTTGGGGCCTTGAGCAGAAAACTGCATTACAATGACACTATATAGGCAGAGAAACGTAAGCAACCTGCTGTAGGTCACCTGAGAGAAGAAACAAATATTGCATTCTGAAAATGTTCGAAGATTGTACGTCTCATTTTTATTGGGATAGACAGCTCGGTGTCACACTCCCCGTAATGAATGTCCCTGCTTATCTTTAATGCACACTTCCTATAGTTTAAAAGGTTTATCTGCTCATCTTAAAGACTTTGTATGTCAAAAACCTTTAACATCAAACACAAATATATTGGTCTGCCTGAGGTGACTTAGCTACAGCTAATGAGGTCAAGCTTTGGTCAACTGAAGTTTCACCAACTTCGTCTTTCTTTCTGTCTTCCAGCTCTCTTTTTTTTTTACGCAGTCTCAGATCGTCTCAGGCATTTTTCCCATGGTTCCAGCCCCGCCTCACTCCTCCTACGTTGCTCTTAAAACAGATTACAGGTAAATGGGTGGTTTTACCCCGGAGCGTTCTGTCACTGAAATATGGATGCGTTTGAAGTGCTGGGCCCCGACACAGCCAACGAAGAGGTTACATGTTTAGGTATGAGCAGGATCAGTCATTCTGCTGCCGTTATCACTACCAGTTCGTCATGTCTGCTAAAGCTCGGCTAAATTCCTCAACCCAAGATTACTGTCCTCGGGTCATTGCTTGCTTCTCAGTTTCTCTCGCTGCCTTTTCTCCAAAAGCTCCCTACGCAGTGTGGCCAGAAATATGCTGGCGAGGAACTATGGGTTTTAGATGCTTGGCTTTGGCTCGTTTTGAGGTTATGAATTAGGTAAACAGTGCACTTACTCAGCCGCCCGCCCACCACAAGGCATATTTGTCTACACATGCAGATTTTTAAGAAGTAGCCATGTTTGTTATCTGTAGTTCCACACTGAGACTTTTCTTTCCGCCTCATTCGAACAGGAGAACTGCCAAAGCTGCACCCATCAGATAACCGTTTTATTTTGTTCGGGTCAGGCACATCAGAGGAACGTTTTTTGCTCGGGGCATTTCTATTGCAGTTGCCAGACAGAGGGTTTTTTTCAAGATGGGCCCAGGGGAGCAGATTATGACTAATGAGGTCCGAGTTAACGTGACCAAGAAGAGGCAGCTGGCGAGAAACAGGCCCCGGTTTTAAACCTTTATCGTGAGATCTTTCTCCGTAGGCCAGACTGAGGGACAAACCCACAGGAAGTACATTGCTGACCGACCACGGTCACGTCTGCCACAAATGAGTCACAGCGACATATAAGGAGATCTTGGGGAAGATGACGGTTAACACTGACTGGCTTATTTAAAAAGACGTTTTTAATTAAATCACATTTTTGTTTTTCTCTCAGTTTGCCTTCAACTGTAAGACAGTGATTATGACAGATGGTGTTATGCTTTCATTTACCTCAGTTTACACACAGTATGAGCAGAACACCTGTTCAAGTCCCCCGCGTCCCCAAGTTTGTTTTGGTGCATGTTTTTACAAGAATGTACGTTATTCACAAGGGACAGTTAATAAGTGGGGATGCTTCATATACAAAAACATAGTCACTTTTATTCATTCTTTAATCATTTTTATTCTATTTCGTTTTTTAATTACACGTCCTTTTAGGTCATGTATATAAAGTTGATTGCCAATCAAGTGCGAGTTCTCGTCCCATGTGAGCCGTTTTGTTTTCCCCTCCTGCTGCTTTATTGAAACCCCTGTTGTCAAAGCTGACAAACAGAAATAAGTGTAATTGTGTTGTGGTTTTGTGGCCCCAAGAATCAATTATTATAACTCCCCAGCAATACTTTCCGTTGTGGATTTAAACACAAGCTCCCCATTGGCACGTCATCAGGGCCAATTGAGACCTGGGGAGGTTGACGTTGGTTTTGAAGTGCGATGTGGTGCCGCACTGACCCTATTGAATGTTTTTATCAGTGAATTAGATCATTTAAAGGCATTATCAATTCTGAGATTTTAGGGGAAACCAATCTAAAAAAGGGTCTTCAACACCTAGAGTTTTGAATCTTTAGAATAGAATATATCTTGTGATCATACGAAGTACAACGATATAGACACAATAAATAAATAAATAAGAGTGGTTAAAGCAGGGGTAGTAGCGATGACAGTGCAAAAAAGATAAAATTCAATGTCAATGTGCATATTTACACTTAGTCTAAATATATATTAGTAAAATAGCCTTAAATATTTCTAAAATAGCAGTCTTTGAGGGGTGGAGTTGTGTGTTTTTCTTACACGATTCATAAACTACTAAAGATCAGTTACCTGGTTCCCTCCCTGTGGCCCAGGACCGATATCTACGGTTCCAAGGTGAGCAGCAGGTGTGGGAATAATCTGAGACCCGCCCAATTAGTTGGTGGCCCCCTTTCACACTCCGCCCTAAGCTGCCATCCATTGTGTCCCAGTGGCTGAAGAGGAGCAGAGGAACAGGACAATTATGACATTACGGCTGGCTGGCTGAGCAGGGGTCCCAGCTGGTGATACTCAGGAGGCTGGAGCGGGCAACCAGAGAGTTCCCACAGGAAAGCAATCCAGCACACAGAGAGGCCATGTTGACATACAGTATACTTCAGAGGATGTCTGTTACCCACTGTTGGGAAGGGGGGTGTAATATTTTGAGCAAAAAGTGATTAGATGATTTGATTCCAAGATTTATGGTATTACAATTTCACTTTCTGCCCATTCAGACCCATACATTGAAGATCTAAATATACCATTGTAAGGTCATACCTTTTGGTTCATACTGTATGAAATAACCATTTTAGGTGACTGTGTTTTGAGGCTGGATTTTTTAAAGAATATTTATCCTACCGTAAGAACTTTTTGGAAAGAAAGTAGCCGAATGACTTAAGACTTGACTTGATGAAACCAAAAAAGACTTGAATTTCCACTTCCCCCAAGACCAAAGTTTTGAAGGTATGTTATTTAAAAAGTCACTTTGTCCCCCCTTAATTTTTCTATCTTAATTTATTCCGTGCACATTGACACTAACTACCACAAATACTTTTTGTATGAACCAACCTGATGTCGTTAAATCAAATTGCAGGAGAGAACCGTTTAGAACTTGCATTAGTTGGAAATAAATCTTGTTTGCGTACAATGGTTTTTGCTGCATGAAAAACGTACCGGTGTTAATTTGTCAAGACTATGACTTGCCAAAAACTCGTCACTGGAAGTTTAGGACTTGTGAATTAACTAAGTTTTCAACGTCTGAAAAATCCAACTCTGGCATGTAATAGCACTGTAGAAAATACTACCTTAGAGTAGCAGGCAAGTTATTTCTCCTGACATGTGAGCCAATCAGAGCTTGTGTTGTAAAAGTGTAAATGTAGCTGATAGGTTTGACTTCTGTCAAGTGAAGGAAGTGAGGGACAGGACAAATATAAACACATGTTTCAGGGTGGATTGACCTGCCTGGCTGTGTGCAGTCTCTGGTAGCACTTGAAAATAAACACCGTAATATGACTTTGACAGATTTCTGTTATAATTCATCCAAACTTTTCATTTTAATGGAGCATTAAATGCCAAGTGCAGCTCAAGTTGATGGGCATCATTAGTTGTATAAAGCAAAGTATTGGACAATGGAGAACTGAACCTCATGATGGCGCCAGATAAAAAAAACAATGGCAATTTAAAATTATTAGCAACAATTCTGAAGTATACATGTATGCATGTACCAAATTCTATTAACTCAACTATTTGGTTGAGATATTTTCCGCCAAACCACAATACAAAGCTTTTGGCGATACTAGAGGAAAAAGATCCCCAAAGTTAGTGATTCATCTTCTAAGGAACATTTGCCTTTTCCCACTTATTCTATCCACCTTACTGCTGATTACTTATCAACAATGTCATTGGTGAATGTTTTTTTCAAGGGCACCAATGGTCAAGCCTGTAATTTCCCCACATAATCGATATTGATGTACTTTGTTAAAAACATTAGTTTCAGATTGAATGTACTCTGTTAAAATGTACTATATTTCAATTGCAGCTATGCCATCTGCTTCTCCACCATCCAGGCAGCATTCCTGTTTAGTTCCCCTCCGTCCAGGTGTTTGTGTCTCTCGCGTCATTGCCTCATCCTCTCAACCCGGCCACTCGGACATCAAAGTGGAGGTGTGCTGTTCCCTCTCCACAGGAGGAACATGTCATGGGAGAATGACCTGCGAGAGGCTGGACGGGCCCTCAGGACGACCTGGAGCCACCTGAGAGGAGCGGTCCGTGCATTCCTCTCCGCACTGTGGATGCTGAGCGGCCGCATGCTCGGACAATAACATGAGCGAGAACCTGTCTGACTGTTTGACGTCTGAGTTTTAGCCAGGGGTGTCACACAAGCAGCTGGTGGCGTGTCATGAGACCAAAATAGTTGTCTTGTTCCCAAGACATAAAATATGAAGTAAAATGTTAGGGTTATAGGGTTTGAGATACCTGTGTGAATGTTACCAACATATGATTGAAGAGTGATATCAATGTTCTTTTCAAAATGTCAGCAAGAGTGAAATCTTTTCCAAAATCTTTTCTAAAAATGTTTGTAACTTCCTTAGTGACAATGCTCTGGCTGTCATGGTGTACTCAACCATCGCTACTGAAATGTTAGTTCCCTACAACAAAAGTACATTCTTAATTATCTTTTGCAGAAGTTGTAAATTGACACACAACAACATAATAACGCAACAGTAGTACGTTATGTTTTGGGAACACAACTACTTGGCTAGGATTAGTTTAGAGTTAGGGTTAGGTTAAAACAAGTACATACTGAGCATGTTGCAAAAGTTAAAACAATGTTTTTGTAAATCATCGGGTGTTATGCATAACTGATGCCATTTGAGTACGTCATTTATAGTAGGCATGGCTGTGTGTACTGTTTGCATTTTAGAAACAACGTGGCTTCAGTGACATCTTGGTGTTTTATTGTTTTTTAATTAAGCCAGCAACTATAGCTGTTGCTCTTTGATTAATCGTGTATATATGCAGTCTTCTGTTGCTGCTTCCAGAAACATCACATCGCTCCTTGTGGGTGTTTATCATTAAATAGACGGACCCAATTATTGGTGTTTTGATCTGCAAATGTTTCAATCAATCGGGTAGAAGGTTTGGCAATATTGAATCAAAGATACCGCTCTCAAGATAATTCCAACAAACACAACACAAATTGACCTGTGAATGCTAAATCATTAGTTAAGAAAATGTTGGTCAGGACAGTCACTGGAGGACCTTTTTTAAGGGTCAGTGTGTCTGCCCTCTGCTCTGTCCGGTAGCATACCTGAACCCACGCTGTAAGCAATAAAGCCCTTTGATCTGATGTCCCACCCAGAGGCTTCTCCCTCCTAGCAGACAATACACTAATTCATTACTGGATCTTCCTCTTCAAAGCTCAGTCACTCTGCGCCGGGAAACTCTAAACTTAGGCCCCAGACAGGCTCTTTTTTAAACACCCACTCCCCCCCTGGGCACTGAGGTGGTGGCTGGATGAGTCCACATAAGTCACGGTGGCCTGCACATATCCCCTCCTTAGCCCCGCAGCACCACACCTATCCCCCTCAGGTGACAGGTGGATTATTGGGCATTGGTATTTGTGCATTCTCCTGCCCAGATACAAGCACGCCCGCTGACCGTGGGAAAACTTCACTTGCAAATTTCCAATTGTTACCGTGAAGGTATTTGCTTGTGGTTGTCAACTGTCAGGCTTTGAGCTGAGGCCACATTGGATGATGAACTTTTATGAGATAACTCCCTGATAAAAATCAATGTATCTCCATAGCATCCCTTGTGCTCTTATCACGTGTATTCAAAGCATCACTTTACACAGGGATGTGTTTGTTGTTGCATTGTAATCCCTTGTTATGACCTCACATGGGCTGAATGGCTGGTTGGGCACTCAGGAGACCATTGAACCACTTGACTTACGCAGAAGTAGTTTGACTTGTTCAGGATAGACGAGCTGCTTATACAAAACAAAATTAATCTTTCCCATGATTTTTGTTTTGGTGTTTTCATAGAGAATCAGGATGTGAGTGTTTATGATGCAGCCTTTTTAAGAGGGTAAGGCCTTCACGGACAAACACAGCTTGGCTCAACATGTTTTAACATTTTTAGTTGTATTCAAAATACAGTTGTTCTGTTCGAAATTATGTTTCCATACAAAGAAATAGAAACGTTTAATGATGTCTTAAGGGAAGCCTCTTTTCTCCAATTCTTTTGACAATCAAAGTATGCGATAGTCCACCTATGGAGAAGGTCAAGGTAAGTGGATTGAAAAAAAACAGTTCTTTTTTTATTAACATCCATATATTCAATAACATCAAAAACATCCTTACATTAAGTCAAATAATGATGAACCAAGTATTTGTGTTGCCCCCCCTGCCTAGCTCAAACACAGTGTACTTGATAGGCTAAGGGGCGGGACATCTCTCTAAGCGGTTGACCAATCACAACAGAGCCGGCCAGCTAACCAATCAGAGCAGACAGGGCTCAGACAAACATATAAATATGAAGCCTGAAAATGAGCAGAATAGGACCCCTTTAACTATGTACCTAAAACTGCTACTGCAATCTGGGAACTCCCTCAAAAAGAAATGGAGAAGGCAGTTTGTGTGGTACAGGAATGTAATTCTATAGGAGAAAGCGTTGATGTAGTAAGTACCACAAACCATTGTGGAAGTCACCAATGATATGCTCTTACATAACTTGATATACTGAAGAGCATTTCTCCCCTTGGGTGGTATGAATATGAAGACCTGCACATCACAAGATCTCATTTTTCTTCCTCTCTCTCTGTCTCTTTCTCCTTGGCCCCGTTTACCCACGACTTGCCAAGTCTGATGTCAGCCCGCTGCACCAGGGTCCCCTAGTGAGTGTACAGTTTCTGTTTTGACACCCGCTCCTAATTACACATGTAAATGATTGATCACCTGCACTTGGCAGTGGCAGGGGAGATGGAAGTCCTTGTTACATGATGGCTCTGCGATTATGTCCAAGTTCAGGACGGTTCCTGCTGCCGGGAACAGTGGAAACAGATACCTGCTATGGCCCGAAGAGACTGGATATTAAGTTCTGAGCGCCCGCCATTTGGACCAAAGACTCTTCCTATTAGCGGTGCTTGAGGAGCCAGTGGCCCAGGTGCGGCTACATATCTATGGCTCTTTGTTTGGACTAATCCCACACAACTTAAACCAAGGCTCACTGCCCACACCTTTAAACCGACTGTGTGACACCTGAGGGGCCTGGCCGCTGAAAGCAGAACTCGGCTACTTTTGTGAGATGTGATTTGGCTAATTGATTTTGGAGTGGCCAGTCTAGAGTGCCTGAGGAAAGAAAAGCACCGGGATGGACTGTGATGGAAGGGGTGCCTCTTCTATGCTTGAAACGAACCTGCTTCTACCGCTCTCCTTTCAGGTGCAAAGCGATGCTGAATACAATATACAGACATCAAATTGCTAAGAAAATAAACGGTGACCTGAAGCCAGAAACTGTGTAATGCTTTGACAGATGGGGTGAGAACTTTCCTTCCCCTGTTCTGCCCGGCAACAGCTGTCGGTTCGTCTGTGCTTTGACTCAGGTATGGAGCCAATCTGAGGGCCACGAGGGTTTTAACCCCAATCTTCTCTCCCTGTCTCACAGCCTGGCACACATGGGCCGTGCAGCTGCAGTCTCCATTGATCTGCTGCTGCCTGGATGGTTGGCTGGAGGGAGATAGATTGGAGGGGAAATGGCTTAATTGTCCTCACTCTCACTTCTGGAATGCAAATAGCCCTCCACCGTGAGGAGAGCCCAACTTCGAGAAACCAAGGTCTTGTTCATTGTCGGGAAGAGTAAAACAAAAACAAAAAATTACCTGTTTTCAACCATTTTGTGGAGAGGTTTTTTCACTAGTAAAGAAAAGCCCATACTATTCACCAGCCAGAAGTCAAACAGATAGGCAGGTGAGGGGTCGTGATTCATGACGACAAGGCAGGAGATGAAAGGGTTAAAACAGTGAAGCGTATATGTATCCTGTCTGACTTTGATCTCTGCCTCAGGTAGCTCTTTCATTGCAACCAATCTTGGCCAGGAGCGGATGGGAGGCTGCTCCCTCAGACCTGCTCAGACTGAGGCCGACGACTCGTCTGACAGAGAGCTGGCATGACATGTCAGACATCCAGGCAGAGAGCTGGAAGAAGTACTCAGATCTTCTACTTAGGTAAAAGTAGAAGTAACAGAGTGGAGGAATACTCTTTTTCAAGTCCTGCATTCATGTGTTAAATGTTACTACAAAAGTATTAGCACCAAGATATACTAAGTAACAAAAGTATAAGTACCTTTTATGCAGATTTTCCAATCCCAGAATGATATATTCTGTTTTGAGTATGAATATTAATGTGTTTATCAAAGCTAAAGGTGCAGAAAATGTATTTACTGCAGGTTAGCTTGTTAATGCTATTCCAGATGTAACTAAAGTCCTTTTAAGTTGTTTATATATCATATCTGCAAAGTAACTAAATAAATGTAGTGGAGTAGAAGTACAAAGTATCAAAAAATGGAAATACTCAAGTGCAAGTACCTCAAAATTATACTTAAGTACAGTAATTGAGTAAATTAGTTACTTTAGACCTCTGCAAAGAAGCCACACAACAAATCCTCAAAACCTTTTTCCAGCCTGTTGGATTTGATCGATTCAGTTTACCTTTTCTTTTTTGAATGATCCAAAGAAACCGGCGATTTAGGGCAAGAATGTAACGGAAAGGGAGACAAAGAAGGCGCGTTTTAGTGAGGTTCAAAGTTGAAATAAGCAAGTCACCAAAGCTTTGATGTTTCTTGGCAGGCTTCAGACAGCAACTGACAATCTGATGATCTGGGTGCACACAGCCCTCTTTTTTTTCTTTAAATCCCCATCCCAGTCTGGCCCCAGTCGTCTAGCCCTCCAGTGACAAACGCTTTAATATGACAAGGTTAAACACCTGAAGCACTGCGGGCAGAATGGTCATGACGAAGCCGGGCTCAGGGGAGCAAACTTTAAACGCCCCGCGGCTCAGGAGTTTACTACGACCGCTCACTTATTCATGCTTGTTTTACATAACAGCTCTTCACTTTGTTCCTAAACTTAGCCTATTTTTGGGGAGGGACTTGTTGGTGTAGTTAAAGCTGCTCTAATCAATATTTATTTGTTAGAAATGTATCACTAAACTACCATGTGAAAGGTGTTGCTTGTTGTGAAAAACGTGAAGGTAATTATGCACTGAATCTTCAGCTTTACAGAGCTTTACTGATGCTTCAATCAATCAATGTTTATTTATATAGCCCAATATCACACATGTTACATTTGTCTCAGTGGTCTTCACAGCTTGTACAGAATATCAGTATGACCATACGACACCCTCTGTCCTTAGACCCTCACATCGTACAAGGAAAAACTTCCAGAGAAACCCCCACAGTTTAAAGGGGAACATGGGAGAAACCTCAGGGAGAGCAACAGAGGAGGGATCCCTCTCGGACAGACGTGCAATAGATGCCGTGTGTAAATCGAAGAGACAATACATTTTACAGCGTAGGTAGACCAAATGTTTTGGAAATGCATGTGTCTGTAATAAGAAGATGAATCCTCGAGGATGTCAACAATCCTGTGGGAGCCATCAGGGAAGTAGTATGATGAGAGTCAGGCAGGACCGCAGAGACAGGTTCAGCCACGACTCGAAGTCCAGGACTCAGATCCAGAACTCAGGATAGAGGATCCAGGACTCAGGACTAAGGATCCAGGACTCATGATTCAGGATCCCGGACACAGGACCACAGCAACAGGACCAGCCACGACTCAGGATCCCGGCGTAGATAGACACGAAAAAGAAATTTGGGGGAAGCTGGGTTATTCGGAACATGAGAGTACACAGGTACAGAAGGAAGAAGTAAGGTGTCCCCCGACAGTCTAAGCCTATAGCAGCTAGACTAACGTGTCTACGTACATGGACTCCCTTAGGATAGGTTGAGGGAAAGGGGTAGCAAGTAAGGAACAGAGGTGGAGAGGCACAACGTGTCTAGGCTTTTGTTTTGGTTTTCGGGCCAACACCTACCTTTTTGATTCTGTCTGCACTGTTTTTAGGCACGTACAGGAGCTGATTTCAGTGTAAAAGCTCTAAAAATACTGTGTGCTACCTGCCCAGCAGCCAACAGCATGCAAAGAGACAAAGTAATTGACTATCTGGTGAACATTGTGCAGCATTAAGCTAGATTTTTTTCTTCTAGGAGTTGATGGAGACCAAAAAGGGAGCTGGATATTGGAGGTGCATTCAAATAAAGCTTACTTTGCTCCCTAACCGCTGGATATGTTAATAGCTATGGTTAATAGCCAACTGTGTTTGCTTACTTTGCATATCAATTCAAAAGGGGATAAACAAATGGTGTAACTATTGCCTTATTTTGCTTCCTGTAACTTATTATAAATACATTTAATTCTCAGGAGCAGCTTTCTTAAATTTGTTATATATTTTGTTCAACTTACCTGAAACAAGTTTGTCAAAGTGGTGTTATTAGTTAAGCGCCTTAGATTAAAGGGTTACACTTTTATGACGTTTGTTTTGTTAGTATCAATTTTCCACTTCAGTTGAGTTACTTTATGAGTCATTAAACTTGTTACTAGATAATTATCTCCTTAAAACATCAAGCCATCTCCAATTCTTCTTTTACTAACTGTTGCATTGAATTACTGAGGAATTCTCCCATGCTGCGTTTTATCTAAATACAAAACCAAATGATACCTTCTACAGAAACATATCTTTATATCAGTTTGCCAGATTTTCCTCTGAGAAACGCTGTCATCCGATAGGCAGCGTTGTGCAGGCTGAGTGCTGCAGGGCCATTGTGTCCTGTCGAGGTCACAATGGAACTTAACACTTGACAGAGCCAGGGCTTGTTGTCAGGGCTGAACTTGATCCCGTCAAGTTGTTCCCATTGAAGAGCTATAAAGAAAGGGCTTTGACCTCACGGCTGTGCCAGCTCTATATCTGGCCAAATATTATTTCAAAGCATATTCACGCATAAAAGGAGAGCTGCTGTAGGTGTGTGCTGGAAACTTGTTTTGACACGTAGGTCACAACGTTCCTTAAATTCTCACAGATCCCTTTTTTGATGTCGGATTAAACGGTGGAAGATGGTGTGTTTCCTGTCACTAAACTGCCTGGATGACCCATCCTGCAGCCTGGACAGATGTCCCATGATCCTCCGAGGCACGTCAAGGCCCCCCATCAACTTCTGGTATTTCAAACTGACGCTTGCCTCGCACACTGTTGCCCTGCAGACCACAAAAGGGGCTTCGCGTTACCCAGAGGGGCCGGTAACTTCAGATGGATAATCCCTGGACCTGGTAAACCGGTCTTCCACAGGCAAACCTAAACCTCGGTGTGTGTGTGTGTGTGTGTGTGTGTGTGTGTGTGTGTGTGTGTGTGTGTGTGTGTGTGTGTGTGTGTGTGTGTGTGTGTGTGTGTGTGTGTGTGTGTGTGTGTGTGTGTGTGTGTGTGTGTGTGTGTGTGTGTGTGTGTGTGTGTGTGTGTGTGTGTGTGTGTGTGTGTGTGTGTGTGTGTATATCAATCAATCAATCAATCAATCAATCAATCATTCATTCATTCTCCGGTATGTTCAGTATTTCCACCTCCCGCTCATCTGCTATTAAGAGAGAGAAAATGACAGCACAACTCTATAAAAGTGCGTCCTTAAATTATTTTATTTCCAGCTTGTTGAACCTAAAGGCCTTTCTACTTCCTTTGTAGACATTGTGAATTATTTTATATTGTTTCTAGAGGAGATATATGGCCTGAAACATCATTTTCTTCACAAATGGCCTGAGTAGATGCCCTTAAAAAACCCTGCAGGAATGTTACGTCAAAAGCCTCCTGAGATGCCACTCCCCCAGCCGTTTTGACCCCAGATGATCTCATGTGCCAACCCAACCAGCAGGATCCTCTCACGGAGACGACTGTCTCTCGGCCACTCCTCCAGCCGCCGTTGCCACCCTCTTGTCGCCCCGCTGATTCGTGCCAGCTTACAGCTTTTGTTTATTTTAACCGCCTTTTCCCTCTGGCACCGGGGGCAAAGATTTACAGTGGAAAAATATAGTATATTTTTCCCCCCATGTTGAGCTGGGGAGCCTGGAATGTGTGTTTGGGCAAGATTTTTGTGAGGAGTGTGAAAAAACAACAGAGCTGTAAACACCAAGGGTAGAGACCCAGACTGGCTTCTTTGTTCCAGATGTGGAGCAGGCAGGGGAACAACTAGCAACTCAAGAAACACAACGCACCCCCATACTATCCATCGGGGCATTGTAACTAGTACATTTACTCTGTACTTAGGTACTGTTGTGCATACTTTACCTAAGTATTTCCATGTATTGCTTCTTTATACTTCCACTCCATTACCATTTAGAGGCCAATATTTCATTTTTTACACTTTTACTTTTCACATAAGAATACATGAATGTTTTGATGTAATACAGTATGAACCCTGGTGTTCCTAAGTATCCAAAATTGCCCCCACATTGAAAAACTCATTATAAAAAGTATCTTACATGTATTTATTTGTGATAAAAAAAACTGGAAAATTAAATATATGATAATATATATCATGATACTTTAAAAAGAGCACTTTTACTTTTGATACTTTAGGTACATTTTACTTAAAATTATCTTAGAAAATAAAGAGGAAGACATACGTTAACAATCCAAGGGAAATTCAATTATCTATCTTTTAATACACACATGACATCTATTTATTAGTGTTAAAAAACAAGTAAATATGATGTTTTTTGATAACATATACTGAGATTTAAGAGCAGTATACTTCCACTATTAATATTTGGAGGCCATTTGGCTGATAAAGCTTCTGTACTTTTGCTTAAGATTTTGAATTCAGGACTTTTGCTTGGATTATTTTAAGATTGCAGTTTTTTCACTTTTTAAGTACTTCTCCACTAATGCTACTTTCCTTCAGTGGTTCTCTATGTGGACATGTTACTGCATGATTTTTGTGTGTGTGTGTGTGTGTGTGTGTGTGTGTGTGTGTGTGTGTGTGTGTGTGTGTGTGTGTGTGTGTGTGTGTGTGTGTGTGTGTGTGTGTGTGTGTGTGTGTGTGTGTGTGTGTGTGTGTGTGTGTGTGTGTGTGTGTGTGTGTGTGTGTGTGTGTGTGTGTGTGTGTGTGTGTGTGTGTGTGTGTGTGTGTGTGTGTGTGTGTGTGTGTGTGTGTGTGTGTGTGTGTGTGTGTGTGTGTGTGTGCGCTCTCCCCCCACTGGTACCAAATGCGCCTTTAAGCCGCAACCAGACAGCTGAGGAAGGTTAGAAAAGGAAAGAAAAAAATCAACAATATTTTAGACATGAGCGGTCCCTCTCCAAATGAATCCGTTTAAATCAGGTGCTCGGGTTGCAGCACAGGGGCTTATAGACGCGTATTACGGTAAAGGATTCCAGACGATGTTCAACCAATCAATTAAAAGTTTAAGTCTAACAGTGCGCGCGCGCGCGATGCTGCTGTCATCCCGCCGGCTGGAAACCATTATGCCACAGTGATGAATCCAGAGCCAGAAGACCAGACACACGCCGCCATTTCCCATGCACCGGGTTTCACTTTTAGTCTTAGGGGTTAATTGTTTGTGTGCTTTGGACTCATTGATTTTGTTTTGTCCAATTTTTGTTTTGTTGTGCGTTAAGGGCTCGGTCTAATTTTCTTGTCTTTTTAATTGTTCCAAAAAAGTGACAACTAGAGGATTTATTAATTAGATGTTTTGTGTGTGCAATTATTATTTTATTTTATTAACAAATAATAAAATGCGGTTTGAAAATTCCCGATAAGGTGCACGTGCATGCAGAGGGCCTTTTTATTTCACCGTTTAATTAAACCAAACTAACTAAATCACCCAAAAATAATATAGTTATTTACTAAGCATGACATTTTCTCTATTTCCTTATTTGGAGACCTACAGTTGCACAAACAAATGCTGGATTTAATTAATTATTAATTGTGCCTGATTGTTTTAATGACATATTAAGCTTTCCCTTTAGTTCCAACATTTTTGGAAATGAATTATTAATAATTATGGAAATGCAACATAGATGGATAGATAGTTACTTTATTGATCCCAAATTGGGAAACACATGCATTCAAATCTTTCAATCTTTAAAGGTGGAAGAAAGTATAAACATAATCAAATTGAATGAACTAAAAGAACAATAAAAACAACATGTTTTTATGAATGATCTTATTTCAATTTGTCAATTTGTAATTCTAGGTTAAAATTCGAAAGTAATTGAACAGTCCAAGATAATTGGAAATATTAACGTTTTTAATTTCCAGGTAAAAAATGGCAAAATGTATATCCATACATCAAATACATTAATTCATTTTTATACAAAATATATATATAATTTTGCAAAATCCAAAAATTAAATCCTTAGTGTTACAATTTCAAAATAAAGGAGGTATATTCCACTTGTTATCTTAAAATTGAAAACTCAACGCATTATATTTGGCATTTGCTGAATATTTTAAAATTAAATCCAAAAAGACAAGACTCAGCTAATGGGGATGTTAGAACTTAAACCAGACATAAACTCCTCCCACTGCTGTCAGGCCACATCAACAGCAGGTAATTATTTATTTATTTTTAAACACAATAAATCAGTCAATCCAATGTATTGCAGTCATATAAAAAGATCTCAGAAGGAGAATAGAGATTACATTACATGAATTAGTAAATTACACGACATGAAAGAACGCAATCAACAGGTGTGTTCCTTTTAATCAGCTGAGCCCAAACTTGATCTGTGTGTGCCAAGAGCTTCAAGCATGAGTGACGTTGATCATGTAACACCGGTGAACTCACGGGGCCCTCGTGGACACACACACACACACACACACACACACACACACACACACACACACACACACACACACACACAGCAACGTGGCTGCACTTGTGGAATGAGACGCTGGCCGTGCAGTGCAGATATTAGTGTTTCTTTGTGATGGCGCCTGGAGGACAGATTAGGACGTTCATCCTCTGCTCTGCTCCGGCTCCTCCTCCACTGTCTTCTTTTTCCTGAGGCACAAAACAGTCGGAGGAAGAAAAAAAACATATTGTTTGCTTTGTGTGATGCAGAAGGATTGGGAGACAGTTTGCAGTGGGAGGTGTTGCAATGACAGAAAGGGCAAAAGCTTGGATGAGAATGTGATTCTCATAGAAAAGCAAAAATAGGAAAGGAGACATATCCAAAAGTCATAATACATGATTTGATTTTCATCTTGTGCAGAAGTTGTTTATTTAGTTTTCATGTCACCAGAAGGATTGGATAACAGTGTGCAGTCAGTGGAAGGTGTTGCAATGACAGATACAGCAAAAGCTTGAATCAGAATGGGATGTTTTGATAGAAAAGCATGGAGAAGGAAAAGGGGACATATCCAAAACATGACTGAAACTATATCTGGTTTTCATTTTGTGCCGAAGTGGGCTATTTTTTTTCCATGTTTCTCACAGCTTGGCCACAGATTGATGCGTTTCTGGTGGGATAATTGTGTGAAAACCACACCTCATGGTGGTACGCTGCTGAAATACGACATGTGGGTCTTAATCCCTATCTATTATGTGGCGAGCTGAGCTGTGATGATGAATCCCGGCCTCCTGCAGGGGTCGAGGCCCGTCAGTACGAGAGCACGGGCCTCAGCTACTCAGGGTTACTTGTAAAACATGATGTGCCAGTGGGGAAGATCACAGCAGTTGCCTGGGAATGTGCTCTGTGTTTGTACACAAAGAATGCTGTCACCCTGCATCAGACCTGCTTGATGGACAAACTCGACGGGGTTGCGTGTGTGAGAGGCAGAACACACGCCTTTGTCAGACACACCTCTGCGGAGTGTGTGCAGCAGAGTAGACGCCACTGAGTCTGGGTTGCATTCAGGAGTATGACTGTTTTAAACATCATCCCTGCGTGTGTGTGTGTTAGGGCAGCGAGGACTCATCCCTGCCCTATGACTGCAGGGCTCGCCTTTGTTCTCCCGCCGCAATACAGACATAATTACAAGCCTTTAAAGAGCCTCCCCACTTTGCTTTCTCCCCGTCCCACCTCTCATGCCCACACCTTTGGCCCTGCTCGGTTTCGACACATATTCACGTCCAGAATTCAAATCCTCTGCATTAAGCTGCTGGAGCGCCTCACAAGGAGCCGTGCACAAACGCCCATAGGCCTCCGAGTCTTCAAAGCTTAGTCTTTATCTTAATTTGGCCCCCCTGATCCCATTCATCAGTCAAAAAGTGTGACTCTCCTGTGAACTGTACGCCCACAAAGGTTGTTTTCCCACTCATAACACAGGCTCTAAATGCAACACCTGCTGCTATGGCTGTCAGTCACTGTTTGACAAATTCTGCTCCCATAATCCCAATGCTGCTTCTAATAGCCCAGTGCGATATATTTTCCCAGTGCTGATCTACAGCTGCGAGGATTTCTGTGTGAATCTCACGGCCACAATGTGAAACTGCAGCCTTTCTTCTTTGTGACCAACCTTTTTTGTTTAATATGTGGCTTTGTGCGCCAATTATATCAACAAAACAACGACAAATTTGAACTTAATTTGAGTTATTAGCACCAGTTATTATTGGTATTAGGTTATTGTGTTTAAGGTTGTTTTCCCACTCATGACATACACTGAAAAAAACTGACTTTAATTAAATATATCATATCAACAGAGTTCAGATAACTGCATTTGGTTAGTTGAAAGCAATACTATTACGTTTAAATATTAGGTTCAACTTAATACTATTGCTTTCAACTAACCTAACCATTTAATTAAAGTAAGTTTTTTCAGTTTAGGCTCTGAAAGCAACACCTGCTGCTTTAGCTATCAGTTACTGTTTGCCAAATACTGCCACCATAATCCCAATGCTGCTTCTAATAGCCCAGTTTGATATCATTTCCAAGTGATCACCTAGCTGTGAGGATTTATGTGTGAATCTCACGGCCACAATATGAAACTGCAACCTTTCTTCCTTGTGACTAACATTTTGACTATAATATGTGTCTTTGTGCACCAATTTTATCAACAAAACAAGTCAAACATTGAACTTAATTTGAGTTATTAGCACCCGTTGTTATTAGTATGTATATAAGTACAGTCCATTTATTAGGGTATTGTGTTAAAGGTTGTTTTCCCATTCATGACATATAACTGACTCTAATTAAATATATCATGTCAACAGAGTTCAGATAACTGTATTAGTTGAAAGCAATACTATTACGTTTAAATATCAGGTTCAACTTAATATTATTACTTTCAACTAACCTAACCATTTAATTAAAGTCAGTTTTTTCAGTTTAGGCTCTAAAGTTAACCACCTGCTGCTTTAGCAGTCAGCCACTGTTTGCAAAATACTGCTCCCATAATCCCATCACCGATAATGCTGCTCCTATTAGCCACCGTACGATATAATTTCCCAGTGATGATCTCCAGCTGTGAGGCTTTATGTGTGAATCTCGCGGCCACAACACGAAACTGGCCTCTCCGCAACCTTTCTTCTTAGTGACCGACATTTTGACTATGATAATAATATGTGGCTTTGTTCTGGCTGGCTTGCTTTGGCTGAGGCCTGTGGGGAGTCGGGAAGCAGCCCAGCCCCCAGAAGGCCTTCTTTTGGGATTCCCAGTAGTTGCAGGCAGGGTAGGACATGACCAAAATGAGGGGGTTGGACAGCAGCAAAGCACCACCATCAACCCACCAAACACTTTCACTGCAGCTTGCATATGATTCAGCTGACAGAAATCTGTATCGAACTGCAACACATGGTCACTGTCCTCACTGGAAATATAGCCTTGCTGGCAGGAAATCCACTCTTTTTCTCCTCCCACTGTGTTGTGGATTTACTCTGCTTGAGAGTGAGTCAATACGGGGTGAGAAATGGAGACAGGGCTGCTCTTTGAGCCTCTGGTCACTATTTTCTCCCCCGCAGAATATTCACATGCACCCTGTGTTTGCTGACTCTGCAGTCTGTGCCACTCTGTCTTCTCTTATGTTTGCTTTTTTTTTAAAATATATATAAAGCCTGACATTTAGTAAGAAATAGTGACGTGTTGGATTAGTATTTTATATTGAATTTAAAGCATTCAGAGTTTTTCATTCTTCTGTCTTCTTCAAGTTCAAATCTTCATCCTAATTCGTTTTAAGAAGTAAAATAAACAATTAAGCTTTTTTTCCAGCCACGTTTTGTGTTATTAATTATTTTGTGTATATCTGTATTGAAGACACACAGACAAGACCTTTTGGTGCATCAATGGGAACCTAAAGAATAAAAAGAACCAGTGATCATCTTAACTTGTACATCAACTGAAGAGCCTTACTTTTGCTTTTCAACCTTTTCCATGTTTGTTCTTCTCTTGAAAGTGTACAAATCCAACTTTTTGTGTAATTTATATCCTGATGCACTGATGCTGATTTGTAATGATGGTTACTGTACAGTTACCCCCTAATCTGTCTGATTTATGTTGAAACCGGGGTTGAGGAGGGTATAAACTGTTTAATTTATAGCTGTCCTCCGTGAAAACAAGCCTGAGTTTGACAAAGAATGTGAGCATTTAATGCTGTGGACATATGGGCCTTTGATTAAAAAAAAAAGTATGCCGGCGATGTCCATAAATCTTGCTAAAAAAAGGAGATGATTTCTCAGTGATCGCGAGACTTTAGAGTCACCGTGACTTTATAACTTTATAATAGGTCACGTAAATCTTTCATTAACCTCAATTAAATTATATTAATATTTAATTACAATGACGAAAATCATAAAATCACCTGTTTGTAGTTTTCGTTTGAATCAATTCCTAGTTTCCAAAAACGTTATGAATGATTACAACTCAAAACTATGATTGAAATAACGGAAATATAAATGATATTTTTGAAGAGTATTAAGGGGAGTGTCAATTTTACAAACGAAACAAGAAAAAAAAGAATGTTATTTGAGTTATTAACACAAGTTATTATTATTATTATTATTAGACTATTTTGTGAAATTGTTATCCAGATTGTAGATGCATATAATGTCACTCCTAATCCCCTTTATATTATATTTCTAATATCATTGGGCAAATCTGTGTCCTGATTATTGAACTATTTGTCACTTGCAAAAACTAAAAACGTGTCAAGTAAGAAATGAAATCAAAAATCAAATAAGCCTTAAGCCCCTAATTACGTCTTTTATAAATCAGGTATGTTTTAAAGGAAATAAAGATAATATGAAATCTGACATTTTAAGTATTTCAACAAAATGGAATAATCAACTTGATGGCATTCTAGAAAACCCAAATACAATTTCTACATATAGCCAAACATTTTCATAATGTATAAGGAGGAGGCCCCCATGTTAATGAGGTTAATGGCGGAGCTCCAGTGACAGCCGGTTGCTGAGCACCAATCAGAGACCGAGCAGAGTGTGTGAGGCTCCGCAGGCAGGAGGTGTTTGAAAGCCATGTCAGCTCCTCCAATGATGTAAAGAAGGATCGCTTTCGCTTTTATTCGATTATTCTTGCCTCTTAAAACACTTGTGAACATGCACTCTGTAACTTATTACAGCGGGAAACCTGTTTTCACCAGAAGAGCGTTGGACTTAAGTGTGGATTTGTTCAGAGTTTGACCGAGAGAACTCATGAGAACGTCTTCAGAGCGACGGTTTTATGGACTCGCGTATTAGCTAATGATGTCTATGGGTTTCATGCCTCCTGACAGTCTGAATGCCTCAGACCCCTCCAAATCGGCCTTCCTAGAATTTGGCCACGGACATCTGGGACATCAGCAGCACTCCCCGGGACTCTCTCATATTTACCCCGTTCATGGTGTGCATGCTGCTGGACATTCCCAGCACGAAAGTCCTTTTCCTGGCAGCGCGTCCTATGGCCGATCTTTGGGATACGCCTACCCCGGCGCTGGGAACTCTCATCCCCCGTCCGCGTACATGTCCTACCAGCACAACAACCACAGCAACAGCAGCAGCCTGGCCCACGGCAGGTTGGAGCACACAGGTATGTGGGAAAGTCAAATGGAAGTCAAATCAAGTGTTCGGTTCTAAACTGTATCATTAATGGCTATAACACTCTAAATTTGGCCCCATGCGAAATTACGCACAGGGCGATAATCCCCCTAATATTTTCGCAGTACGAAAAATCACTTGAATGTTAAGTAGGCTTAGGTATATCAAAATGAGTTATTCCCCCTGTCATATTGAATATGGTGTATTCAAAGTAAAATTAAGGCATAGACGTCACCACCATGTCCAAACAAGGCCTAGCAGCCAACCCACCACCTCTCAGGGATGCTCCATCTTCTTGTTATATGATGAAGGCACATGCTGCCATTATTTTTTATTGACGATAATTTGTGTTGGGTAATTTCAATGATGGCCCCATACCTCAATAACTTTTACCCTCAATGTTAGCGAAACATTCCAGAAAACCATTCCAGAAAACAGCAGGCCTTTCATCTCTGTGTGATTTAATAAAACTAGACGTTTAAAGCACTGTGAAGCTTTGATATGATAGTTAGTTCAAAGTCATGTTTCAGGGATTTAAGGCCCTGGAATGATGTGTTTATAGCATGCAGTGTGGAGCCTGTCAGGCATTATAATTCCTATTTGTAGTAAATATGCAAAATTAAAACCATGCTGATGTTGTTCCAGATGTTGTTGTCTTATTATACTCTCAGATGTTACATATTTTAGTTTTGACCCAAAGATAAATATTAAAACCTCCCATTATTCCACTATCCCTTCAGCAGAGCGGGAGAAGTCCACGGTGATTGAAGGCAGGGACATCCGTCTGAACGGAAAGGGGAAGAAGATCCGGAAGCCCCGCACCATCTACTCTAGTCTGCAGCTGCAGGCCCTGCACCAGCGCTTCCAGCAGACCCAGTACCTGGCCCTGCCGGAGCGCGCGGACCTTGCGGCCAAAATGGGACTCACCCAGACTCAGGTGGGCCTTGAACTCACCATGGGCTCCTGAATGCATCAGGGAAAAATATAATTAAATTCGTCCCACCGCGGGGAAATGAACATTGCTCCTGCAGAGAGGACAATGCAGATAAAATACAGAACCAAAAGGTGTTTGCTAACATAATAAATAAAAAGACAAGCTCACTTTTAAAACGTTAAACTATATAATTAAAAGTAAGACACATTAAAGGTACGAAAAATAGCAGGATAGTAGTAAGTGAATGTATCAAAAGAGATAGCAGCCAATAACATTAATACATTGTAAAAAAGTAAATATTGTACAGTTTTATTTTACAACATTTTTATAGTCTTAAGTATTGCAGTAGCAGATAGAGTGTGGGGTCAAAGATATGCACAATATAATCCTATACTTATTATTTAATAAAAAATACGTTTGTTAAATAATCTCACTATTATTCTGCCAGAAATACCAGGCACTCCCATATTTAAAATGTAATGGCTATCTTAAATGGCAAATGTTATGTAGAGTTAATCTAATCTAATTTAAAACCAACTTTAAATCCAATATGACTGAGAGAAAGTGGATGTTGAAACACTAGGAAAGGAAACCTCTTATTGCTGCATTATTTAAGGATCAAGGAGCTTGAGCAGATCAAATGAGGAACCAAATTGTTGTGATTTGTAACTCGATCCTTTAATGCAGGTCTTATTTACTGTGCTTAATTTCGTGGCTGTATTCCCTTTGTCAACCCTGGTCCTTGAAATGCTCTCTGAGAATGAAGCAAGGCACATGTTACACAATTATTATAAGAAAAAGGTCTGAAGAAATCGGTGTGTCACCTTTTAAAATATTTTACAAATAATACACTTCCTTATAACCTTTATTGTCATTTATTTACCGCTTTTTAATTAATTGAAATTACACTTGTGAAAAGACGTCTTTACTCGCATTGTGTAAATAACACGTTTGGAAATGCTGAACATTTAAAAGAAAAAAGCCATCATGGGAATAATTTGACGAGCATGAGTATGCATATGTTAGAGACAGGTGCACGTGTCGTTGTCCTCTTATTCTAAACTTGGACATAAAAATGTATTTTGATGCCTTTTGGCTTTTGTTTAAACTTTCAAAATAAGAGATAAACAAACTAACTCATTCATCTTAACTGCCTCGTGCATATTTTTCTTAATCTCTCTAACTCAACAATGATCTCACATGCTTTTGTTCCTCTGATCTTTATAGAGTGTTTTATTTGGCCCTTTTAACGCACTTTATAAATATTCCCACCATTGTTCTCGTGTAAAAATAGCCATCTTATTTTGGAATCAGCAGAAATATTTAGCGTCCTACCACAGCACCCTTTAGGGCTGTGTTTTAATTTCACAATGCCGTTTAGTCTCGGCTTGTTGCTGTCACACTCGTGCTCCATTGGAGTCATAAAGCACCGAACAATAAGAGGGCTCAGTTTTAATGGCACTTAAACATGACGCTGAATGGCGAACAATGCAGCGGGAGCAGGCCTGGGATTTGCGGGAACACAACACAAAGAAGAGGAGAGTTATGAGCCTTTTATTGTTCCCGATATTCACTTGAGGCACAAAGAGGTTTAATTGACCGGTAAATATGCTAATAAAAGGCCACGTGCGGTATTTTTCCTCTACATTATTGCTGATTGTTAAGATAAAGTTAAGATATACTTTTATTGTGAAATTAATTTGTCTCAGCAGCATATAGACAAGCAATGTGAATTAAAAACATACATCAAATACAAAATAAATAAGCAAATATATTTATAAACACTGAAAGTCATGATAGACATGATAGACAGATCAGTAGGCCTACGTGTCAACAGTGAAAATATACCATATCTATTGAATATACAATATTAATATAAAGATTTAAGTCAGTTTACTTTGATAGGCCAGCCCACAACTAACACAATCTAAACAATGTAACTTATTTAGCAGCAGTTTTACCGCAGTGACAATTATGCGCATTTTCTTTTTGGGTGAAAATGTGGTTTCAGAATAAGCCCTCCCAATATTCACTTGATGCCCAAAAGCGTTTAATTGAGTGGTAAATACGCTAATAAAAGGCCATTTGCAGTATAATCTTGTTTTTATGAGTGCTGATTCTTCACCGCAGTGACACTTATGCGCATTTTCTCTCTTTTTAGGTGAAAATATGGTTTCAGAATAAGCGATCCAAGTATAAAAAGATCATGAAGCATGGCAGTGGGTCAGAGGGGGAGCATCTCCACAGCACGAGCTCCATCTCCCCGTGCTCCCCCGGCCTCCCCCAGCTCTGGGAGGTCTCCATGGCGAACAAAGGGGCCCAAATGCACCCGAACAACTACATGAACACTTTTGGTCACTGGTATCCAAACCACCACCATCACCCCCACCAGGATGCGATGCCCCGGCCTCAGATGATGTGAGTGGATTGTTATTGGTGTGGCGCGCGGGCCTCACAATGAACTTCCTGGTTCTATATCGAGGCCTCCCCCCCCCTCCTCCTCCTCCTCTCAGAACTGGATTGTGTTTAAATGTGTGTTTTTAATAGATCTTGTTTATATTCTGTGTATTTCGTGTGCGTTTTGGAATTAAATTCAACACAGCAAAATTCGACCAGGTTTCAAATATATATATTTTTTAGGTTATATCGCTGCAACTTCTGCTGCAGAACTCTCTGAAATGTGGACTAAGTGTGCAGTTTAACATGGGACTCTGGATAAAGACTTTCAAAAAAATATATTGTGTGGATGCGTCTACTTTTTTGGCTTTCATCTGTGTGGTCCAACATGTGCCCGAGAGGGGTCTGCAGACAGTATTTCTAAAGACGAATATTGATGTGATTTTATCGATCAAACTGTGAAAAATGAATATAGATTTATGGCATCAAGACTTAGAATAAACTTGTAGGCCTACATAGTACAGCGAGACTGGCTTGCTGTAATGAGCAAAACCACCCACAGCTTGGCTCGTGCTATAATTCATAGCTGTGACATCAGCTGTCTTTCGTCCATTAACACTCCTGACGCGATGGAAGAACACTTAAAATACTGCTTGGGTTTCGTAACGTTTTGTCAAAACACCTGCTGATTGATTCCTTCAAGGAATAACTAAAAATATGGTTTGGTTAGATCCTCCCCAGTGTCAATATTTTTGGTCATGTTTTATTATAATTGCATGAAATCTGAAAGGCTTTCATCGGCGAAAATATAGTTCCCATCGTGGTGAACTAAAGGGGAGGTGGGGTGCCATCTTTACGCACAGTGGTTCGCTGTTTAACTTTGACGCACGGACCAATGAACACACGTGGTTTCCAACTGTTGTTTCTGCATGTTCATGTCTTTGCAACAACAAAACAGTTTGATATTTCAACATATTTTAAATATTAATCTATAATTTATGTCTCAAACAAACATGTTTAACATCTAAAGTTCGTATATTTTAAAACAAATGTCCTTATCACCTTGGATAAGAACACACGAGAACATACGTGCAAACCAGTATTTTAACGATCTTTTCCTCCACTCTCGTCTGGAGTGATCTCAAACAGAAAACTCGCTGTTGTCATTATTAAATGACAAATGGTGAACGCTATTCCTCCAATAAACGGCGTCTGATTTACAGCCGTTTGCGCTGAATTGCCTATTATCGCACTTGCATTGTTTAAACACGGAGAGTTATCTGTTTATATATCTGCAAACACTGCATGAATCCTGTCTGGTGCCACTGATTGAATGAGGAGCAGAGTTGTGATTAATGAAGTCGGATAGTGGATAAAGAAACATCCAGTGACTTATTTTTGTCTTCACCATTCATCACTCTGCTCTGTTAGCTGCATGTCTGGCAGACATTAAGTACAATCTGATGTCACCCACACAGGGTTTACAGCAATAACCAAACAATCATGCACGCTGTTGTTAGGGAGATATCCTTTCCTTATATTACTTATAAACTGTGAATCTTTTTAAAATACAGAATATTTGTATTACAGGTGTAGCGGGGTGTCATTTAAAGGGTCATGACATCCAATCTGTGACAGTGTTTCTTACATTTTTAATCTCAATCAATTATCTCGTAGTGATCAAATGATTTCTTTATCCTCACACCTTGTACCCAGCCCTTGCGGTTTACAAGGCACCAAAAATATGTTTCCAGTGGTCAAAGATTTCTATTAATTGCAAAGTCACACGTTATTTTATTGCTTTGCATTAAATAACTTGGTAATCCTTCCTCTCCCAAGCAAGAGGTAAAAAAGGACGACTCCATAAAGCAAAAATGTACTTTTTATATAGTCATCCAGCAAAAACGAATCAACATAAATGAAGGTAGTTTTACTGTGAAGGACTTGTCTTGTCCTCGTAGAAAGGACAGTGAAACTTACAGAGAATTGTGTTAGCTTTAACACACACACACACACACACACACACACACACACACACACACACACACACACACACACACACACACACAGTCCTGTCTTACCTTAGAGAGGTGCAGCCTTGTTCAGGAGCTCCAACACCAGCTGTGTGTTTCTCTGAAGAACAAAAGCCACATCAGAGCCGTGTGTTTTCTCTCCTTGGAGCTGGTTTTCTCACATAACGGCAAGCAATGTGTTACATTAACATCTCCTTCTTTATATACACATACAGCCTCGTGCCCTTTTTCCCCATTCCTGATCATTATGTGCCTTGTTAGACAAGCGGGCCGGGGGAAGAAGAGGCAAGTGACGGGGCATCAGGGGAAATTATAGGCAATTTCACATCTCCAGATTAGAATAATGGGTTGTGGAGTTGGACAGACAGAGTAAGACCTTTCAAACCGAGGCCAATTATCACGCAGGCGGATTGAAGGGAAAGTGACTAGGCTCCTGGTTTAATAGACAAGGCTGTGGGATGGGTGAAGGGTAATGATGAAGGCGAGTGTGATTGTATCAATGCTGCGGTCGGTGGGGTGATCAGATACGAGGTGTCTGATGGGTTTTAATTCCAGGATAGCAATAAGAGGGAACATAGCTGGTAATTAATTCCCAGTTGCTTTGAATCGACCAATGGCAGAGCAGGTCTCAGGGGTGATTATTGTTATTAACTCGAGTGATCTGACATCTTGGGTAATTGTGAGCAGCTCCCCTGTTAGAGAGGTTGAATGCATGATTTGGTTTCATCTGAAGGAAGGCTTAACTTAGTTTGAGGCATGATGCACACACACTCTGGGGGGGGGGGGGGGGGGGGGTTGTGCAGTTTGGCAAGCAGAAAGGCAAGCACACAAACACAGATTTAAGATGATCGCACACAAACAATTGGAGGAAAGCTCTTTTTATTTACAATGTCAGAATGGATGTCATGCTTTCAGTTGGGTTTGTTTGTGTGTTTTTCAACAAAATACTGACCTGATTTTTTTTTTGGTTTGGATACACGGATCATTTTTCACTCATGGAAGTCTTGGTTGAGGTCTTGGCTTCCAGAGCACCCTTCTTTTTGTTTATTATCTCAGCCATGGAGGAACTGTTTTCAGTTGGGTTTGTTTGCCTGTTTGTCAAGAGGATTTCAGACATAATACTGGCCTGTAGCATGATCCCACGTAAAACCCATACAAAGTTGGAGTATATCTGAGTCATGTTTTTGATACGTGGATCATTTATCACTCATGGAACTCTTGGTTAAGGTCTGTGCTTCCTGAGCGCCCTTCTGTTCGTTTAACAGTTTAAAAAGTCAGATTTCTTTTGTGAAACTCATGTCTGGAGGCAACATTTTTAGCTTAGGTCAAGGTGACTGAACCCTAACTTTGGGGATGGTTTCATCAGGATGTGATGAGTATCAGCGCAGTGCCGGCCCTGGCCTCAGGTCAGCAAAGGTTCACGAGTCTACAGCTGTCAAGGATGCCATTCTCCCGTCATTTCATCCCAGTTTACATGGAAATGGAGAGAGTGAGTGATCCTAATGCAGCCGAGGCACGGCCCGGGCCCGGGCTCAGTGTTGGACAGCTGCTGCGAGTCTTTCTGTGGACGCATTTCAGCCCCCGACCTCCATCTCAACCCATATCGCTGCACCCCCAGAGACAAGTGCCGACACTCTGTTGACCGTTGCAGGGGAGAAGGACGAAGGGCCCGGGCCCCGGCTCTATTTAGGGAGCCCGTGATGTTGTGCCACGCAGGATCGCATTCAAGTTCAACAGTTCAGCACCACCTCGATGGCTACTTACACTTGTTAATGTTCAGAGATGACATATATGGACACGCCTGACAAGCCCACACACACAAGTGCAGCCTGTAGCGAACACACGTTTGTCTTCGGCACAAATGTTTCCCCTGACAACCTCGGCTCAGGGGCCACACACGCTGAGGGGCCCCCGAGGGGAGGTCACATGTACTCTTGATGAGATTTCATTGATATTAAAAGGCAATAGTACTCATGGTGCCTTTGTCAAATCAGCACAGTGCACTGAGATGGTGAGTGATGCTGTAGACAACTGGTGTTGAGTTCAGGGGAACAAAGTAAAGCAGGGACATTAGGGAATGGGAATTCTTTTCTGGTAAATGTTGAAAGAATGTGTGTGAGGTTTGGTAGAAAATGTGTACAGTGCTTTTTACAATAAATATGTCACAGATGTCAAAGGGACGAAGATATGCAATTAAATAAGAATATAAAATTGTGAATTTTATTCTTCGTCCAAATGAATTAATCTTAAAATAAATTATGTATAAATAAAGTATTAGTTTATATCAATTAATATGGATTGTAGAGTGTTATAACTCCCAATAACTGAACATCCTTAAAACGTGTTTTGGCTTGGTATTTTACTTCGTGTTTCAGTCATATGTGCTCATGTGAAATAATTATAAAAATAAAACGGCACAAGGCAGGCTCAAGATTACCAAATATTTGCCTAAATTAATTATTTAATCATTTAAATATATATCTTAATCATATATGATTTATTTCATCATGTAATTCTACAAAAAAAATGCAAATTCAATTAATTTCTACAAATATATCCCGAACTTCATTGGACAAAGATTTGATAATCATTCGAGTAATAGGGCTTTTTCAATAATGTTTTTTTCCTTAAAAAGTCAACCCAAAAATATCCTATTGGGGGAAAATAAAACGCAAGTCACACTCTAAACCTTGATGGCTATATATGTGGGTCTAAATCCACATTTGAATTGCTCTTATTGCAGTGACACAGTAACACCTCCAGTCACGAGCACATACCTTTGTAGTTACTAAAAGCAGTAGAAAAGGTCGGCCTATAAACCGTGGGCACATTTCCTCTTGGTGTGTAATGGTGCCTTGGTGGTCCATGTGGATAAGATCGCCATTAGCGGTTTTCTCCATCATGTAACTGTTAGTGCAGCATATTTAATAATGCAGGCTGTGTGCGGTTATTGTCTACCGTCATTACGGTTGTGATTTGTTTTAAAGAGACTGTGACTGTCTCATTATTAAAGTGTAGTTGTCCTGTTTATCCAACACCTCTCACTTCATTAATATCAGTGTATTCCCAAGGTGTCTCATGTAATCTAATTAGGCTGTTTATCACCCTGGAGCACCTTTTGTTTAACCCTCTTCTTTTCAATGTTATTGTTTTTTAAACACTTTAAATATTGTAAACAAAATAAGTCATGACATGAACGACCCCTGACCCTGACCCCAGTTTTATTTAAAAAATAAACCTCTTTAACAGCAGATCACTTTTTATGACTCTGCTTTGCCAAATCCAACAACATGAGATCTACTGTCTGAGGTGAAGCACTCAGAAAATGAAAGAGGGTTGTGGTGTTTTCTTACAGCGTCGATATTTGGCAGCGTTTCTATCCATCCTGCTGTTTGCGTGCGTGTGAGCGAGATCCCCTTCGGCAACGGTCTTGCTTATCCCCCGCCTTTACCACCCCCCCTCTTTCTCTCTCTCTCTCTCTGTGTGTGTGTGTGTGTGTGTGTGTGTGTGTGTGTGTGTGTGTGTGTGTGTGTGTGTGTGTGTGTGTGTGTGTGTGTGTGTGTGTGTGTGTGTGTGTGTGTGTGTGTGTGTGTGTGTGTGTGTGTGTGTGTGTGTGTGTGATAAAACAGAGTGACTCCAACATGTCTGCTGGTGTGTCGCCTCCTACTGCAGCGCTTTGCACGCAGCTCTCATGCTGCAACAATTGCAGAATAAAATGTATACAATATATAAAAAAATAATAATCAAGATTCGCTTTTTTTCATGCAAGTGTTTGGTTTTTAGCATTAATTCTGTAAAACAACTTAAATTAATTATCGTTAAATCAGGATAAATCCTAATTCTAGGCATGTATACAACATCTTTAAACACTGCCACTATAATCTCCTGCCATATGGAACAAACATGTTATTTGTTCTTCTGCATTATAATTTAAATAGTTATTATACACGTTGTAAAAGTGTGTAAGTGTTTTTGATAATAAGCAACATTCTGAATAAACCCTTCTTGCATTGCAATCATCTTTTAAACTAAGTAATTCAAAGTTATATATTTAATATTAATAATATATTGCTAAAAATGAGAAATTACTTCACATTTTCTTGGCTTTCTTTGCATTGTTTAGAATAACTCGACATTTGATTATCTGTCCTGAATCTTTAAATCATCTGTTTATAAAGGGGCTCGACACACACCGTGCAATTAACATCTTTATTCAATTGACAAGAAGGCAACACGTGGACTAATTACATGAGCATGAGAATGGAGGCACCACAGTGCAGTCGTTCCGTTTCAAACAAATATCATCATAGTGGTTTCTGCATATAAACACATATTTACAACCTTCGACGTTTTGTACAAATCCATATAAATATGACCTGAGTTCTCTTTGTACGCGCTCTTTACAAACACACATGACTTGAACGCAGCATGGATCACCTGCACGGTTTTGTCAATATTCGCTTTGTGGTTAGGCTAATTATTTAAAAAAAAAAAAAATGCATATTCATTTACAAAAGGAGTGAAAGAAAATACAACAGAAGCGATAAATAATTTAATAATTAAAAAAACCACGCCAGATGTCCGTTAAAATGCTACCACAAGTGATCAGAAATCCCTTATGTGCTTTGTGAATGTAAACCCAGTTCTGAAACATTTTTGATCATCCAAAAACAGTTTCTCTTCAGGCCTGCTCCCGGTCCAGTTCGCTCTGCAGAGTCTTTAGGAGAGAGTGTGAGGAGATAAATGTGCTCCTGAGTCTTTGTTAGTAAACGGCCCCCACGCTTTGCTGCGGAACGGGGTGGTGCACGGTGCCCGGATGTTGTAGGTGGGATCCCTGCTGGTACCAGTGGTTGTTATAATCCTCCAGGTATGGCGGAGACGAGCTGTGCGTCGGCGGCTGGACCTGAGGTCTGCTGATCGGGGTGCTCTGGGGGGTGCTGTTGTCCCACACTGCGGGGGACTGAGGGGAATTGCAGGCCATGGAGTCGCTGGCGTCGGGACTGTGGTCCAGGGGAACCTCACCGTTCTTGTACAGCTTCTTGAACTTGGATCTCCTGTTCTGGAACCAGATCTTGACCTGCGAAAGTAAGAGGGGGAACATTAATTATAATGCAACTGGACATTTAAATGAAAAAGGGGTTTAAAATGCAGGTGTACGGGGAAAAATAGACCAATAATTTGGTCAGAAGTTCGATCCCAGCATGTCAAAATGTCCTTGGGTAAAATAACTAACCCCGAATTACTACCATAGGCATTTATTATACGGTATTGAAGTGTACAATGTTATGTAAAATAAGTATAATCATAGGTTTTTTAAATATATGGTAGCCTACCATACATTTAAATAATAGTTTTGCAGAGAACATTCAGCTATTTCATTTCATTTCTATCCATAAAGTATTAAGCTCTGTATTCTGTGCGTAATTACGCAGCGATGGCTAATTAGAGAACAAATTGTTAGCCATATTTGGGAAGCCATAACTCGCATGTATAACGAGTATTGGTGAATTAGAAAATATCAGGTGTTTCTGCTTACCTGAGTCTGAGTGAGGCCGAGCTGCGCCGCCAGCTCCGCGCGCTCGGGCAGCGCGAGGTACTGCGCCTTCTGGAAGCGCCTCTGCAGAGCCGCGAGCTGGTAGCTGGAGTAGATTGTCCTCGGCTTGCGGATCTTTTTCGGTTTTCCATTCACCATGCGGACCTCGGGCTCTGGCTCTTCTTTTACTAGAAATTGCAGGAGAATATGTTGATTAAATAAACCATCAAAACAGACATAAAGTGTAAAACTCTAAGCATAACAAAGTAAAAGCAAAACCATAACGGCAAAAATGTTTACAAGATACTTTTTGAAATATTGTGTCAAAAATGATATATGTATGGCAACTTATAAGTGTCACAGGACAAAAATCCAAACTTAAATCAGACAAGATAATTGTATTATGACAAATTGCAATTTGTCAAGCAATTGGTAATAAAACTGAAGGAGTGAATATAATTAGCTTTATTCAAACCATCATTGTTTTATTGCAGTGATGTTATTGGGTGGCTCATTCACAGGCACACGACATTAACATAAGCTTGACTAAACAAATGTTAGTTGTGTACCTGCAAAAGATAATAAATTAAGGATATGTGGCAAGTGAATATGTCATGGGCCTTGAGATGTAGAATTGATGGGGACATGAAAGGCAAAAAAAATGTTGACTTGAAGCAGAACTGCATTTTTTATATCTCTACTTTGCTATACATATTTTTCAGAACTAAAGGGAAATTTTTAATTGATAATCGATAAATACATAAAGATACAAAAAATGTTTTTTCAGTGTTGCTTCAGAGGCATTCAGGGCTCTTTAGAAAGGCTTTCTCATACCAACAAGTGACTGAGCAGATGACAGTACGCACTTTGGAGGCAGACACCATCTCATTAAAACAGATAAAGCATGTCTCAATATTTACCTGAGCAGGGAGGTGATGCCTGCAGGTGATCTCTGTTGTAATGTCCGAACTGTCTGTAGCTGTTTGTGTAGGGGTATTCAGATTTGGTCGCGTACGCTCCAGCAGCTCCCATTCCGTTCAGGTTAAACTGATGGTGGTAAGAGTTCATTTGCTGTCCGTACGCTTGGCTCTGATAGTATTCGTGGTGGCTGGGCGCCGTCTGTCCGCTGTAGTAGCCCATGTCCGTCACCGAAGACTCGGGGAGAGTAGGAGAGTCCTTGGAGCTCGGGTGGCAGCTCATAGATCCGGGTAGATCGGTCAAAATACTCGCAATCTTCTTCTCATACGTCTGTCCGGCGCTCATGTTGAAAGCAGCCCCTCCAAGAGAAAAGAAAGTCCACTCGGGGATTTTTGTGTGTGCGTAAAGCAAAAAAAAACGCAATAAAGAATTGGCTTTAGAGAGCTGATAGTCCAGTGAAACCCTCCCTGCTGAAGTAACTTAGTTGTGGCATCGCTCCTCTGCTGTGACACAGAGTTATAGAGAGCTGAGCTGGAAGCTGCCTTCCCATTGGCTCCACTACACCCCCCCCCCCCCCCCTTTCTCTTCTCTTGTGCTCCGGGCGAAGTCGTGGTAAAACCAAGCCTTCAGCCAAGAGCGCATGCATGCACGCATACCTAGTTTTTTTTCCCCTCTTTACATTTGCATTTACCTGTTCACTAGTTGAACATGTTAGGCCTTCAGGGACTGTCTGTGAGAAACGCAACATGTCCATTAGTTCTCACAATCATGCTACAGGCTGGCAACATATTAGCCTCTCTAAAGCTTTAATCCCGCAGCCAGACCGTCTCCTTAATGTTTTATGCAATGTTTTCTTAACAGTGCCTAGAGATCACACTTTATTCAACCCATTGAAAAGCTGTCAGCCAGACTCCCACAAACTCGTATTGTCATTCAAAGGAGTTGGCGGACAGTGAACTGTACGTGAAAGAGATGGGAGAGATAGGTAAAGGAGTCGCTCATCTCACGGAGCCCTCGGGTGAATTCCTCCGCACTGTACGTGTTGTGTGTGAAAATGCAAATTCAGAAATACACTGTTAGAACATGACAATGCACCTCTGAACAGCACGCGATATTGAAGGGTGAAATCGTTGCACTATTGAGTTTCATGTTGTTGATTTCTAAGGATCGTTTTAGCTTGGGAAAAAAGGTTAAGCTTGTAATTAAAACAGTGTTTCACTTCTTTCTTTCTTTTTCCTGCAGTGCTTTTGCTATCAACTGAAAACACGGTGCACAGCGCCCCCTGCTGTATGCTTAATCAGAAATCCTTTATTTGTCTCACAGCAGGGAAATGTACAAGGCAGATCAAAGGAAAACATATATTAAAACAATTGAGTTGACTAACATTAGAGGCATAACCAGTTTAAACATAAAAACAAGTACACATCCATGTTAAAACATTAGCAACATTATAAAAGTAGGTGAACATATAAAGGTATTAAAACAAGAGTCAGTAACAGACACCGATAACATCTAGAGAAATTATGTGTGTATTGCACATAACAGATAAATGCAGCTTCACACAAATTGATCTACAATCTGTGTGTTCCTGGCTACTGCCTCCCCTCAATGTTATGTTTTTAAATTACACTTATGAGAGTAATGATAATTAACTTAAATAGCACACTTTAAAATATATCATCATATATCATGCCTTTCTCCTGTAGCCCCTCATGTCTGATGAACTGATGCCCTCTTTTGGTACGTTTCAGTAGTGCTGGCATGAAGAGATAAAGGAACAGTTCTCCCAAACCAAATGGAAGAATGAATAACAAATGAGCCACTTGTCTTTAAAGGAACTATAGCCACCAGATGATTGCAAACCTATTATACCAACATCTGTATTTATAAAATCAATAAAAGGAAAAGTAAAATATCTTTCTTTGAATTAAGTAAAGGTTTTAACATATTACCTACATTAATATACATATTTGTCAATTACATTTCAATGGATTAAACTGTGTGTATCTCTTGCATTGTTAGTATTCAGTATTATAAACTTCCCCTGGAGTCACGTGATATCTGAATATGGTGTAGTTCCCTCTGTTGCCTTTAGAGGCCGCCAATTTACAAAGTTGTAAATGTATCAACACATAACCAGGACTTTAGGTGAGTTAGCCCTTTTCTGACCTTTCTGTTTTATCAGATGAAAAACACATTTCATTTTAAAGTTTGAAAGGCTAATCCATAAAGACCAAGACAACTTCTAGCATATAATACTTTTTGAGCCATTTGTTGTGGAGTTGGCACTTGAAGATTCCTGCAGGAATTAGTCTTACAATCAACCACATATTATTACATTACGGCTCAAGTAAACCATTTATTAAATGTTACATGTTATTCAAACCAGCTTTTTAACATGTTCATCCATAAAAGTTTTTTTTCTAAAACTATGTTTGCCAAATGCCTGAAGCCCTAACAACATATTTAAGCATGTCTGACAGAGACTGTGCATGTCTCAAGTCGTTCTTTTTTTTTGGCAGACCTTGCAAAACAGCAATGGAAGAATGGTGAAGTGAGTTGATAAATAAATGAGCTAAAACAACACACACTCAAAATGTAAACTTGTTTATTCACGTAATTTTAAACTGTTGTGAAATATTGGAGTACTTCATCCACTTCTGTAAACATGTGTATTATAACACAAACATGTAATATATCAAAGTACTTGTACATGTTAAAATTAAATCTAGAAAGTCACAAAATAAACCAAAGTAACTTCAGTCCCGTCCTATTTGGGTGCTTTTTTATTGAGAAATTGTCATGATGTTGTAGTATCATAAAACCTCCACTAGATGGCGCATATGTCTTAGATTTCATGTGCTGGTGTCACTATTAAAAGACAGAAGCACACACCCTGCCAATATAGAACCAAATGTTTGATTCTGTTTAAAACATTTGGTAGAAAAGTAACTAAATGTGAAGTTGTATAACTTTTAAGTAAGTCATTAAAATACTAACCCTACCTATTACACTTTAACATGTCAACTGTAACTTATTACATTTAAAAAGTAAACTTCCCATCACTGGTAGTTTTTAATATTAGATGTAATAGTCTCCCTTTATAGACTTCTCCTCTTTTTTCTACAGATCAACTCTAAAAAAGGCTAAATATAAGACATTATAGTTGCAGTTTTTGCCGTGAAGTTAAACCCCTTAAAAGCATGAAATTGCAGGGACTATTTCCCTACTCTGCTAACTTGCTGTTTGTATATGATCTGCAGATATCTTCCCAGACACCAGACAGTGAAAGAATCTTCAGTTGCAACCTGTTAGCATTAACCTGTAAACTCAGTGTTTTATAGTCTAGTGTAGTTGCTCCTTTGTAAGGTATAAATCTCTGTACACAAATCATTTGTATCTGTCAGAGAGTAATGACAATCTATCCTGCACAGTCAGATGAGCTCTACAGACCTCAGTGAGCCAACCAATCAAACGCTCACAACACGGTAACATGAGACAGCCTCAGGGTTTTGTACTTTTCAAATCAGCAGAAGTAGAACAGCTGGCTCGGGTCCAACAAAGGACAAAAGACTCCGACCCTGCCCAGAGAAACCCAGGCAATTACCGGCTAACCAGGGTTTGGTCTGATCGCTGTTGATGGAAAAAAATCGACCTTTTGTGCTGTACATTACAAATGAAGCCTTTTCCCCCTCCGAGAAGTAATTTTTCATTCACATTTATTAACTTCTCAAATCATCCTGAGAGCCATCAGTGTGATTAATGGAGCCTCTTTAGTCCCAAAAGAGCAACAGTAATGGTAGTGACCCTCAGACATGAGAGACATACCAGTCTAGCCGTTTTCTCAGGACCTTGGTAGGATGAACGTGGTTGTAGTTATCAAAAGGTTTTCATTTCAAGTACAAGACGTACCTCTCTCTGTAGTTGTCCTTGCAGCTCTTCTTTTGTTTTCACAATTTTCAGATGCCGACTTCAGCATTCCACTTTGTATTGGTTTCCCCTCAGACTGTATACGCAGTGTTATGAAGGCCTCGAGACAAATGTTGAATGCTTTGTTTTCTGAGGTATGGAAACCCTGAAGGAAGTTAGAGCAAAAATATCTGGCGATCCATTTTCTAACTCTGGTCTATATAGGCTAGTTGTTAATCTCCTGCGATTTCAGAACAGGTGAATTAAAGGGTTTGGAAATAAATCATGATTCCCTAAACAGCAGATTAGAGCTGAATAGAATTACATTTCTACCTGGAAGAAGGTCAAGTCAAAAAACGATCACACATTTGTATGTATCTTGGGGGATGGAATAGGAGTACTCTTAGAGGAGCAGTTGTTGAGTTTAGAGCAAAAGGTCTGTAAAGTCCAGTAAGAAAGAGGGCGATTACCATATGCTAGTGACACATTCATAGAACATATTAAGGTCACGACATATAATAAAAACATTTGGATAAAGCAAATCCAATAACTTCAATAATGAGGATTTAATTTAGTTTCATTGTTGGAATGGCCTTTAATTTCCTTTAGATCTGTCTTGCAGTATTGTTTTGACCACTTGGTGGCGGTGATTCGATGCACAGCGGTGTATACATGGGGCCAAAGGATGGGAACAGATAAAGAGAGCAGACAGTTTTTACCAGACCCTGCAGACAGAGCTAGAGACAGTAGAGCTACAAGCGAGCAACTCTTGAAAATTGGAAACCTGTGTATTAATCGTACCTGCAAAAGAGGAAACTGGGACACATGCATTGCCAACATAATGATAACGGATTAATAATGGATGAAATACAAATTATGTTCTGAATAGCGTCTGTAGGGTGGTGCACTTCAGCTTCTTTTGGCCAAATACAGTATTACAACAACACACAATGACAAAAAAATGACCTTCACAAATGAAGAAGTTATAGGATTAGATTTAGAAAAGTTTGATTTCCTCACTCACCTCTCAGTGCTTCCGTAAGCATAAGAGATATGCTCGTTGTATCGACGTGGTGTAGAAATGTCGATGTCTGGGCTTTAAAAAACATGCAAAATGCCATGCCCTTGCAAGACCCACAGGGGGAAACCATATCTATGTACAGCCACTACCTGTTAGCACTGTAAGGACTTCTGTAGAAACAATGTGTACTTTTAAACCCCTACCACTCAACCCCAATCAGTGAAGTATTGTGCACAAAGTTCAACAATCATACACAGTTACACACCTACACTGCAGAGGATGTTTACTTTAATTATTAGTGGGATAATACAAAAACAAAGTCTGCTCGTTGCTTCCTACACCCCCGCAAAACTTCAAGGCGGCAGCGTGGAGCTCTTTGAGATAATGAAGCGCCGGCGGCTAGTTTGTGCTGATCGGATTGAGCGATCGGGTCAGGGCACTCATGAGTGGGAGAACTGGAAGTATATTAACTGCTGACTCTCTCCTTTCTTCCTCAGTCCTGATTAGAGATAATAAAAGAAACGGCCATGAGTCAAGGACGTTGGACCATCTGCGTATAAATGTCCAGACGGAGAAAATCACCTGATGCTTCTCTCCTAAGGGAAAACTCTTGCCAGTTTGTCCTCCAAATGTTTCCAGATATCTATTAAATACAAGACCTGCAGAATGCATTATACTAACACTGACTTGACATGTACAATATAATGGCACAGAGTCAAACCCACCAGAAAACTACAGTAATTGGTTTCCAGTGAAACAGCTCAGCGCTCCCATCCCGCGAACTAAAAATACTCCACTCGATCTGGGATTTCTCTGGAACAAATGATCGTTACATCCTCCCAGCGGTGATGTAACTTGGCTCGGCTACATTTAACCTGTGTGTGTGTGTGTGTGTGTGTGTGTGTGTGTGTGTGTGTGTGTGTGTGTGTGTGTGTGTGTGTGTGTGTGTGTGTGTGTGTGTGTGTGTGTGTGTGTGTGTGTGTGTGTGTGTGTGTGTGTGTGTGTGTGTGTGTGTGTGTGTGTGTGTGTGTGTGTGTGTGTGTGTGGTTCCCTAAAAGAGCCCAGGTGAGGCCTTCGTAATGTGTTCCCAAGGGTCCCCAGCTAGGAGGCAAAAAGCTAATAGAAGACACATGTTTCCAGATGTTAAAGGTCATGCCCTTTCCTCGAACATACACACACACGCACAAACACAAATCCAAAACACCTTCTGAAGCTAAATGCCTCCCTGCAGGGCTGCTTCCACCCACTCTGGCTCTCCTGTGAGCTGAACGCATCACTGCTATTGGCCATCCGCTGGTTTAATGGAGCAGTCATTACTCTTGTGTCTCTGCAGTCACGCTCAGTTCGCGCACTTCCTTAACTAGCAACCTGCTACTGTATCATTGTGCATTTGTGTCATGACAACATGATCATGATGTCCTATGTATTGTGCAAACCTAGTACCAGGGTCAAATGTTCCCCAGCTCAACACTGAGACCTTTTAAAGATATTATGTTCACCCACCTAATTCATCGCCTATAGCATACATTTGTTATTGTACTTGAAACCTGTGTCCTAACATTTTAAGCAAACATTTAAAAAGCTTTATTGACTTTACACGTATGAACACAGGAGCTAAATGGCATTTGAAACATACATTTGTTATGCAGTACAAATATTTAATTTGGTAAATATCTTTTTCAAAAAGACCCTATTACCCCCATGCTACAAGTGATGTATAAATGGTTGAAATCACTGTAAATGTTAATGGTTAAAATGCTAAAAATTATGGATGACAGTTGAAAAGTTAGCTCAAAGCTAAGCGTATGCTAATGGTAAATCAATTGATATAGTTAAATCATCAAATCACATCAGAAATTGATATTTTTAAACTGTGTCCTAATTGAAGTTATTGTACGACCTCCCACTGTGGCCACATACTCTAACAAGTGTTCAGTCTGTGTGTTTGAAAGCAGGATGTAAACAACCCCGCCCCCCGCAGGGAGACAACAGGCCTTTTCCCCGCTCTGCATTCCATGTCAATCAGCTTTTGCAACAGTGCACTGCGCTAATTGAGAGGTCCGGTCCAACACGGCCGTGAGCAGAGCCAGACACAGTGAGGGGAACAATGGCCGCCTAACAGCCCATAACCGTTACAAACATAGAAACAGCTGATGCATCCCTTGTTAAAAATTCCCTTCTTGTATGTCCCTTTGAATACATCGGAGTTGTAAGACATATATTCCTCCCTTGATGTGACTCTTTTTCAGCTGCCATCCCATGCTCCTCACTCGGATCTACTTTTTCCCCTCAGCTGGCACAAACACCAGCCGCTGCACACAGGCATCCGCACAAGTGTCCCGTCCTGGCAACCCCTGCCTCATCCACAAGAATGCATCTATTCTCCGGCTCCACTTGGCCCAGAGTGGATGAGTGAGAGCAGCCTGTAGAAACAGCTGTGCAGGGTAGTGATCAAAAGGAGGGGCACTTCTTTGATTACGGCCTCTTTGTTCGGCCTCCACTCAAACTTACGTATTCACTGAGGCCGCTCTCTGAGTGGGCTGCCGGCCAGGGGAATGCTCCAGGCAATAGGCTACTACGCTTATTGGAGTGAGAATATATTTGTATCTTTTTCAATGTTAAAGCCAGCTGCTGCAGGAACATTCCCAAACATCTTTTCCCAATGGCAATACAATATTTGCAAATTTCTCACAAGACTCTAAGACCCTGTTGTCCCACGGTTTATCTTGACCCTTCACCCTTTTGTGACGATCTCTTTTTCGCTGGTGCTTATCTAGTGAATATGTAGCCTTGGTTACAGCTACTCTCTCCTTGAGTCTTCTGGATTGGGATGCCCTCTCCCAGGTTTCTCACAGGAAGCTCCACCCTGATCCAAGCATGTTTGTTTTGGCTCAGACTGAAACGCATTGAGGACTAGATTAATCTGCTGCCTTCTATCTGCTGATTATCTCCACTAAATCTGCAGGCAGGATGACACCAGTTTTCATCCCCCAGGTTTCTAGCAAAGTTTAAACTCCACTTTGCTTTCTATGAAGGCTAACAATTTAGCCTCATTAAAGTGTTGTCAGGAGGGTCATAGTAGGGGTTGAGAGAAGTGTTTGATACACTTGATCAAAGAGCAGGATTAAGTGTACACTATAGAAAGCTGACTGTAAAAAGCCTGTTCAAGATCGCTGTATGAAGAGGTTTTTTTATTTGTATTTATTTTATTGTGCCACTTTTTCATACTTCATGTAAAAGATAAACTGCCAACAGAGGCACACATCTGAATGAGAAAGCAACCCCTTTGCGTATGGGGCTTCTTGTAAACAAAATTAAAATTTCCAGAACAAATGTTGGCCTACTCAAATACCTTTTACTGGAAATATTTTGTAACTTGGAAAATCACAGAAAAGTCTTGTGTAAGACATCCACCTAGTTATTCGGTGGGCTTGTTAACACAGCGTAGAAAGCCGTCATTTATCTAGGCATGCCTGAGCACGGCCGATTTTGGGAGTTCCCGTTCTGCCCCCTTTTCCTCCTCAGCTTACACAGAAAAACTCCAACATGCTCTCTCATCTGCACCTTATAAACTTCTAGTCATAAAGCCCTTAAATCAAATGTGGCAAAGTGAGTCAGTCAGGTTGTTAAGTCAGGTTGAAACAAAGTGCGTCTTCAGCCACTCTCATACATCTGACCATGAGTAAGTTTCCTTTTAAATATTTGGCCCTGGGACGTGAAGGCCCCTCCCTCCAACCTCCTCTGCCTTGTCTTCAGTACAGTTGTTGCTTCTGGATCGGTTGTCCTCGGGGAAGTGATGATGACATGATGTGTAGTCCAGGAAACAAGGTAATGCAGCAGCCACTGCCCGGCCCTGAGCAGTCATTTCCAGCCAGGATTACTTGTACCCAAAGGGGTACTGCTGCAGTTTCCTTTGTGGAGAACGTGGACATATTGTGGAGTAGCTTACTGTTTCAATAAAAAAAACTCATATTGAGTCAGCTATGAGAACAACAGTTCACCAGATGTTGAGATTTCATGACGAGTATAGGAAAGCCAACAGAAATGTACACAGTTAGCTAAATGAATAAGTGGTTAAAAATACTTACTACCTGAAACGCCTCCATTGGACTCCTTTGTTTACTTATGTAACATAGTGACATCACTTTGTAACACTTGTGCTTCTATTGGCTTGTACGAATGCATTGTACTTGAGAGGCTAAAGGGCGGGAAATTTCTAAGCGGTTGACCAATCACAACAGAGCCGGCTAGCTAACCAATCAGAGCAGACTGGGCTCTGGTTTCAGACAGAGGGTGAAAAGAGGTGCTGCAGCATAGACAGAGAAAAATAAAGACCTTTTTGAACATTAAAGCATGGAGACATGTCACAGTAGAGGAAACAAAAAATAGACACAAGATAGATTTACAGTTGAAATAGCTAAAGTTAGCTAAAAGTAATGGACAAACAGCTAAAATAGTTACGATAAATTAATGGAGTGATGGGAAAGGTTAGTTGGAACAGTTAATAGATCAAAATAGTCACAGCATTATCAAGAGAAGTAAAAAATAAAATAAAATCTAAGATTAAACATTATACCAACATTTTACAGTCTAGAAAGCCCCATGTATAAAGAGGGTCATTTCAGTTTGAGTTTTCTTGATAAGGATGTTGAAATTGTTAGCTTAAAGTAATGGATATAGAGATACAAAGTTCTCCTTAAATAGTCTAAAAGATAACTGGTGAAAAAGCTTCTGAAAAGTAGTCGTTGAAATATCTTAAATTCAGTAAATACAGTAAGAAGTGGTATATTATTAAAGTTCAGTCATTTACAGAAAAACTGTTAATGCCATGAAAGCATGGATTGTGTATGCTTACGAGCATCTTGGCTACCTTTGAGCACTTCTCCATCTTTATGACGGTGGTCTCAGGTGCTGTATTCGAAGGCCACCCACAGTGTCGCAGTGTGAGGGACAGCCCCTCCTCGACCGGCCCCTCTGTGTTTGCCTGACTGCCGAGTCCCTGCCAGTGTCTCTCGCTCCCCCCTCCCGCTAATGAATGGACATTTAATGATCTGAGCGGGCCATTCAATTGAGAGGAAAATGTGCAGGTCCGTGGAGTACAGCTCCACTTGTCGTAGGAAACAAAGGGCTCGGCTTTGCATTCACACAGCGAGTGGATTCACACGCTGGCTCGAGAGGAGGCTGAACACACACACTGCATGCAAGACACAACAAGGAAGAAAGCTGCTACTTTTCAAAGGCATTTCATCAATTCTACCAAAACAGAAGTATTTCTAATGTGATTTATTGTACAGCAAACAGTATTCAAATTGGCCGTCTCAGAAAACACAGGCTTTTTTTAATTTACAATTTCATTACTTCATTACTTACAGCAGTTTCACCACAAATCCAAACCATCTGGGAACCTCACAACAAACAAAAAAGGACGTGGTTTGCCTTTTTTATAAAAAACAACACACATGTCTTCAATGTAAATCTATCCTTTTATGTTCATTTGCAAGTCATGCCGAGTCATAAACAAAATGGCACCATGTGGTTACAGATCCACAGCCGATCAAAAGGCGACAGGAAAATAAATCCTCGTAGTGTTTACAGGAGGTCTAAGGGATGAACAGCAAAGTTTGCATGGGGTCAGTGTCTATACGCTGCGCAGACAGGAAGCAGGCTTTATAAGGAGTATTGTAAATCATAGCAACTCACTTTACCACAGGAGGGGGGACGAGAGATGTGGGAGTGAGCTCGCGTTGTGTTTGCTGGTCAGATTTACTGCAGTTACCCTGCAGATTGTGTCATTATTCAATGGGCTGTCCACCATATTACATTAGGGCCTGGTCCCAGCACCATGCATCAGATTTACTGCCCTATATATTCACCTATTATCCAGGGTGAAGAATAGCAAGGCTGTTAATAATTGGATTATGTTAAAGTAGATTGGAATATAATGATCAAGTTTGTCAAATGTGACTTTCAGGGACAATTGTAAGGCGATATTCTCCGTCCTTTCATGCTATTTCGTCTCTGGAGATAAGTGTGCCGTGTTAAAGTGCGTCCACATGTGTGTGTTTTTTCTGCTGTCTAACCATAAAGATAATGGAGCACTTTTCTGAAAGAGGGGATTGTTTAGGTCCCAGAGACAGATAACTCCTCCTTTGGTAAACATAGCAGAGAAGTGATAGTGTGGACTTCACAGGCTTGTTGAGTATCACGTTCTGAGTTAATGTGTCCCGTGGGAGCAGGGGTAAATCTGGACTAAGGTGAAATGCTCTCCTGACCTTTTGGAGCACTTGCGACAGCCAGTAACTAGTGTGGTCTGAGGGGAAAACACACTCTTGTTATGATTGAGTTCTGTCTAAAGGTCATGCCGGTGTGATTCCCCAGAGAGATAGCTCACTCACCCCCTCCCTGAAAGATCTGTCCTTTCTCTCTAAAAGCCGCACTGGATGAATAATAGACGTAAAGTTTAAGGCATTTCTGTGCAGCTTATTCCTTTTCAATCTTTCAGACTGAGAGCTCATGCTCAAGATTATCAGTCTTTTGGGCTCCGAGCCAGATCAAACCAAGCCTCCCCTCAAACATTTCTTTCTTTACCTATGACTCCTCCGCACAGAATTGTTCATTTTGAACAAAAGTGTCTCCAAGGGCAGTGATAGGAATGCTCTGCGCGGTGACTCCCTTCTTAATGATTAAACATGAATCAGAGTGCCCCATTGTACAGCAAGTGTTTTTATTTTACACTTTTAATAAATCATTAACTTTATATCTCGCATTCCCACCTTTTGTTAATGCAACATTAGCTGAAAGCACCAGAAAGGTTTGGGATTGAACTCCTCAGCTCTAAGTGCATTTCTATCAAGTTGTAGAAATTATATTACCCCCCCAAGAAACATGTAATTGAACTGACACTGGTTGGTTCAAGCCAAACAACTTCGTGAAGGAATAGTCCAACCGTTTGTCTTTTTTGCTCCATGTTGAGTGTTGTATAGAAGATGTATTATACTTTACTGTCTGTATGGTAAACCACAGCCAGCAGCCAGTTGGCCTAGTTTAGCATAAAGCCTGGTGGTCTAGATGGGGGCGATAATTTAGCTGAAAGCAGTCATAACAACAAAAGAAAAGAATAAGTAGAACTTAAACCAAAAACCTGAGCTTTTTCTCCATTTTCTATCCTTTATTCTGCAACATGGACTAAGTCTGAACTGGGTGCACAAAATGATCCACTCCTGTCTGTTCTCCAGTTATGTAGCCACTGCATCATGATGTTGGGTTACTTTTCTTAAGCAATGCTTTCAACTGTTAGTGTTTCTGTGCCCCCCGATCCCCATTGGGCCCTAGCACCGCAGCCAAAAAGCACTATCCACATTGAAATGAATGGGAAGACTGGCGTTTTACCCGCAATGGCCAAGGAATAGTCCGGCACATAACGCCTCATAACATATGTTTTCATGTTAGTTTGTGAGCTTAACAGGTACTTATACTTGTGTTTTCTTACCTTAGACAGAGCCAGGTTTCCAGTCTTTATGCTAACCAAGCCAACACATACGTCTACATGGGTCTCACACGTCCATCTAACTCTCGGCGAGAAAGCAAATAAGCTTATTCCCAATGTCAAACTATTTCTTTAACAGAAATAAAGACAGACTGGTGGGTTCATTGTTATGGTGGGACAACATGGGTTTGTGTGACAGCTGTTTTGTTTCCATAACACAGCGAATATGCCCCGCTGTCTCCCATCGCTCTATCTGTCTGCCTGAAAGCTAAGCTGAAAAACAGGTGCCAGTGGACAGTGGGAGAGGGTTCGAGCCACGCCTCTCTCCTCAGGCTATACATTCCTACACTTAGCACGAACTGGAGAGCGGAGGAACAGCGAGACCATGTGTCGGTCCCAAACCCCTGCTGCATTTCCTTCCTGCCACACATTCACCAAACATTCAAAGGGCACGCACATGTGGATGATGACAAGCAGCCCCCGCACTCAAATGAACAAATGTGAACTATAGTCACACATCAGAGAATGAATGAACATTTAACAGGGACCTAGAGAAGTCATAAAACACAATGTTCACACACAGACATTGTATCAAGAGGTATCATGTAACATCAGACCAGTTGTCCCATAATAGATATAAAGAGGCTGTGGAAATGGCAATTCCCTTCTGTATTTCATCAAGTTGAATTCCAAGATTTGTTTAAAACATGCGTTTGTAACTCATGAAATACAAACTTGATACAATGTGGTATTTTGAATAATGATTGAAATAACACATTTTTGTTTTAGCATGTATCACCCCTCCTTTCATACTAAAACAGAGTGTTAGATAAGCTGGCATCAGTTGTTGTGTGGACATTTTTTAGCAAAGATATGGTGTATACGAGTGTCCCTTCACTTTGGACAGTCTTGTATTTATACAATGCTCAAAGCCTCTTCTTTCCGTAGAACCAGAGGCTGAGAACTGACTGATTATTCATGCAAAAGCTTGGTTTAAGAAACAAAATGACATATTATTAGATTTTGCTCATGTATCATTTATAGTTTCCTCTAAAATTAGATTTTATTTGTGCCAGAGAGTTACATTTACAGCATCAAAATGTGTATTTCTTTGTGTTTTGTCTCCTAAAGTTCACTTGATGTTCTGCATTTGAGTAGGAGTAGCCAGTTAATGAATGTTAACACTCGTATCAACAGTGGGACAGAAAGCTTACATTGTTATATTATTTGTGTAGCTGTGCACATGTGTGGCAAACATCTGCATAAATGTGTGTTTGTTTCTTTTGTAATTGACTGGTTTAATGGACAGGGGCGAGATGATCATGTTTTATTCCTGTGAAAGGTCACCTGAGCCCAGTTAGAGTCCTGGCTGGACTTTAAACAGAGCGCACTGTCTTCTCCTGCAGACGCTACAACATACTGGCTTCATAGCAACTCCCTTCTCCATGGCAACGGCCGTTTCTGTCGTCGCCGTGCAGCGAGGACTCGGGGTGAGAGCGTGCTGTGTTTCATATTCAACCAATGTCCTGCTCGGTATGTTATGTTCGCCCGTAATGTGGATTAATATTCATGGAAATTCAACACGAAGCTGACATTTCGTTATTTTGAGACAATTCTTTGCATTTTTATGTTCAGAAGGCTGTTTCTGTTTCTCTGTCTGGTCTCTACAGTCTATTCCAACCCTGTTTTTAGAGGGAACCTATGATCCTTTTGGGGGTTTTCCATTTCCTGTCGTGTGTTATAGGTTTTTTTACATGTAAATACTTCCATGATATAGTGACATAACTAAGTAACACTTGTGATTCTATTGGCTAGTGCTTAGTTGCACGTGATAGGCTAAGGGTCGGGACATCTCTAAGTTGACCAATCCCGACAGAGCCGGCCAGCTAACCAATCAGAGCAGACTCTTTTCTGGTTTCAGACAGAGGGTGAAAAGAGGTGCTGCAACACAGGCAGTGTGAGAAAAATAAAGAGCTTTTTGAACATTAAAGCATGGAGACATGTCACAGTAGAGGACGAAAATACAAATAGGAACCTGACAATGAGCACAATATGGCCCCTTTAAGGACTTTACACAAAGCCTATTGAGTAGATACAGCGATAAGACTAATGGGACCATTATGGAGCATACTGATGCATTTGCTGTTCTGTACAGTCCATTTTCTGTTATCACACATTCACATCAGGAGCTCCACATAGCAACTCCCCCGCCCGTCCCATCAGCCCTCAGCGCCGATTCAAAGGACGCCTTGAGAGGACTCTGTGGAGCCATTCGGGATATACGTCAAAACCACAAAGCAGCAGTAAAGTTGAGCGGGAACATGTTATAAGTATGTAAGCTTAACCTCCTCAATTAGGTGGACATTATGAGGCAGTAAGAAAAACATAGGAAGAGGAATAAGTAGGGAATTCCTTTTTTTCCGGGAGGGTTTGGAAGGGGGGGGAAAAACAGGAAACTAGCAGATAAATTGCAAATTACATTCCATGTGTGCTGTGTGGGTTCAGACTGTCGAGCAGAGGACTCTGGGGGCAGCAGCAACTGCATTGGGGTCTTTGTCCTCACGGTTCACAGAGGCTGGTGTAGGCTTACATCTGGGTCTGGGGAATACAAATGTCAAGGCAGGACGTTTTTTCCCTCTACTGTAACACAGAAGGGACTGAACGTGAGCTGTTGTGTGAGAAAGGTATCAGCTTTTAGTAGACTTTGAGTTTTAAATTGTGGAAAGTCTACTGCCAATAGGGATTAACAATTGGCTGCAGACCTTAAACAACAGTGTGTTTGTTTCCTGCCTGTAAAGAAGAGCGCAGTTTCACTATCAGCTGTCACTTTTCCAGAGTGACACTTTTCACATGTCAAAAGGGTCCCAGAGGGGTGAAATATCAGGTGCTCTCCAGTCCCAAAGGAATGTATCACATAGAGTAAAACAACCAGAGGTCAGATTTCTTGTATGTTGTTGTTTGCTTTAAATTTCTGTCCCCTAATATCTCTCTCAGGATGTTTGCTGGGTGTCGAGTCAGAGTGGTGAAGCTGTGTCTGGACCGCATGGATCTGCTCTGCGTCAGTGTGTTCCAGATAGATGCCCTGATAAGGCAACCACAGGATGTTGACACTGTATACACCGGCATGTTGTGCGCTCACCTTTGGGCTGAGAAAAGTGTGTTACCTGCTAGATGAAATGTAGAAAAACTCCACAAAGTTTAAGCCTGGATTAACTCTGAAATCATGTTTAACTGTAAAAGCCAGGGATTCTAAAGTCACAGACGCTGATGTGACCTCCATAGATTTCGAGGTTACAATCTGTAGAATACGCTGTGTGTTTCCTCTTTTGCTATCTACATACTTCTTGTTTCCTGGTATCAAAGGAGAAGTTGCATGCGTCTTAGAAGTGACGTTAAATTTCAGGGGTTAGTTTTAGGGTGACACTGAAGCGCCGAAGGGTTTTAATTTCATGCATACGTATGAGTTCCCTTTATACTGTTGATATCGAATCTTTGATCATTGAACATGTACAGTATACTTCTTGTTTTCTGTTAGACAAAGGAAAGTTGCATGTGGTTTAGAAGTGACATTATATTGTCAGGGTTAGGGTGACACTTAATTGGAAATTCCAATATAAATGCACATGTGAAAGAAGATATGTCTACCTTTCTCTTTGCATCGATGATATTAAATCTTTGATCATTGAACTTATCTATCGATCAAGATTGATGTGGTGTTAAGCACCAAACACATTCCTGTGAACAACTAAACAAAATGTAGTTTTGTAGAGTAAGGTTGTACACTTAATTACATTTGTTATAGAAATTGCAATATTCAAATCGCAAAACTCTTAGTTGTTTAAGGCTAAATATGTGTTAGAATTAAATTCAAAATGTTAAAAATAATGAGAATTAACATAAAAAAATGAGCAACCCCTCCAATATCATGAGGGATATTCATTAATATAATTGCAATTCGTTTTTTAAACCAATTTGTGCAGCCCACACCTCTTAACTGAGTCAGTGTTTCTTGTTGCACACGGGACGTTTTTTGCACTGGAATGTGTGCAGTGAACTTCATTCCCCGTGGAGCATTATTTCACCCGGTAACAGGGGAGAGATTACCTCTGGGTGAGAGAAACTCAGAAACTCATGCAGCGAGAGGAGCTGCAGAGTGGGAGCTCGGCTCATCAATTAGAGGAGGTCAGCGGTGCCAGATGTAAGCCCGGAGTCAGCCAATAAAGCAGCCACGATGAAGGATCGCACATTGCTGTGAAGATACAAGCAAACAGGGAGGAGAGGGAGTTACAGCTGGTCTCTCGACACCAGGGGGTTCCTGAGAGAGTCGGACCAAAACAGGGGGGGGGGGGGGGAAGAGTCATGCTGGAGGAGAGGATGCTTTAAAGAACTCTGGCCTGTTCTGTGAACTCTCTAAGGGGATTAACGATTTAATGAATTGCTCATTGGAAGCCATACGTCTGGGCGATAGGCAGTGGAGCGAGGCAGGGGGTGGCCGTCACAAGAGGGCTCATGTGAGGCCGTCTGTTAGGGAGTTCTGACAGGAGGCCTGACTTTTATAACATAGTCCCTCCTTCACATTATATCCTGCACTAAGCACTCAATGGCTAACATGATTTATGTGTGTTTTCAAGTTTCAAATCAAATCAACTTTTATTTATATAGCACATTTTTAAAACGATTTTTGGTCGAGCCAAAGTGCTGTACATTTAATAATTACCTTAGAGTAAGGACACTTACATCTAATATAACAGCACAGTTTGTTCAGAATATCAGTATGACAAAAAACGACACCCTCTGTCCTTAGACCCTCACATCGTACAAGGAAAAACTTCCAAAGAAAAAACCCACAGTTTAAAGGAGAAACCTCAGGGAGAGCAACAGAGGAGGGATCCCTCTCTCAGGACGGACAGACGTGCAATAGATGCCGTGTGTAGGAGATAATACATTTTACAGCGTAGGACGTAGACCTACGAAACAGATGGTGCTCTTTTTTGCAGGTGATAAGTTTAAAAGGTCAACTGACTTTATTTTTAGAAACAGGGATGACTTGAATACTTTTTGAGCATTTTCTATTCATGAATATCTCTTATGTTAATTTTCAACTAGTGGCTGTCTTTTCTGACTAGGCTTCAATTGCTCTTTCTTCTTAAAAAGTGCAGTTTTTTGAAGTTTGCAAGTTCAACAGACAATATGTTTCTTTTCCTTTTTGAGAGCTTTTCCTCTTACTTACAAGAAAATCTCCAATGTGCATTTCGAACTAATCCCCAGTCTTTTCTGGGGGGGGGGAGGGTTCGGAAAATACTTCAAGGAAAAATAATAAGCACATGCCATTGTTGAGTAGAATGTTATTCAATGAAGAAAGTTTAGTTGAATTCTATATATGTACCCTAAACGTTTTTGTTTTATAATGAAGGTATTGATGGAGGTATTAATGCAGCGATTGACTGTTTGTAAAAGGCAAGAATTAAACCCTAAGTTATATATTGCACAGACATTTTCAATAAGTTGTGAAAAGTCTCCAATGCCTTTTTTGTTTTGTTTTAAAAAGTGCACAGTTGTATGAAGTTTACAAGCACAACAGGTGGAAAGCAAAAGATGTGTGTGAAAGAGAAACAGAGACAGGATGGGGTGGGGAAGGTGAGACAGATTTCCCCCTGCTAACCACACTGTGTGAATGAACGGAGTGCACTTGTTTCTTCTGGGTGTGGAGGGCAGAGAGGAAGGAAGGGAGAGCAGGGGAGGGCAGCAGAGAGGCAGACACCGACACCTCAGCACTCACACAGAGGGGGGGGGGGCAGCAGCAGCCGGCTCTCGATGGGCAGGTCTGTGTGAAGCAGTCTACCTGTTGGAGCTCATTGCGGGAGACGTGTCGGACTCACGCTGATCGTGGATCTGCGGGGAACCAAGTGCACTTACGCGGCATGAAAAGCGCCACCATGTCCCCCAGACTGTTCCTCTGCGCGGTGTTGGCTGTGTACCAAGGGACAAGAACCTGCTGTGGATTTAACATAGATGAGCGGTTTCCCGTGATCAAAGAGGGGAAAACCAAAGGCAGCTTGTTTGGATTCTCAGTCGCTCTGCACGAACAGCAGGGAGTCCCCAACAAGTACCTGTAAGTAATCAGCTGTGCATGTCTAAGAACACTTCTTTCTCCTTTTTAAGGTTATAATACGCAGGCTACGCACCTGCTTTAGACCAGGTGGCGTAAGGAAAAAGCCATTTTATTCACTGCCTCAGAGAAGCTCATTGCGCCTACTTACTGCGCAAACCCCCCCCGATGAAGGTTTGGAGTATATTGCGGTTAACACCTGTGACACGATACACTTCTTGTAAAATCATATACTTCCCTTTTTACAAGACAATAAAGTAGTTCCTCTCGAGCAAACCACCTGTTGAAAAGCAGCGATGCGTTTTTTTAAATGTGTATCTCTGCATAGTCAATTGACGACCTGTGCCAATAATAGGCTATTATCTTTCTTAAAGTATAAGATTCATATAACTGTTAAGTTTGACTGTGCAGAAGTTAGGCTACTACCTTGTTCAGTTCAAAAATGTGTGTAAAACAGGAAATCTGAGGTATACAAATATAGGCTAGAGCCTATATTTGTATACCTCAGATTTCCTGTTTTTTCAGAGAATGTGTGTGTTAATAAAATACACGTACATTTAAGTGTATTTTATTAACAGACTCATTCTCTATTTAATATGCTTTTCTGGCTGTCAATCTAAAACCTTGAAACATACAATTATTGTAAGGTTCATTCTCCAATTTTGACTCAAATATGATAGAAAATGCATAATTGAATAATATAGAAATGTCATGATTCCTGTGATTTGGTAGGAACTTGCATTTTTGTTTCATGTAAACCTCTAAAACACAAGCCCACAACTCATCTGGGGCTTGCCTTTTCTGTGGAGTTTAATACAGAATCTGAAGTGTATTTTAAGGTCACGTGGGAAATGAGGCTTTGTAATTGTTTTTATAAAAGCAGTTTCAGAGGGTTCAGGGTTCTTTGGTGTATGCATTTTGGAATGCACAGAAAGCCTTTCCATAGCCCGCTCTACTTTCTTTTCACCTATCCTGAGGCCATTACATTCAGCAGAGAAACAAGTTGGTTTGTGTTTCACAATAAAGGTGTTCATTGGCCTGTAACACTTATGGGTGCTTATCACCGAGACATGAACGCTCATGTGGAGCTCACAGTATTGGGGGGGATTTACATGAAAGAACATGCTTTTTGTTTTAGGAATAGCTGATGTTTGAGGAAAAGAATGTGTGTTCCTGTGTGTAGCTTCCCTGATGAAGGCTCCTCAAACTGTATCATTGTTTAGTGTAGGATTTCCCTCTGCTAATTACAGTGCCCCCCCCTTGTCCTTCCGCATCCATGATCACACGGCGTGTCCATAACTTGCTGTTATCTGTGTCCTCGTTCTGCTTTGAAGGCTAATGCAGGAAGAAAATAGCGTCGACGACCCACTTCCTGTGTGTTGTCACCAGGGAAGGGAGTCTGAATGTTTATCGGCCTGAATCTCTGCAGAAATGTCCCCCAGTTTATAGAATGGATACTAGTGTCTAGCTGATATTTGATCAATGTGCCATCTTGGCCCCCTTTCCCCAGTGGGGTGGTCTCACTATCCACAGACTGCAACCCAAGAAGGGGACCACATGGTTGGTAAAGAGGCTGGAGGCCTTTGGGGACAAGGAGACTGTTAAAAGTCTCATCAGTCCACTGCTATAGCTAAGAGGCTAATTCATGCTCAGTTGATTGTAGCTTTTAATTTAGGAATTACAGATTTTTGCCAGGAATAAATGCTGAACACATTCCTTTAGATTACACTTACCAAAACAAACTACTGCAAGCAACATATCCATACTCCATCCACGACCCATATTTAGATTTGACATAACGAGGCGACCTCTCATTGACATCCATGCAGGAGGCCACGGTTTTGTATCCCGAAACCAAAATCCCATATTGACAACACAACTACGTTAGGAGGCATCTGGCGCAGTGGATAGAGCCTTGGTGTTGGGATCAGGGGGTCACAGGTTCACCCCACTGCAGTCAGCATGTCGTTGTGTCCCTGGGCAAGACACTTCACCCCAAATTGCCTCTGTGGGGATTGTCCACAGTATTGAGTATTTAATTCGCTTTGGATAAAAGCGTCTAACAAGTAACATGTAATGTTAGTACGTAAATGCACGTAACTATGTTAGTATGTTAAACTTAGTTATACTGATCTTTTGCTAAACCTAGCCCAGTTTTCTTGCCTAAACTTAATGAACTAGTTCCAAAAAGAGTAACCGTCTAACAATGTTAAATATAATCGCCGTTTTGGAAGTTTAGGTTTGAGGCATTTCTTAATCTCAGAAATAATAAGACAGTTTCCCTTCAGGTAAAACTATGTAGCTGTTTTGAGCTAGGCTACCCCAGACAGCTGTTGGGCGGTAGCTTACTATTTAGCATTTAGACATGAGACTGGTATCAATCATATTTTCTATTAGTCTCTGCAAGAAATTAAATATGTGTAATTCCCAAAATGTCGAAAAAGTACTGAGTAAAAGTAAAGCAACAAATAACACTTAGCTGCTAGATTTGCTTGCCTGGTGTGTTGTGGTGCCTTAACAGTGCAGTTTATTTCTGAAGTGAGACGGAGAATGTCAACCTTCCTGCAACTTAAATGTCACTTTCACTTTTGAATTTCTCAAGAAAGATTGTTGTCATTTTTGACCATGTTACTGCGTCTCCTTTTCAAACAGACTATCTGTTATCTGCGGAGCCACCACTGTGAATAAAGACCTCCAGACGTAGTTGTGTACATACTCTGTGATTCTAAAGACACAACACAACTTGCTGATTGTGAGTCCCATGTTTGACTTGGGCTGGTTTTACAGTGCTGTCTGTTGTCTGGCTTTATTGTGGCCCTAGATCTGTCTCACCGCACCCCAGCGCTGTTTGTTAGATGTTTCCTCATTATCGCAGCTAGAGTGAATATTTAAAAAATGCAGGAACTCTGCGTATAAACCAGTCGTAACTTGTACAAAGTGGCCGTTCTTTGCGCATGCATGAGTCAAACAGAGTCCAGGATGAAAGTCAAGAGAGAGGGTTTTTCTACTCCCACTGCTGCAATAAAGGGAGTGCGGTAACGTTTTTCTTAACCTCTTAAGATGGGGGCTATTATCGAATTAGTCTGAATCTAGCAGTGCATTTTGTCTCAGCTGAAGCAATTTAAAAAAACATTTTTGATTTCAGGGGGGACCAATTTGTAGGCCAACATTGCTTTTTCTTGGGGAATGGCTCCACCTGAATTATCTCAAAGCTACCTGAGGCCAATTTGTACGGGGTATTCGCTTCCCCACTCCCCCCTTCTCTTTGAAACACCCATTAAGGTCTCTGAGAGATTTTCCTGAGAGGGCTGTTTTTGTTCTCGCTTTGAGCTGGGAGGAGGGACCGGGCAGTCAGCTGGCCACCTATTGGCTCTTCCAGTCCCCTGACCCCATGGTATGCTAGGAATGTATTACCCTACTCTGCACAGTCACAACCTGCCAGGTTTTCAGGTTGAGACAAGACAGGAGTGAGTATTTCTGGGGACTATTTGGGAACACACACAAAAATCACTCTGTTTCTCCCTCTTCAGACAAAGATCCCTTAATTTTATGGGTGGGAACCTCTGTGAAGAATTTCATTCCTCTGACTGATGAATGTTTAATCAGAGTTGAAGTGCTTTTGCTTTTTCAGCTCATCCCTGTCTGACTGCAGTGGCCCCAGGCTATGAAAGTCAGCCTTTTCATTTGACGGGGCTTTCCCCTGCGAGGTACAGATTAAACTGGGAGTGCTCAAAGACACACAGTATGATTTTTGGTTTGAACATGCACAAAAACATACAAATCACTTCAGCTTTGTTGATAAAACACCTGATTTCTCGATCGAATTTCTGTTTTGCAAAGTTGATTGGATGCAAAAAGTCACGTATTTAAAAAAAAAAAAGCAAAGAAGCTGCATAAGCATCCTATATTATAATTGTGTAGGGCTGCACATAATAATAATAATAATAATAATAATAATAATAATTCCTTACATTTATTATAGCGCTTTTCCAGATGCTCAAAGCGCTTTACAAATACACATTACACACATGTAACGGTCATGTACTGTGGACAATACCCACAGGTGCAAATTCAGATGAAGTGTCGTGCCCGTGGACACAAAGGCCTGACGCCTTGGCGGTGGGGGCGGGTTTGGAACTGGAGGTCCCCAACGCCACCCTTGATCTGATGATCAACGCACAGCCCACTGCGCCACTCCGTCCCATAAGGATACATTTGTATTATTAATTAACCTACGGCTTATTTTCTAGATTAATCGTTCTACAAAATGTAAAAAATGTCTGTCCCAGTTTCTCAAAGTCTTTACATTTCGTGTTTAGTCAGTCCTAAACCCAAACATATATAGTTTATAAGTTATTTTTGCATGAAAATTTACTTTTTCTAATGAATTGTTTATCAACATTTTTATCTTAGCTCATGTTCACTTGATTTCCAATGGCAACCTGTTGTGTTTGAGCAGGTACAGTATATCGTAGTATGGAGAAACACACTAGGTGTAGTACTCGGAGGGTATCTTTTTGCACAGAGTATCACTTACACTGAAGGCCCAATGTGTTAAATGACATGCTGTAGCAAAGAGTGTAAATGGTGCAGGTGAGTATGTCCGATTTGGCCGTGATCCAACATTCCCCCTTGTAGTAAAGCTTGTTCTTTGTCTCTGAAGTAAGGCGTCAGGCCACAGTGAAACATTTCCAAATAACAGTCCTGTGTTGTCCATTAGACCCCAATACATGCATTACATTATCGGCACTACGGCGGAAAAAGGGGTTATAGCATCTGAAATAATCTGTGCTATTACAGAGAGACACGTAATTCCATTTTCTTTCCTTAAATGTACAGTTGCTATCTTGAGTTTGTAATTAACATGGTACTGTTTTCACTATATCCATGCCTAATGAGCTAAATAAAATACTGTATATAATATTAAAGGGCACTCCAAGACCATTAGAGAAAAATAATTTCTATATCCACCCCAAAACCAACCTCCTTGTTGGGGACTGCCTACCCTCCTATTGTCTTCGTTTTCCCCCCCGTACTTTGGTGTTCTCGGTCAAATTTGACCGGTCCTGTTTTAACTGCTATTACATTAACACAAAAAACATTAATCAGCACCAAATGTAATTTATCACCCTTTCAAACATTAAATATTGTATCAGACTACTGGTATACATGAAAAACTGCAGTACATACAAAGAATAGACACTGAACATGTATTGCGTGTGTCAGGTTTGATCCCTGTGGGGGGATGGGCACATAAGAGTGGGAAATGTGTCAAATTGTTCTGTGTGGGTGTGGGTGTAGGGGGGGGGTTATCTGATCCGGATGGTTACTAATTCCTTTTCTTTATGGCGGTCATTTTTGACCGGGAACACCATGTGTGTTCCAAAGTTGACTAAATCATCCAAAATGCAATGAAAGTGGTGATCAGCAATTGTGTTCAAATACTATGAAGGATATCATAAAGCCTTAATGCAATCGAATCTAAAACAAAAAAGTCATGATTGATGAAAGTAGTAAATCGGTCAGATTTGACCCGAAGACAACAGGAGGGTTACTTAGTAAAAAACATTTATTGAAGACTTGGTCATATTTTCAGCTGCAGTGGTATAGTAGTTTGCTAGAAAAAAGTGAGAAACCCTTCGGGGTAAGACCTTTTAAAAGTTGTCCCATGGCTTATTAAACATCAATAAATCTATTAGTTACCACTTGTTAGGCCAATATGAAGGGTGTCTCATTTTAAAGTTGTACCTTATGATAAAAACCGAGAGAACCTGAAATGTAGAGTGTAGTGTGGAAGTTAAACATGGTTTGAAGTGCTTTCCAATTAGAGCCACTGCTGTACCAGACCTCTACAAAGTTAAGTGCAAGTGTGTCCATAGTGACCGGCCCTAATCTTGTTGGTATTTATTAGCTGTATCCAATCAGTTGGTAATGGCGTGGGCTGCATTATGTTTAGCAGCAGAATGAATGACGGCTTCTAATAACATGTTGAAATGGATCCCAGCGGGACTTCGGGCCTCCCGCTAATCTCCACAGAGCAGATTCTCTATGGTGGTGCTTTCATTAGAAATACCTGCAGTGAAGACTGTTTCTATCTGAACAGAACTGTAAGAGATCCCCCTGCTCCCCCCCTGCTCCCCCCCTGCTTGTACAAATGCCCTCAAACAGCATGGAGAAGAAGCTGGCCCTCCACACCCCGGGCTAATAGGGGCTACCTGCAGCTAGAACAACTATATGTTTCAAACCTTTCCCTCTTTAGTGACATGCTCCACCTTTGAAGGGAAGGGATCCTGAAGTATAGGTTTACACTTGATATGTGTGGAAGTCAGTGAATGGGGTAACTCGATATCTGCCCTTAACAATAAGGCTGCGACTAATGATTATTTTATTATCGATTGATCTCTCATGTTTTTTCTCAATTAATCCTTTGGTTCATAAAATGTCCAATCAGTCCCCTCTAGACAAACAGTGATGCATTTCCTGCTGCAAATATAACAATTGTGTTTTAAGTATAAAAGTAGCTGAACAGACCGGCCATTACAGAAGTTACAGGACCATTTCTATCATTTAATTATGAGATATAAATAAGCATGTTTTCCAGTAGTGATATTTAATCCTTCATTCCATTTTGCTTGGAAGGACTCTAAGGAAATCCTAAAGGCTCCAAGAAACACAAATAAGAAAAGTTACAATACAGCCATTTTGCATTTAGAGCTGCAACAAAGGATTATTTTTCTGATTATTATCTAGATTTATTGCTAAATCATTTAGTGTATAAAATGTCACAAAATAGTTTGCCATGCCAGTTTCTTAAAGTGCAAAGTGGTGTCTTTAAATACCCAAACGATATTCAATTTAGTATAATAAAAAACAGAGAAGAGCAGGATATCTCCATGTTTAATGAAAACAGCATTTTTTACAATTATTGCATTAAAAAATACTTTTAACGATTAATCATTTATCAACAAATATGGGGATTATTTTTCTAATCCCCATATTTCTACTAAGGGTTGCAGTCCCACTTAACCATACTACATGTATTAAAACACATATTATAAAAGGCCTTCTATAATACAGTTGATAAGACATTTAAAACATGTGATTAAACAAATGATTAATAAAGGCAATATGTGCTGCCGTGGCGTGTTGTGGATGCTTTTCAAGCCTCAGCAGGTGAGAGCAGATGTTTCATGCACACACCTACACTGCGCTTGTATAAGATGAGTAACACCTGAGTGAAAACTTGACTCCTTTCAAGCACGCTAACCGTGTTTCTTTCTGCCCCATTCCAGCTGTGACGTAGTCCACCTTTAAACCCCCCACTATCCCCTCCCCCTTTACATACAGCTGGGGTCAAAATGTTAATGGGAATGTCGTCTCTGGTGAATACAGCTATGGCTGCATGATGTGGGGTCACTAAGAAACATGTGTCCAGGCTCAGTCCAGCTGTGTATCCATGTTTGTATGCATGTATTTCTCAGATTTGTGTGTGTTAATCGTGTGTATCATTGTTGTGTTGTCAGTAGGGACTCCAGGCTGTGGGTGGGCACAGTTAGCAGACCAACCTACTACAGACGTAAACCAAAATAACATTGTGCTTGTCAGACAGGGTTTTACTCGTCGCTAATGAAAAGTGAGTTAGTTTATTACCAGGGGATGACCTGCCATGTTTCATATGTCACACTGGCTCTAAATGAGTTTGCTCTCGTGTTACTGTTCGACCAATGGCAGATGGTGGTCTTCAAACAGGATGTTTGTCCAGCTGAGATTAGACTCCTGTGTTTGTGTTTGAGGACTACAGATGCATTTTATTCAACAGTATTAAATTGTTCTACTGCTCGTTTGATTAATGCATTACACTGTTGTTTCCATATTATTTCCCCTTGTGACCTAATTACCATATATCACATTGAAACCAGGTTTTCACTTCCTCTCTTTCCAACTCAAATGCATATTTAGCTTTTTTGTATAAAACATCCAACCTACAGCTGAGATGTGAGATAGAAAGGGCAGGGCTAACGCTTTGAATTCGGTGACATTGAGCTCAGAGAAGCATGACTAAAAAAACAAACACTTTCAGGCTTCCAGAAACAAAAAGCAGATGGGGATGAATCAGTATTCTGACTAGGTCACACAGGTGGACGCCTGTTTCGGTGGAGTTACAATTTAACACAACTGCCGGTGTGCTCATGGTTTACTAGGTGTGTCAACGGTTATTCATCACTGACTTCCTTTTACTCTCTGCATGTTTGGTTAATAATTTACAACCTTTGACGGCTATACTGAAAGATTGGTCTTAATATAAGACACTGTTAAAACAAGAATAGAAAACCTTTTTATGGTAAAATCTGGTTGTTGGGATTGAATAAATACTGTAGATATATTTGACTTGTACAGTTAAAGGATATATGTTTAGTCTGTAGAGTTTTAATCCATATTCAACCATATAAATACACGTTTTTACCATAGAAACAAATGCTCTTTTGCCACATACTGTAATTGACAAGAAAATACATTCCCTATTTGACTGTGTCTCAAAATGATAGATCATTTTGTGATATTGTTTATAAGCGTTCAGTATTTGGGGTTGTTGTTCGGGTCGGGTGATAGTTCCATGTCAATGTTAACCATGTATTTTATTTATATGTATCATGTAGTCCTTCACACATTTCTGGTGTCCAAGCTTGTCTTTCTGAGCATGCTATAGTTTTAAAAAGAAACTGTAAAACTAGTTAAAAAACTTAGTGATTAACCCATATGGAGACTCTATCCATATTAGAACATCTCTTTATTAAAATCTTAAAGTAAAAATTGAAGAAAAGTGAAAGTCCTGAAACCCAATGGTGTGCTGCCACTTTTCATTTAGCAGCAGGTTGATGTACCACTGATTGTTCAGAGAGGACTCATCTGTTACACACACACACACATACACACACACACACACACACACGCGCACGCGCGCGCACACACACACACACACACACACACACACACACACACACACACACACACACACACACACAGTCAATGTGTTGACAAGGTGTGCTTCCTGTGAGTAGTCTGATTGCAATGTGCGTGCTCACTCTAACCGATTGCCCTGTGAAAGTGTTTCCTGAAAGTACAAAGAACGGGGTTCATCTTGGTGCTATTGTAACAGAGTGAAACCAATCACACACACACACACACACACACACACACACACACACACACACACACACACACACACACACACACACACACACACACACCATGTACCACCCAGTAATTGTGGCCCACACTGTAACACACCATGTCTATCATATCAACCCTCCTCTCGTCTTTCACTGAAGTCATTACATCATAACAAGAGTATAAAGAATATCTCCGCCCCGGTCTGCTCCTGCTTAATTCAATCTGCAAATTGAGTCCCTCCATTCAGTATTATCTCCATTTATTGCTTAGTGGCTCTAAGTGGCAATGTTTTTTGGTGGAATCGATACGAGTTGCGTGTAGGGCAGCATCTTTATATCCTGATAAATACTCAGGGTGCAGTAGGTGAGTGTGTTTGTGTATCTGTTAAATGGATTTAGGATTAAGGGAGTGGATTAATGGCTTTTTGTGTGCCTGTTCTTTGGTTGTACTTGTTTCGCAATCCGGTGACCTCGCCGTGTGCCACAGTGCAGAACGGGGAGTGTCAAAGCAATTCAGCTGTGCGCTGAGAGTGGGTGTTATTCATGCTTTATCGGACCAGGTCCACCATGCGTTAGGCCCACATACAGTATGTAGACCTGTTTACTCATATTTTGGTTGTTTGTTTGTTGAACACTTTCATTCTTCAGCAAGTTGACATATCCAATTTTTACCAGACCCAAACAGAATTGCATTTTTCAGCAATGTTGCATTCCTTACCATGTCAGTAAAAGCCAATAAACTAAAGCTAACATTAATGTCGGCTGTCCTCCTTTTAGGCACTTAAAGCTGGGGTAGGTAAGTTTGAGAAACCGGCTCGAGATACACTTTTTGTTATATTCCATGGAATGCTCTTAACATCCCGATAGCAATGAATATCTGAAGTGCTTTGACAAAAAATGCATAAAACATGTCATCTGTGGAAGCCGTAGTACTGTAAAAAGCACGACCAATAGGATGGCCTCCCTGCCTGTCAGCCTTCCATCTGTGCACAAACTTATCTCGTGCCCTCATTGGTCATGTTTGTGTGTGTTGGAGGGGGGGCTCTGTAAGGAAGTGGCAGATTTCTTCCGGCTGTATTTTCAAATTCTAGCGCACTCGAGCTGGTTTCTCTAAAATGACCTACCCCATCTTTCATCTGTTGAAAGCACACTTACACAAAGCTCATATTTTGCTTGTTTGTGTTGACTTTCCCAACAGCATTTGTCAACCCCACAGCTTGCACAAAGCTTTCCCTTTCAGAATATTTACTTTCTGTAAATCCATTTGAAGGGTGCAGGTATATGTCTCATATTTAATATGAGTATCGTGAACATGCACTGAAGTTCTACATGTTACCTGAACTAAATCCTACTAATCATGTTGCAAAAACCACAAACCAACTTTGGTTGTCTTTTGCACGAACAGATTTAGCTAAATCTGCTTGATTAATGGAAGTGTTGACCTCCACATCGGGACTCTGTTCTCCTCACATCTCTGAACCTCCTCAGCTTTGTTAATTCATCAATCCTCCCACTGTATCCCCATGCAACAACACCTTGTTACCAGGGGCAACATCTGCGTGTGTCAGCTTGTTTCCGAAAAGCTTGATTTTTAAAACATTTTAAATTCACCTTATACCAATTCATCCGTACAGTATTGTACAACAAGTGAAATTGGCGTAACCATTTCTTAAGTAATAATACTCATTTTGACTTCTTACTTTATGTATATGATCTATATATTTATCACTAGTTCTTAAAAGAGTGCATATCTTTTTTTTCTTTACCCTGAGTGCTGCACCCTGTGACAAACTGGTTGCCCTAAGCCTTATCTGGAGGGGTGATCCATCACTGTTGTGAGGCTGACACACTCAAACACACTCGCCACAGCTATAATGCGTCTGTGTGTCACACACTTTCTCTCACTTACCCATGTTTAAATATTTATACCGCTTGACTTGCAAAGGCAGGGGCCAGCGAGGTGAAAAGCAGCGTGCCAGTTTGAGACGCATATCATGCGTTTCATCACACTCGTGTTCAGACTGGACCCATGAAGATGAATATCCTCAGATGAGATGTTTTTTTTTCTCTTCAAGCACATTGTCTATTCTTGTTGGATAGAAAATGTCATCTGAAATGGTTTAGTCATCTTTAATTGAGTTTAGTTTCTTGGTTTCAGCGCTGTTGATGTTATTCTGAGTCAGGTGGGAGGTTAGCTTTACACAGGCTTACTTTTAATTAACTACCAGAGAGCTACATGTGTTGCGTTGAGGGTCTTATGGACAGATGTGTGTTTACCAAACTGACAAGGCCTTGTAGTTTTGTCCTCTTCTCTCCTGTGAGACAAAGAGTGATCAACCCCTTCCATCCCTCCCTAGGTCTTTCAACACCTCCTCCCCCAAAGTCTTTTTGCTGCTGTCAGGAGCTGTGGTGGGCAGCATTGATTAAGAGATAAGACGACCTCTGTTTGTTTAACTAAGCACCGTGCACTGATATGAATATCCAGTAGTTCATCTAACTCCCTCCAGATGTCAAGAATGCCGCTCTCACCTTGGCTGGGTGTGTTCGCCCACAGTAAATGTTTGGTTTAGCCAGCCCATCACTTGTGAGGCTGAGGGGGCGAATTTCAACATGTCCTCAGAGCTGGAATGCATCTGCAGGTTGTCGTCCCCCCCCCCCCCCCCCCCCCCCCCCCCTCTCTGGGCCTTTCACAGCCTGTTTATGAGGAGGTGATGAGCAGGGAGGGGAGCATGCAGGATGTGAGGTGTGTTGTCATGGCCGAGGCTTTGTTACTCAAGTTTTAGAAATGTACATGTGATTTCAGACAACCTCCTAATCCCCTTGCTTTTAGTGACGAATGTAAGGTCATCAAATTAAAAACTAGCTTTTTCAGTTGACATTTGGAAAGATGTATTTGCCTCATACCACCTATAGAAAAGGTTAGCTACACTTGTTCAAGTTTTTTGGGTTTTAATCAACAAAGGAGCTGGAGGGTGGATCTTAGTTACCTTAAACTGACCCTAGCTAGCTGTTTCCAGATATCATGCTAAGCGTAAGCTAAGCTAACTTAATGTAGTTTCATATTTACTCCACAGATATGAGAATGGTTTTAGCAGCCCATACAAATACAAGAGCAAGAGAAAGATATGTTATAGGCTCACTTTGATTATGTTTGATTCCACTTCCTCCTCCCATTGAACGGTATGAGTCCCTTTATGCAAGGAGATTAACTTTGTATAAAGTGACAAATGTAACATTGAAAACTAGCTTTTTTGTTGACCTTTGAAACACGTTTTGTTCTCTTACTAATTATATAAATGAAATGTTACCCTTTAAACAGAGCAAAACTAGCTGGTCATTGTGCTAAGCTAAGCTAAGAATTGGCTGGCTGTATTTTTATTTTAACGGCACAGATATGAGATTGATAACTCTGAGGAATCACTTTAGCAGCTCCTAAAAAAACAAAAGCTAGACAGATATGTTTTATATCCACTTTGATTATGTATGAGTCCACTTCCTTCCCATTGGTCGGTAAGAGTCAATCCAGCTGCCATTTTTCATTCCCTGTTCTAATGTAGTTTTTTTCAAAAGTCCAATAGGTGTATTTCCCACTATTCCTTTAAAGGTCCCATTTCATGCTTTTCCGGTTATTACCCGTCCCCTTGTGTGTTATGAAGGTTTTTATGCGTATAAACGGTCTGCAGAGTCAAAACCCTCAAAGTACACCCTGTAGCGAGTAAAACTCTAACACAGAAAATACCTCCCCAAAACACCTCGTTGGAGATACGTCACTGTCCATTGATTCTTCCGGGTAACTCATGATGTCATGCGTTACCCGGAACCAAATGGACCAATCCGTGGAGCCGCTACGTTACGTCCGCGGAGCCGTTACGTTAAGCCCCCGCTGATTGGTCCAAATTGACCAATCCACGGACTTCCTCACACACACACTCAGTGCAAGCAGCTCTGCTGATCTCTCCTCCCTGGCTGCAGGCTGATAACAGACAGTTGGGATCACGGCGAAATTCTCTCTGTAGACCCATTCTCACAGCGTTTATCAACCTTTTTCTTACTCAATATCAAGCCACACTTATTGTTTTTACTTCGGCTGTGACTTTGTGTGTGCTCAGGGTGAGTTTGGCTCTGTTTCGCTGTCGCTAAACAAGGAAACCACACCTCCACGGAGCTCAGCGCGACTCACAACGTCCCGACCAATCAGAGCACACTGTGCTCACAGGGAGGGTGGGGGCTGGAGCTATTGGAGCTACAAAGAGCCGTTAAAGGCAGAGAGTGAAATTCAGTGAATACACGTAGTTTACAGAGATGCTGTATGAGAAACCAAAGTGATTTTGGAAAATTGGTTTGCACAATATAAATCTATTCTAGTAGACCTCAACAATGGAATTATGATCAGTGGAAATGGCCATGACATGGGACCATTAAATGAAGTTGTTGCCTTCCTGGAAATAGCACTTCCCAGTGTTAAAGCCGTGTCTTCATGTACAGTATGTCAAACCTGCGGTGTCAATCAGCAGAGTTGAATTTCCACAACAAACACAGCTGACCCACGCGGCTCTGAAGAGACAGTGAGACAACAGTCATGTTTATAATCTTAGAAGGTATTTTCCCCGGTTTGCTGAGAAATGCGCTCTGCCAGCCAAGTTACCCAGGCTTCCGTAAAGAATCTGTGATTAGCGCTGTACTCTGTGCTCTCAATTTCTCACTTTTTTTTTTCTGTGTGCAAAGTTCACACCTACTGGCCTCTAAAGTGTTTTATAACAGTGTTGTCTATCCTCTTGATTTTCCACTTTCCATCCATCCATCCATCTTCTCCCGCTTATCCGTGGTCGGGTCGCGGAGGTAGCAGTTCCAGCAGAGAGCCCCAAACTTTCTTTTCCCTGGCCACATCAACCAGCTCTGACTGGGGGATCCCAAGGCGCTCCCAGGCCAGAGAAGAGATATAATCCCTCCATCTGGTTCTAGATCTACCCCTTGGTCTCTTCCCAGCTGGACGTGCCTGGAACACCTCCCTAGGGAGGCGCCCAGGTGGCATCCTAACTAGGTGCCCGAACCACCTCAACTGGCTCCTTTCGACGCGAAGGAGGAGCGGTTCAACTCCGAGTCCCTCCCGGATGACCGAACTTCTCACCTTATCCCTAAGGGAGACACCAGCCACCCTGCGGAGAAAACCCATCTCGGCCGCTTGTACCCGCGATCTCGTTCTTTCGGTCATGACCCATCCTTCATGACCATAGGTGAGGGTAGGAACGAAAATGGCCCGGTAGACAGAGAGCTTTGCCTTCTGGCTCAGCTCCCTTTTCGTCACAACGGTGCGGTAAAGAGACTGCAGTACCGCTCCCGCTGCTCCGATTCTCCGACCCATCTCACGCTCCATTGTTCCCTCACTCGAGAACAAGACCCCGAGATACTTGAACTCCTTCACTTGGGGTAAGGACTCATTCCCTACTTGGAGTGGACAGTCCATCGGTTTCCTGCTGAGAACCATGGCCTCAGATTTGGAGGTGCTGATCCTCATCCCAGCCGCTTCACACTCGGTTGCGAACCGATCCAGTGAGTGCTGAAGGTCGCAGACCGATGAAGCCATCAGAACCACATCATCTGCAAAAAGCAGTGGTGCAATCCTTAGTCCACCGAACTGCAGACCCCCTCCCCCACGACTACGCCTCGAAATCCGATCCATGTATATTACAAACAGGATTGGTGACAAAGCGCAGCCCTGGCGGAGGCCAACCCTCACCTGAAATGGGTCCGACTTACTGCCGAGGACACGGACACAGCTCTCGCTTTGGGAGTACAGAGATTGGATGGCCCTGAGTAGAGACCCCCTCACCCCATACTCCCGCAGCACCTCCCACAGTGACTCCCTGGGAACCCGGTCATACGCCTTCTCCAAGTCTACAAAACACATGTAGACTGGATAAGCATACTCCCAGGCCCCCTCCAGGATCCTTGCGAGAGTAAAAAGCTGATCCGTCGTTCCACGACCAGGACGGAATCCGCATTGTTCCTCCTCAATCTGAGGTTCGACAATCGGCCTGACCCTCCTTTCGAGTACCTTAGAGTAAACTTTCCCGGGGAGGCTGAGTAGTGTGATGCCTCGGTAATTGGCACACACCCTCTGATCCCCCTTTTTGAAAAGGGGAACCACCACTCCGGTCTGCCACTCCTTCGGTACTGTTTCCGACTTCCACGCAACGTTGATGAGACGTGTCAACCATGACAGTCCCTCAACACCCAGAGCCTTCAGCATTTCTGGGCGGATCTCATCCACCCCCGGGGCTTTGCCACTGTGAAGTTGTTTGACGACCTCAGTGACCTCCCCCCGGGAGATTGGTGTCGATCCCCCTTCATACTCCAGCTCTGCCTCTAACATAGAGGGCGGAGTTGTCGGGTTCAGGAGTTCCTCAAAGTGCTCCTTCCAACGCCCTAACACTCCATCAGTTGAGGTCAACAACGTCCCATCCTTACTGTACACAGCTTGGATGGTTCCCTGCTTCCCCCTCCTGAGGTGTCGGACAGTTTTCCAGAACAACTTTGGTGCCGCCCGAAAGTCTTTTTCCATGTCTTCTCCGAACTTCTCCCACACCCGCTGCTTTGCCTCGGCCACGGCTGAGGCTGCTGCCCTTCGGGCCTGTCGGTACCTTGCAACTGCCTCGGGAGTCCCCCGAGATAACAAATCCCTGAAGGCCTCCTTCTTCAGTCGGACGGCTTCCCTGACCACCGGTGTCCACCAGGAGGTTCGAGGGTTACCGCCCCTTGAGGCACCTAGGACCTTGAGACCACAGCTCCCCGCCGCGGCTTCGGCAATAGAGGCTTTGAACACCGACCACTCTGGTTCAATGTCCCCAACCTCCACAGGAATGCCCGAAAAGCTCCGCCGGAGGTGTGAGTTGAAGGCCTCCTGAACTTGGGCCTCCTCCAGACGTTCCCAGTTCACCCGAACTACACGTTTGGGCTTACCAGGTCTATCCAGAGGCTTCCCCCGCCACTCGACCCAACTCACCACCAGATGGTGATCAGTTGACAACTCCGCCCCTCTCTTTACCCGAGTGTCCAAAACATACGGCCTCAGGTCCGATGATACGATAACCAAATCGATCATGGACCTTCTGCCTAGGGTGCTCTGGTACCACGTACACTTATGAGCATCCTTATGTTCGAACATGGTGTTTGTTATGGCCAATCCATGACTAGCACAGAAGTCCAGTAACAAACCACCACTCCGGTTCAGATCAGGGGGGCCGTTCCTCCCAATCACTCCCCTCCAAGTGTCTCCATCATTGCCCACATGTGCGTTGAAGTCTCCCAGCAAGATTAAAGAGTCCCCTTCAGGAGCCCCATACAGGACTCTTTCCAGGGTCTCCAAGAAGGCCGTATACTCTGAACTGCTGTTGGGTGCATAAGCACACACAACAGTCAGAGTTTTCCCCCCCATAACCCGCAGGCGTAGGGAGGCAACCCTCTCGTCCACTGGGGTAGACTCCAACAACGAAGCACCCAACCGGGGACTTGTGAGTATCCCCACACCCGCCCGGCGCCTCACACCTTGAGCAACTCCGGAGAAGAATAGAGTCCAACCCCTATCCAGAAGTAAGGTTCCAGAGCCGACGCTGTGCGTAGAGGTGAGCCCAACCAGATCCAACTGGTAACGCTCCACCTCCCGCACAAGCTCCGACTCCTTCCCCCCCAGAGAGGTGACGTTCCACGTCCCCAAAGCCAGCTTCTGTCGCCCGGGTCTGGTCCGTCGAGACCCTCTGCCTTCACTGCCACCCTTCTGGCAGCGCACCCGACCCCATCGCTGTTTCCCGTAGGTGGTGGGCCCGCGGGACGGAGAAGCGGAGGTGTTGCCCACGTCGCCTTTTCGGGCTGTGCCCGGCCGGGCTCCGTGGCAAGCCCGGCCACCAGACGCTCGCCGACGAGTCCTCCTTCTGGGCCTGGCTCCAGAAGGGGACCCCGGGCTTCCTCCGGGCCGGGTATCCTCACTTCGTGTGTCGTCTTTCATGAGGTCTTTTGAACCAATCTTAGTCTGGCCCCTTGCCTGAGACCAATTTGCCATGGGAGACCCTACCAGGAACACAAGGTTCCAGACAACACAGCCCCCAGGTTCATCAGGGCACACAAACCTCTCTACCACGGTAAGGTGCTGGTTCTTCAGAGAGGGATTTTCCACTTTGCGCTTTCTAAATGTTTTGGATATTGCTTTGGTTTTCACACACGAACGGCTGACCTTGTGAGTGTTTTGAGACACTGTGCCGTTAACAGCTGAACAACATTTAATGTGGCCATGAGTCCTGATTCAGGTAGACAGGCCAGTCATGTATGCAGAAAACATACACTTCTTGCTCATATGTCTGCACACACATACTGTAGATTACAGAAGGGGCCTCCACACTCACAGGGGGCTTTGTGGCCCTGGTTCTCCTCATATCACTCATTGTCTCTCACTACTACAGACCTCTGTGGAATCTCAGATGCTGTCCACATTACTGAATGATTACCTGAACCTCCTCCTCCTCCTCCCTCTCTACTGGAAGCTGCCGGCCTCAGAGGCCATGTTAGTTCTAGCTGGTTGTCATCACTGTGGCAAGATAATTGATTCATCGCTGATAATGCCCATCTGGTAGCAGAAAGAAGGGATGATTGAACTTTCTGATACAAATAATGGCTGTTGGATGTCTGTGTTTCATTTCATGCATCAGTGAGAAATATTTAGTGTAGAGTATTGTGGTCACTTTCTTTTAGCTCTGGACAATTTTCTTGCAATGAGATTTCATTAGAAAAGCATAACTCTTTAACTAAGATTATAAAGGTTGGCATCGCCTGCTTATGTGGAATATATATTCTATTTACAATTTAATATTGCTATTGCTGGCGGCTACTTCAATAATTTAGACTGTACCACACCGAAATACAATACAGTGCAATATATACTTTTCTACAATTGGCAATATTATTACTGGCTGCTACTTCACTTCTTTAATATCCTTACTTTGATAATGCTGCTACTTTTTTACTTCTGACATGTACTTATTTGATTTATATTTTATTAATGTGTGCTTGCCTCCTTATTTAAAGAAGTCTATTTATTTAATTTTTTTGCATTTGATCTGAACTATCCCGTTCGCTGTCATTTTTATATGTTCCCCACTGTAAGATTTCTGGTTGTGATTCTGATCTCCAAGATAGTAAAATGTGGAAGTACCAGATCTATAAGGGGGTAATTTGATATTAGTTAAGCGGAAACAAACTCACATAACTGATTTCCAAACTTTCTGAGTGGTTTCATGCTCAGGTGACACATCAGAGAGTAAATAACTGTGTCTGAGCTCTTGAGAGGTTCTCATGATTAGATTGCAAGTTTTAATTTAAACAAAGGATAGGGTAATAAAGGGTTTAGTTGTAGATAGAAGCAAGGTTTCTCATGATTGGGATAATGGTGAATATCCGTACAAGTGACTTTAAAACAGATTGCAAGTTTGAATTTGGGGCATTTTGTATATATGGGGGGTGGCTGTGACTGGTGCACAGTTTCTCTGTTTGTATAGCAAGAAACCCCACCCAATATCCTGTGAGTCATTTGTGACCATCCATGGCTTACCTCAAACAATATTTCACTAAGTATATGATTTGTTTTTTATGTAAATCCTCGGACATCAGGTGGTTATGCCTCATCCTTCAGGCATGTTTTACCTTTAGGAACCTTATAATCAGCCTGTAACAATGAAGAGCTGACTCATAAGAGACATTACTGTAAAGGTACACACAATATATGTATTTATTCTTGCTTATCAGTGGGGTTAGCTGCCCTTCAGTTGAAATGACTAACAGCTTGACTCACCACTTTCCACTGGCAGCAGCATGTCAGCCTTAAACCAAGGATGGGGTAATAAAGGGTTTTGTTGCAGATAGAAGGTTTTACATGATTGGGATAATGGTGAATATCAAGTGACTTTAAAAAGTGTCCTAGCTTGCAATCATGGAGGAGAAGTACATAATAGAGCCTTGTTTTGATAACACAGGAATTATAACGTAAGAAAAAACCCACTTATGCAATATTGTTATTATTTTTATTCATTTATGAACTTATGATTTATGATGACATTATATAAGATTGTTTGATTTTTACAAAAAAAGCTCTACAGAAAGACGAGTCCTATCTCTGATGAAATAAAAAACAATGTGTGTTAACTTAAAAGAAGGTAAAGTGATTCCAGTATTATCTAGTCCAATTTAATATTTTTAAGTATAGTTTTTTCGATTATCAAGAAATGATCGTCAATCACAATGATTTTGGCCGGGATAATGGTGAAATCTTCATATGGTCCACTTTCAGAAAGTTTGAATGAAGACACACTTTGACTACTCTATTGTTTCCCACATTGTACAGCCGGCCATGTGTCACAAGGACACACACACACACACACACACACACACACACACACACACACACACACACACACACACACACACACACACACACACACACACACACACACACACACACACACACACACACACACACACACACACACACACACACACAGTAAACAAGATTGTCGGCACCTTCCTCCCACAAAGTAGAGCTAATAAATCCCTCGCTGACAGTAAACAGAGTGTCCCAGCGCAGAGCCGTGTAGACGAGTCAATCCCTCGTCTTCAAAGATCTGTGTGCGTTAGAAGGTGCTGATGTAGGGAGGATCGGGTGAGTGGACAAAACATCAGGTCCATCACCAAGAAGCTACTTTGTGTGTGTGTGTGTGTGTGTGTGTGTGTGTGTGTGTGTTGCCCAGACTCGTCACAGGTCACTGCTCCACTCCTTCCACTATTAATCTACAGGTCACGTGAACTCTGTGTGTGTGTGTGTGTGTGTGTGTGTGTGTGTGTGTGTGTGTGTGTGTGTGTGTGTGTGTGTGTGTGTGTGTGTGTGTGTGTGTGTGTGTGTGTGTGTGTGTGTGTGTGTGTGTGTGTGTGTGTGTGTGTGTGTGTGTGTGTGTGTGTGTGTGTGTGTGTGTGTGTGTGTGTGTGTGTGTGTGTGTGTGTGTGTGTGTGTGTTATACTGCGTTATACTGCGTACACACACACTCAACACTGTCTGCCATTATGAATTATAATTCAATGTTTTCGGGGTCATATGTCCTCATTACACACTTAGGGTATTTTACTGGCACAGGGCTGTAGATGCACAATGATTGAGAATAGATGTACTTCATCTTAGAACCTGTTCTTATTCCCTGTGTTGAGACTAGAAACAGTATCTGTGAAATCATCCAGATTGTATTGTGTTGTCTAACAACATGGCAAAGCTGTGTTATAATCCAATAATCTTTATATATATTCCTGTCTTTTTTCTCTTTGTCTCTGTGTCTGTCTCCAGGCTTCTTACTGGAGCTCCAAAAGAGAAATCGAATAATTTAAAAGATGTCAACGAAACAGGTGCCGTCTACTCGTGTCCCATCACAACAGACGCCACAGACTGCTCCAGAATGGACCTGGTCAGCACAAGTAAGCACGAGAGGGGATTCTTTATCTCAACATTTAACTGGGGAGTGCAGTGTTGTTATAACAGAGATCCAGTTAGTGAGTTGGCCTGAGTCATACAGTGAAGGTAGATTACTGCAGTCTGCACCTTATCAGACTCCAAAATGAGTCTACAGCCATGCATTGTGAGGCTGTACGGGTAATCAGATGTTTTCCCCTTTATTTAATAACAACAGAGCTTGTGTAGACCTATAGCATTCACCATTATTTGCTGCACCTCCACCATGAGCTCCAGGCTATGAAACATCTTTTCTTAATTGAAGGTTATTAACTTATAGACTTACCGCTCCACTACCTGGAGGTGAATAGGCCCGCCGGAGGCTACGAGTAAGAACCATAACAAAGAGATTCCTCATCACTTCTGATGTCAAGCGTGGCGTTGCTGCAATCACAGCACATTTGTGTGGTTAATATTTGTCGGGGCATGACGCAGACTGCAGGTAGCTTCCCTTATTGGGTTGGTTTTCCTGGGAAAACTTTCACCATACTCATGAGGAAGGATTTTATTCTTTATGAAAGAAGATTTGGCAATTTGACATGGCTTACTTTGGACTGTATATTAGATTAGATGTACGTCATTGATGCAACAAAGGATTGTTTTGTCACAGCAGCAGCACATACATCCTGGTTTGTGAGTAAATATGACACTGGATTAACATTAGAAATCTTTTTAATAATCTGGATGTTTTATGCTTTATTTTCATTGTTTCTTTTTAAACAGCTTTAATCTAATTGCCACTTGTCCCCCGTAAACAGCAGATCCATCAGAGAGGGTGGAGGGCATGTGGCTGGGGGTGACGGTGGCCAGTCAGAGAAACCAGTTGAAGGGACGCGTGCTGGTGAGATGACACCCATTTTTTTTCCTGTTAGTCAGTGTCACAGGTGGTGGCTTTTTATATGGTAAAATTTACTGTAGCTCTGAGTGGTAACACGCTAAAATAAAAATAATCTCTGTATCTCAGTGCCACAGTCTGCATGTTGCAATATTTACTGCGTCATAAAAAAACCTGATGACACACACACACACACACACACACACACACACACACACACACACACACCCATGACAGAATGACACATATAGGTGGAAAAGACCCATAGAATTATAATGAAGGATGTTTGCCTTTGATGATTGATAGAAGAAATTAGCTCAATTTGTAGAAGAAATACAATTGTGTTTACTTTTTCCACATACATGTCTATTAATATTGGTAAATAAACCATTGACCCTTTTCCAGTTGGACATTTTTTAATTATAGTTTACCTCACAGTCTGCCTTTAATATTTCTATCAAATGCAATATTTTTCTCATTTTAAACAAATTCCTAATTTAGTTTTTACAAAATCTGATCAAAGAAAAAAGATATATGTATATTAAGAATATTCTATATAAACATTGTTCTGACATTTTATGTATTTTTCTGAAGAAAGTAAACATTTGTCATACAGCAACGGCAAAAACACAGCCTTGAACACAGGACACATTACTTGCATTTGAACAGAAATTATTTATTTATTTAGTGTTTGTTTGTCATTGTTTATTTTTTATGTGCAATACAACTGAACTAAGATGTAGGTTTTTTTAATTGGTCTAGCTGTGATTCAGCCTCATTATTAGATACACTATCAGATTTGGTACATTGTAAATCCGAGCAGTCCCTAACATCCCAGAATACTCCCTCTTCTCTGGTAACCAGGCGTGCGGGCATCGCTATGTGAAGATCATCAAAGGCGGAGCAGAGGACCAGTTGAAGATGATAGGAAAGTGCTACGTCCGGAGCAACGACCTGACCTATAACACCAGCGATGAATGGCAGACCAACGCTTATCAGGTCTGCAACCCCAACAACGATATGGAGGTGGAGGGCTTGTGCAACATGGGCATCTCAGGGGGCTTCACCGAAAATGATGTCTACATCGGATCTCCAGGCAGCTACGAATGGCAAGGTGGGCACTGAAGAGTTAACGTCAAAATGGGGGTGTTTTGTTACTTATCACTGAAATAATGGGCTGGTTTCACAGACAAGGATTAAAGCCTGTGTGCTAAATTCTTGATGTAGTTTAACCCTGGGATTATTCTCTGTCTGTGCAGCCCATTGTGCATGAGGCAGACAAAACATTGTTTTCTAATTCTGCTTTGTTATAAAGGGAATGTTCATGTAACGACAACGTGGTGGATTCCTGATCCAGACAATTTCTGGGACACCAATACCAAAAACTTTGGTAACATCAAAAGACGACACAGTTATATAGGTAAATAGCTCTCTATTCTCTAAACGTTCTCTCCATGCTTTTAAAGGCCTTTAACCCCTGCCATAGTCAGATGACGGTTTGATCTCCAATGCTTGTTTCCGCAGGTTACTCCGTTCTTGAGGAGAAGAAGCTGCTGAGCCAGGTCGAATACACGGTGGTGACAGGGTCTCCCAGGGACGAGTCCAAGGGCTCTGTGATGTTCGGGGTAATGACAGAGAGCGAGATCAAGCCGGACCTCATCATCCTCGGAGAACAAGTGGGCTCGTACTTTGGGAGCAGCATAGCTGTCACCGACCTCAACAATGACAAGTGCGTCTCTGCACACCGCACTGAACATTTCAAATCTACACTTTCTTTAGATTCTTCTTTCTTGTATGGAGTTCAGTCAAGGCTGGGATCCAAATACATGTTTTTCTACTCATGAGGTCCTTGGTTTTAGAACATTTTAAAATTAAAATCAAAACCATGTCCTACAGAAAGACTAGATCTAGTACAGTGCTTCTCAAAGTGTCGTCCGCGGACCACTGGTGGTCCGTGAGCGCCCCCTAGTGGTCCGTGAGTATATTGGTAACATTTCACATTTGAAATAAATAAATACATTTAAGTTTTCCGCACTCTCGCGGGAATATCTCCACAATGGAGCAAGCTCAAGTTTCAGCTTTCGATTGCATGATATAGCCCAGCGCAACACCTTCATCAAACATGTTGCCACTTGTTTGTACCATTTTCAGGCGATTTGTAATCTGTTCTAGAAAAACGATGTGTTTTTGGATATTTGTGGAGGTAGGTGGTCCGCGAGTGTTTTTTTATTGGTTAGTGGTCCTTGGTATGAAAAGGTTTGAGAAACCCTGATCTAGTATAACATTTTCTTGCATCAAAACAGCAACAAAAACATTTAAGACACAATCACTACAGGGAACTAATTGGAAGCCTTTTAGTTTAGAAACCTTTCAACCTAATACTATATTTTAATCATGAGCTGCTAATACTCTTAATTCACAGACTAAGAATAAGAAAAGTGTTATGTTTGCACGTGTGAATGGATCGTCTGTAACTCTATCTTGAGCTTTTGAGCTGCCTCACGCTCCGGTGCTCTGTAGGTATGATCTGCCTTATGATGCAGAGAAGGCATGACACTGATGTATATATGAGCTGAGATGAGAGAATAAAACCTGTCCTCTCAGCCGCGGAGATAAGGTGTTCGTAATGACATCATGGTGAAATCATGTGTCCCCCTCAATGCATAGCTAGATTTCAACAAATATCAGAGATCCAAGGAAGTTCTTCTTTCTATGCATTTGCATTTTAAAGGTCCCCTATTATACTGTTTTTCATCAATATATTATAGGTCTCATGTCAAACATGTCTTTGAAGGGTTTGGCTTGAAATATCCAACAGATCCTTGCAGCATCCCATAATCCCCTCTGTTTCAGCCCTGTTTCAAAAGTGCTGATTCTCTGTCTGTTACTTTAGATGAAAACAAGGAGCCCTTCCCCACGCCCCTCTGAGAGATATTTGGTTAAAAAGAACTCAATGGTGCTCTAGGAGAATATTCAGGTGATAAGGTGTGTGTGTGTGGGGGGGGGGGGGGGGGGGTTACCTTGGTTGGTGATTGGCTAATGGTTACACAAGCCAAAAAATCGTTATGGCATCATAAAGTGGCCAAAATCTGATCAGCTCATTTTCAGACAGGTTTTTATATAAATGGATCAGGACAAAGAGAGAGAGAATATTTTTTCCTGAAACTTTCAGAGGGGACACATGTTGATGTAGAAGAGACATGAAGAAGAGGATGTTTCATAATAGGTGACATGTAAAGTATATTCTTTTGACATTTTGTATGCTTTTTACAGCTGGAATGATCTGATTGTGGGCGCACCGTTTTACTTTGACCGCATGAAGGATCAGGGAGGAGCAGTGTATATCTTCATGAATGAGAATGGACTGTTCCAAAAGAAAGCCAGCATGGTGCTGAAGGGTCCGGCGGCCTCTGCTTTCGGCTTTGCAGTGGCTGCCATTGGCGACATCAACCAAGACGGATTCCAAGGTATGACCCTGAACGCAACATTTGTTTTTACACTGACAGGATTGTGTAAATTAAAGCGAATACCTAATTCAAAAGTTGAAAACATGGCTAAGTACTTGCACCCAGATTCATTGATAAAAAAAACGACAGAATGATAGAAGTTAAATTCCGATTTATGATGTGTTTTTATGATGTTGTTGTTGGTTGTGCATTTACAGTTCTCCTTGAAAAGTACAGTAAAAAGGAAGCAGTCAGTTTCTCATGTACAAATTATTTTGCGCTGTTGCTTTGATATTCTCTCAGCAGGGAACAGTGGTAATGCGTTGTGTTGTACTTTTGACTACTTAATTGAATAACACATTTGAAGTAGAGCAATGCTTCCACCTAAAGGCCCACTGTATTTGAGCAGACTGCTTTTGCATGTTTTCCCCCAATATGTCATCTCTTTTTTATTTCTGTGTGCAGACTTTGCCGTGGGAGCTCCATTCCACGAAACAGGAAAGGTCTACATTTGGATGGGAAGTAAAAAGGGAATCTCAGAGGAGCCCAGTCAGGTAAATGTCAGATTTAGTCATGGATGCACTTCAGGCATTACAAAAAAAAGGCCCAGATTCATTGTGTTGACCTCACGTGTGTCATTGTCGCCCCCTGTAGGTCATTGAGGGTAAGTCAGTGGGGTCTGGAGGATTTAACACCTTTGGCTACTCCATCAACGGAGGTATCGACATGGATGGAAACAGCTATCCAGATATTTTAGTTGGCTCTCTGGACGACAAAGTGGCCCTGCTCAGGTAGAAATAAGTTATTATTGTTGAGTGAAAGCTTGAAAGAAAGCCTTAAACCTGCATGAAAAGACACTTTGGCAGAGCAAAGACATTATATTTCTCTTTCTGTTACTGTAACTTGGGCACTGTTTGATTCTCAATATCATATTTGCATTCAGGGCTCGACCAGTCATCCACCTAACCAAGAATTTCACGGTGAAGCCATATATTGTGAACCCAAATCAGTGTCCTGGAACTACACCATGGTAGGATTTTTTTCTCAGAACGTATAATTCTGAAACGGGATTATTTGATTTCAATGTATTAATTTGTGCTTTTTTATTTTACAGCATCACAGCGACACTGTGTTTGTCTTTCACTCTAAGCAATGGAAACAAAGACTTCAAGAAAGATACCAGTAAGCAGTCTTTATGATAAATCAGTGACGTGCTTTGACATTTTGAGATTCTCTTGTTCTAACCTAAAAAACAACAACTCTGTGTAATATAAATATGAACCAACTCTGGAGAATCGAGCTTGCTTAAGGCTTTTCCTAAACTGCTGTAATAACTGTATAATGTACCGTGTGTGTTTCTTTGTAAAGCGGTGACGTACACAGTGGACGCTGATATAGAGAGGAGGAGAAGCTCTCGTGTTCGCTTTGCAGACAATAATGATGACCAATACACCGGCACCCTCAGTCTGCCATCTTCCAAAAAGAAGTGTCTGACTCTGAAACTGATCGTAATGGTAAAGCCTCAATCTTCATATGTTATTTACTGCTATGGGGGTTAGGGTTAGCTGTTACCCATGCACATATCTTGACCAATATAAATGCTTGGATGATTCTACAGTCACCTGTGAGGGACAAACTGGAGCCGGTGATCTTCTCCCTCAGCTTGGCGCTACAAGAACAAAAACCTAAAACCAGACGTGCCCTGCAGAACCTGGACTCATACCCAATAATCAGCCAGGAGCAGAAACTCACTCAAAAAACTGAGGTACAGAGAAGCCAACAATTGACATAGGTCTAATTGTAAATAACTATAGTAATGGTATGGCATGATATGATATTGTTTCTTGATTTTCCTGCAGATTCATTTCCAGAAGGAGTGTGGCTCTGACAACAAATGCAGCAGTAACCTGCAGCTGACGGCCCAGTTTGGGGACAAAGATAAAATACCTTTTCCCAGGTAAAATTAAATTCTGACAAATGTCACTTTTTTTTATGGGACATTTGGGGATATGTGTTTATTTATTTTCTTGCCACGACTGACTTAGATTAGAAGATTGAGACCGTTGTTATGATTTAGGGTATGTCTAAAGTTAGCTTTAGCAGGCGATTAGCTTAGCTTAATTTCAAGGCAGAACAGATTTAACATGTTATACATAGTTAATTTATCCATACAATTACGTTTGGACAAAGACAGAATAGCTTCCTTTTACCTTTGTTTACAGTCTTTATGCTAAGCTACACTCAGGGTTGCCAATTCTCACGCATCTGGCGTGTGACACACGCTTTCACTCTCAATCTCACGCTCTCACGCTGCCCAAACTATTCTCACGCCAAAACAAGAATACCGAAGACTAGAAACGGTTTTGAAAACTTTTGTCACGTAATGATCGTCTTCTCAATAGAACATCTTTGATAATGTCTTCTGGCCAATCAGAATCACGATAACGGCGTGGTGTTTTTGCAGGAAGTCCCGACGGAGAATACTTTTGCTGTAGCACATCCCTATATACATCGATACAACATATCAACACGTAATGAAATAAGACCCCACGGTTTGATGATTGATAGGTGTGTGTGGGCTGTCTTTCATTTTGACACACAGAACAATGGGGGCTATCCACATCCACCCTTATCCACAATGTAAAGTAATTCACACAGCCCTCTTCTCTCTGTGAGGAGCAGCAGGTTCAGCTTTCAGAACAAAGTAACAAAAAACTAAAATGGCATTCATTTTTTTAAATATGTCATGTAGTAATAGATTTATTTATTTTTCTTCTGAAGAGAGTACCAGAATGTGTATTTAAAGTTTGTATTTCAAAACCCCAGACCCCCCTGCAGAGGTTGGGTTTCCAGCATGTCAACTCTTTCACCTGTGGGGAAATTGCAGGATTGGCTCCAGGTCGCCCTTTTTATTTAATACAAGACAAATGTGCCTTTTTATTTCATACAGTTCAATTTGGATTGAGAAAGGGAAATAATCTAAACCTCACGTGTGGCGTTTCACTGTCAAGGGGAGCGTGTATGTAATTACATTGCAAATACTGACTTGAGCCCCACCACTGTATGGGTTAGCCCTACCATAGACTACCCAACAAAAATACACTGGAGCCGCCACTGCCGACCCATATTGCGCATGCGCAGATCTAAGATCCAGTAGAAATGATAGAAAGTAAAAGTCTGCTGCTTATTGTTCTACTAGGCCAAAATAGAGTCAGAGTATATGAGAGTGAGAGTGTGTTAATTAATATATTTGGCAGTTCGTAGTAAGTCTTTAGATTTGTCTGTGTGTGTGTGTTTCATGTATAGGCCTCTCACGATAATTAATTTTGTTGGATACATTTTCCCGGAAATTATTGCGATAAACGATAATATTGTCGGCACCGTTGTATGACCATTTTAGACCACTGACATAATGATAATATATAATAATAATTCAAGTACATCCTTTCAAACTGCTAGTCACATTCTCATGTAAATGGCAATTTATCGAGTTCATTTTGATTCTCGTACGATAAGTCAATTAATTGCTTATCGCGACAGGCACACAATAAAACAGTGGAAACAAAATGTGTTAACTTTCATTAGTGAATGAAACTGTGTGCCCTTTATAGTCTGTATCCAATATTGTGTATTTGTATATATTGTATATATATCCTATATATATGCTAAGGTCCCGCTACTACCACGATAGCAGTCATTTCGTGCGCATCCGTGTAACTAAACCCATGATATCAAAATCTCACTCCAGCCAGGTACCCAAAGTTGGCAACCCTGAGCTACACTCCCATCCCCTGGAACTAGCTTCATATTTAGCATTTAGACTCGTATTGAGCTTCCCATCTAACTCTCTGCAAGACAGAATACGTTTAGATCCCAAAATGACAAACGGTTCTATTAATGTTTATATGTAGTGTCTTTATTCCTCTTTATACACAGTCTTTGATATGAAACAATCACAAATGTTTTTCTCAGATCTTTAGCATAACACTGTGGATTAGCTGTAACTGCTACTTGCTAACAGTCACAAGCAGAATGTGGTTATAAATAGGAATGTATATGTATTTATTAGCCAAAGATCATTGTTAAAAAACAAGTGAAGACATAATTCATGTTGTTTATGTATCTCTGTGTCCAGGGATGGCAAATTCCAGAAACTTCAGTTCAACAGCAATATGAGGACGATAATGCTGATGGTGAATGTGACCAACATTCATACTAAGGTGAAACCGGGTGAAGACGCCCACCAAGCCATGCTCAACATCTCCATCCCTGACGCACTGAGTTACGCCGGCGTCAGGTCGGAGGTAAGTGTACTGGAGGGCAGCAGACGACTGAGAAATGCTAATTTATAAGTCATTTAAACTAGTGATGCCATTGATTATTCGATTATTCAAATATTCGTTACAGTCTCCATAATCGAATATTATTTTTAAAAATCGATTTTATTTATATATCTTTTTATTATTATTTATGTTTTTTTTTTTTTTTCTGGCTTAGTTTCAACCAAAATAAAGACTAATGCTAATAATAGAAATAGTATTAATAATTGTAAATTGCCATTGGTCACACCACCAGTTTGTTTGACTGTAAACTTGGAGGAAGCCTGCGTGCAGAGCAGACTGCTGCTGCAGCACGCTACACACCGACCCCGCCCCCACCCCCCCTCTCCCTCACACGTGCGACTAAAGATGAATAAAGCTGCAGGTAAAAAGAGTTCCTCCTCATGGAACTACTTCGAACTTACAAGTCCAAAGGAAGTTAAATGACACAAACAACGGAATTCCTTTTGTCTGAGTTTTTTTTCTTTTCGGTCGGTCGAATAATCGATTATTATTCGCCAGGGCTGCCGAATAATCGATTTTGATCATGTTCAGTTTCTGGCAACCCTAATTTAAACATGTCATGTGGTACACTACAATGTTACAGGCCTTTCTTTGTGTATGTTCCCCTATCTTATGCTACTCTTTTGTTCACTTTCTCAATATGTTTATTCAGGATCACGATATGCAATGCAGTTTGCAGGAGACAGTGATGTGTGAGCTGGGGAATCCACTTAAAGGCAATGAAAATGTATGTTTGGAAAATGATTTGATCTTATCAGTGTTGATTCGTTTCCCGTGCTAAGCAGAGTTTGAAGCCTCTCGCTGTGTTCCTTCCATTATCAGGTGACACTTGCCATCATCTTTGAGACCTCTGGATTCAATTTGTACACACAAGAGATTAAGTCCGAGCTGCTTCTGTCCACGTACGTTTTCAAGAATGATGCACGATTATATTTGCTTAATCCATATTTTAGTGTTATCTTTTTTATTTAGTGTCAAAGTTTTGCGCTTTTGGCGCTAGAGGCTTTAAATAGGGACACTACAAATATTGCTCTTGCACACAATGTTGTAATAAGGTTTGTTTTTATAGTCTTAGTGAGCAGAATGACCTGACCCCTGTGCCTGTGGCCCTGCTGATCGAACACACCATCCTCCCCTCCTTTTCCATGTGAGTCCCATTGCTTAACATGACATACAGTAAAGAGCACAGAAATTCCATGCACCCTGCGTAGTAATTGTCCCATTACATTTTTTTCCACATCATTTTTTTCTTGTGTTTGATTATTTGTACCTCTCCATCGTCCAGAGCAAACCCACTGGTGCAAACACAATTCAGTGGGACGGTGATGGGCGAGTCAGCCATGGCCAACGCGAGTGACGTTGGCAGTCTGGTGGAGTTCACCTTCAATGTGAGTCACCTCCACCACTGAGACCATGTTAGACCTCCAGGACGTTATATTGCATCTATAACATGACTGCTTCCCACATTTCCCTCATCTCCACCCTGTCTTTGAAGCCAAAATGTTCATCCTCCAGAAGTGTAATATTGTGTGGGCCATTGTTTTACGTAAGCCGTGGTTTTGGGTGTGAGCATGACCAGGGGTGGATACTATTTAGGGGTTGCAAAGTCACTGTAAAGCTCTGACTGTTATTTCACGCCATTTGTTTGATTTCTTCTGAAGTTAACTTTTTTTGTTGTTGCTGCCGCCAGGTGAACATGAATGGACAGCCTCTGGGAGACATGGGGACCCTGGCTGTGGAGTTCGAATGGCCCTTTGAGGTAGCCAACGGCAAGTGGCTCCTGTACCTGACCAAGATTGTGGTAAAAGGGGAATCGGAGGAGGAATGTAACCCTGTTGGAGAAGTGGTCAACCTGCTAAATCTAACTGTAAGGATCCTGTCTTTTTGATTTTTAAAAGCCACAATATTCTCCTTTTCCCCAAGAACCATATGACGTGTTTATGACCAAAAATATGGACTCTGCAGATGCAGAATGTAAACCATTATTCAACTAGCACTGAACCACATGAAAACAACCTTGGTTCATATTAAATCTTCGATACAGTACATATAAATAGCAAATTATTAGCTTTAGTAACAAGTGTGCTAGAACCAAAAACCGAACTGTATAAAACCATGCTATCAGCACTTTTAGCTAAATGCTAATGCCAGCTTAGATTACTGGCATAGCCTTTTGATATTTAGTATGTCTGCATTGTCCTTTCTAAAATAAAATTGAGCAAGTTAGCTAAACTCATTAGCTAAATGGAACAAAACACTAAGGTAAAAATGCTGCTAACGCTGTTGAGAGTTACTCAAGTATACTTTTGTTGATATTACTGCTCAGATATCTTTGTGTATTGTAATAGTTAGAATTGTTATGAGATGGCTGATATTGAGTGAGTCTAAGTGTACTTTAACTTTCTTCCTATTGTGCTAAGAACAGGCTTGTTACATGAGCTCTAAATGCTCCTGAGTTCAGTGTGAAGTAAAGCAGCTTGCTCTCTATGAATAAATGTCAGTGTTAAAATAGGGGTGTGAAAATGGACTCAAAACCAAACCACGGATGTTCAGAAATACATTTTGTTTAAAAAGAAAACAACGTCTGTGTCGCCACTTAGGCTACAGCCCTCACAGAGCTACAAATAGAACGTCATAACGCGTTCTGCCTGGATATAGGCAGTAGAAATGACAGTGCTATTCTGAGAAGACTTTGGTAATGTCTTTATCAAAACCAATAATTACCACCACAAGTACTCTGATGTCATGTCTCTGTCTCATCTGCTTCCTTCTTTAATGTTTCCTTCTCCCTCTGTCGTCCTCCAGTTGGCAGGAAGCAGACAAAAGCGTATTAAACGAGAGATCGTGGTGGATGATGTTAATGCGGCAAAGCCATATATTATTGAGCCTCAGGCAGCCATCACAATGCTCTCTCCTCGCAAAGAGACCTTCCTGTTGGTAAGAAATGGGTCCCTATATATATATACTGTAGCTGTATATGTAGTTGCAATAGTGTGCCATAAAAAATATCATAGTGTTATAACAATATACTATGTCTTAATGTTTTTGTTTATAGTATAGTATGTAAAAAAATCCTAAAAAAGTGATGGTGAAATGTTGAAAAAAAATAATGGTAAAAATGTCATAACATTTTAAAAATAAAAGTTGCAGAAAAGACAATATAGAATTTTGATGAATTAAGTGATTAAAAAAAATCCTATTATAATATGTTAATGAAAAAAAGTCATTATGTAGTATGTTAAAAACGTCATAGTAATGTATGTCATCCATTATTCTTATAAGTAATGTTAGTTTTGGTATAGTATGTAGTTACATAAAAGATGTCATTGTTTGTTGCAGGAATGCTCGAAGGGGACGGCACGCTGCGTAACGTTTTCCTGTCCGCTGCGCAACATGACCAACTCAGCCAAGATTTTTGTCCAGTCCCGGTTGTGGAACAGCACGATGCTAGAGGTTAGCACTGCAGCTAGTACACACATTATTCATAATTTAATAAAATTGTGAGAAAGACTTCCTTTTTCGTTAAATTTACACACTGGGTGTTTGTTGTGTTTCTCACACAGGACTTTTCTCACGCTCTGAGAATTACAGTCAAAGGTCAAGCCACTCTGAAGCTCATTACAGATAAACCAACCATCAGGATGGACACACAGCCCACCATGGTGCGTAACGTTAATGAAGATGATGCTGATGATGATGATTTTACTTAAATCGTTCCACCTTTATCTTTTTTTAGCATATTGTTTATTATATTATAACTTAGTACTTTTTTAGCATATTGTTGTGTTGTTTGTTTATTATATTGTAACTTTTTTTTTTTTTTTAAACACATTTAAGATATGCAACACTAAGCTGTCTGTGGCTCTTTCCTGCTGTAACGCTGCAAATGTCCCCTCTGTAGGACTAATAAAGGGATTCTGATTCTTTCTTGTAGTTCACAGTAGAAATCCAGCCTCTGGAGGGGGTGGAGGTGCCCTATGAGCTCCCGCTGTGGATCATCATCTCTGCGGCTGTAGCAGGAATTCTACTACTGGGAATAATCATCCTTATACTATGGAAGGTGAGACTACCGATCAGTACTGAAGGGATTACACTGTTTAACATGATGTACATGCCCTAAATCTCAACACATTTTTTCCCTTTTTGATAGCTGTTGACCCATTCATCTGATTTAAAGCCTCCATATCGTGCCTTTAGTCTAACCTTTCATTTACCCCCCCCCCCCATGCACCATCTTATTCCTCCTCCTCCGCTTCCTCCTCCACCCTCAGTGTGGCTTCTTCCAGAGGGCCAGCAGGAGGGAGATGTATGAGGCCAAAGCCCAGAAGGCTGAGATGAAGATCCAGCCCTCTGAGACAGAGAAGCTGACCGAGGACTACTGAGGCCCCCCATGGGTCCCCCAACAGCACACACACCAGTGGGGCTTTTGGGTAACGACAACCCTACAAATGGATTTTCTCTGGATACTATTAATTAAGCTTGGGTTGTGATTCAACTCTCTTACCGCTTAACTTTCTCTTTAACCTTTTGTCTGCTTTTTGTATGTACCTAACATCGGTTCTACTTCCCTTTCAGGCTAATAATGTGCTGCCGTTCACTTTAAAACACTTTTGTCTTCCATACTTCATCTGTCTTCCCGTTCTGTCTAAGCGTGGGTTTATCTGTTGCTTAACTTGCTTTCCCTCCGATGAATCCTTCTCCACCTAACATTTTCCAAGCTCTTCTGCTTTCTATATGCTTTTAAATGTCACCTTCCCTCTTTTCTTCTCTGTTTTCCCCTTCAGCTTGGATTCTTCAAGCGAGCCATCTACTACCGGATAATGCCAAAGCACCAAGCGGTGAGAATTCGCAAGGCAGAACGGTATCAGTTCAATCTGGGCTTTCAGTTTGAGGAGCCGCAGAAAAAGTATTGGATCACCAACTGGACAGAGATGCAGCATTACTACTACTGAGGCCTTTGCTTTGAGCCCTGAAACTCTCACAGTTATACAGGTTTGACACGGGCCAATCAAAGAACATTTAGCCCGTTCAAGCCACATTCATGGACCAATCGTGGATGGTGCATTCCATTTTTATTTTTTTACTTTTGGTAGATTTCATCAACTTTCTCAGTGCAATATACTGGACAGTTTGTTTCAGAGATTGTAATTTGGTAAGTATTTTTTATGAATGCAGCGCTGGAATCGGTGTTGCATTCAAGAGTAAATTGTAAATTGATTACAGTGTTTGCATGTATGTTTCCATTGTCCTTCTTTCTGAGTCGTCCAAGCAAAGTGGCTTATCATTCATCATGTTTATTTCCAACTTCACCATCAGAGAGTCTATTGATGTTCTCTGTGATTGTGGATATTTTTTCCTGCTCTGTCCACAGGCATCACTTTGTGGTCAGCAGTTGTAGGCTATGTGAGGGTTTTAAACCTACATCAGTCATTAAAGGAGAACTGCACTTAGAATATATTGACCCTTCTGCTACGAGTGTCTTTATGCGAATGTCCTCGTCAGTGTATTTACAGTCATGTGGAAATGATCTCCAATAAGTGTCCTTATGCCACGTAGAAATAGTATTTCCCTGATAAATACTGAGAGGTACGGAGAAACAATTGGTACTCCTTTGTGAATTATACATTTTACAGCCCGTGTTTTTAATTAAATTCCACGTCAAGATTCATACAAGCACTCCTGCAACAAGTGGAAAAGCAATAGTTTCATGTCTGTATGTAGAGTTAGCCAACATGTGTTGAGATGATTGGAGCACACTTGATTATTATTTATTACACTGTCTTGTGTTATTACAGTAAAGAACCTATCTTTAAAAAATATCACAAACAGGGAGTCATGACACTGGATTCAAAAATATGTCTGGAGACTGTAAGTGTGGAAAGCTACATTTTAAATTGTACATAGTGACAGGTGACAGTGAATTGACTATTAGAATGAATGCTCATGTCATTGGCCTTTGTTGTTTAATGTCCCTACGCTTTGTATTTTTGTATGAGACAGTAAGTTGACACTTGGATTGTTTCCAAGCCACTGTGGCCCCCATTGAGGTCAACCTGCAGCACTGAAAACGGACGGGATCCAGAAAACATAGTGAACAGTCTCTGGTGGGACCGAGTGTTGCGTTACCTGAGAGTCACAGTCTGCGGCCGTTACAGAGGCTGCATTCACTCTGAGAGTAAAGACAGACAGCTGAAACCGATGCACGAACTCTGCTCTCTATCGTGGTGTTGTTTTTTTACTGTGCAGTTTCAATGTAATTAAATTGTTTTTAACAACCTTTGCAGTTGGATTGCTATCATTGTGTTTTCCATTAGATCTTGTTTAAACGAAGAACAACACCAACAAACAATGCCAAATGTCTCTATTGTAAAAGTGCAGAAAATTCCAAAAAAGATAAAGAAACAAAATCAATGAAAACATCGAAACGTCAAAAATATATTATGTAGAAACAAGTCATAGTGTAGTAAGTCGAAAATGTAGTAATTTGAATGCACTAACTCTTTTGTACTCAGCTATTTTAATGTAATAAAATAGTTTTATCAACCTATGCTACTGTCATAAACGGTTTTATCTTGAAGCAACACATACTGTACACAGTATACATATTTAATGTATTTATTGTAGAAATGCAAAGGACTCAACAAAAGAAAAAAACAATCAATATTCCACAAATGCAATCAATGACTTTACACACATTCATTTAAATCATTTCCTCTAACCATTCAAATATTGCAAATAAATTACAAAAATGTAATGTTATTTTGCATAGGCAAACAATTATTTCACTCCAAATGTATTCAACAAATATACAAGACTAGATAAGAAGGCCGACCAAAAAGAAAAAGCAATTTCAATCAAGTGTACTGTACGGTACACAGAAACACTGATGTTCACATTGAGTTGGTACTGTGCTAGCAACAGTTAGCCACCATTGATGATTAGTCCTTTTGCTTTAGCTCCATTGTGGATGAGGACTTTTCAGATCCCTTTTTTGACTTCCTGTACTTGTAGCCCAATAGGATGGTGGCGACCAACAGGACCACGCTGAGCACCATCAGGACCCACTGGCCAGCCACAGCAGAGGCACCGTCCACACTCAGACCCAGGAAGCCCACTTTATTATCCGTAACCTTAACTTCACCTGCTGGACACACACACAAAGGACAAATAAGTCTCAATGAAAGGAAGGTTTATAACTACACTGAACAAAAATATAAATGCAACACTTTTGTATTCGCTCCCATTTTTCACGAGATGAACTCAAAGTTCTAAAACATTTTTTATATACACAAAATAACCATTTCTCTCAAATATTGTTCACAAATCTGAAAAAATCTGTGATAGTGAGCACTTCTCCTTTGCCGAGATAATCCATCCCACCTCACAGGTGTGGCATATCAAGATGCTGATTAGACAGCATGATTATTGCACAGGTGTGCCTTAGGCTGGCCACAATAAAAGGACACTCTGAAAGTGCAGTTTTGCTTTATTTGGGGGGTCTGGGGGGGTCCGAAAACCTAACCCTAACCCTAACCCTAACCCTAACCCATTGACCATGTTTGGGATGCTCTGGATCGGCGTATACGACAGCGTGTTCCAGTTCCTGCCAATATCCAGCAACTTGGCACAGCCATTGAAGAGGAGTGGACCAACATTCCACAGGCCACAATCAACAACCTGATCAACTCTATGCGAAGGAGATGTGTTGCACTGCGCGAGGCAAATGGTGGTCACACCAGATACTGACTGGTTTTCGGACCCCCCCAGACCCTGAGGCTATAGATGGCGCTCATCATGATGACCAATGAGGGCACGAGATAAGTTTGTGCACAGATGGAAGGCTGACAGGCAGGTACCACGGCTCCCACAGATTTATGTATTTATTGTCAAAGCATTTCATATATTCATTGCTATCGGGATGTTAAGAGCATTCTATGGAATATAACAAAAAGTGTTTCTGAAGTGAATTAACTACCCCACCTTTAATCTGTAGACTCCTGAGGCCGTTACATATCTTTTGTTTATTCAACATATTTTGATGCTTTGTTTCGATCACACTGTTGTTGAAACTGACGTAAAAAAATAAGTTTAACGAGGTTAAAAAATAACATCTGTCTCCAAAGTACTGTGCATAACAATGAAAAAAGTCATGTTTATTTACACAGTGTGAGGAGACAATCTTTATTATATTCTTTCTTCAACAATTAATTATTCATCTGAATTCAGTATATCTCTCCTTTGATCTGCAGCTGTTTTCTTTTTCCCATTATCTGTTCCTTGCGCTCTCTTGTTGGTTAGAATCTCATCAATCTAATCTGCACACATCTTTTCAGCACGACCTCATCAGTAAAACAAGAGGAGCAGAATATTGATTTCACTGCAAGCCACAGACAAGGAGAAAAACAAAACTATTGCCTCTGCAAGAAAACATTATGCCTTTTATCTCTGGGAAGGATTTCAAAAATCATTTGGCTTGGTGATTGGAAAACATCTTTAACACAGAGCAGCTGCCTATATGATTGTGCTTTTATTCATGTTTCTGTGGAAGTGTCAAAGCATGTGGATGGATGGACGTCTTGGACTTACTTTTTGGTTTCCAGTCGTACTCGGGCCACCCACGAATATCTTGGTTCTTGTTGTTCTCTTCGTCCAGCCATTTAATGAGCGGTTCGAAATACTCCATGAGAGGCTGGGCACTCATTTTTGGCTGGCCGGTGATCATGCTCATCGCCTCGGGCCAGGGCTTGCTGAAGCCCAACTTCATCACATTACTGCAGGGACAACACAGAGAGGGTCAGAGAGGAAGATCAGTAGCAGGAGTGTGTTCTAGAGATAATTAAAACACTTGGCATGGAGCATGTTTTCACCGGCTGCCTGCACTGACTAATACTTTATGGAACTAAATAAACACAATATTCATTTTAAAGGTCCCCAATTATACTGTTTTTCATCAATATATTATAGGTCTCAGTTATATACACATCATGTCTCTGAAGTGTTTGGCTCCAAACACCAAACAGATCATTGCAGCATTACCCATAATCCCCTCTGTTTCAGCCCTGTTTCCAAAGTGCTGATTATGTGTCTGTTACTTTAGATGAAAATAAGGAGCCTCTCCCCACGCCCCTCTGAGAGATATTTGGTTAAAAAGAACACAATGGTGCTCTAGGAGGAGATTCAGGTGATAAGGTGGGGGGGGGGGGTCACCTTGGTTGCTGATTGGCTAATGGTTACACAAGCCAACAAATCGTTATGACATCATAAAGTGGCCAAAATCTGATCAGCTCATTTTCAGACAGGTTTTTATAGGAATGGATCAGGACAAAAAGTGAGAGAATCTTTTTTCCTGGAACTTTCAGAATCTTAAATGTAATTTTACACATGTTGATGTAGAGAAGACATGAAAAAGTGGATTTTGCATAATAGTTGACCTTTAAGTAATTTCTTGTATTTATGTTCATATTTGAAATCCATTCTCTAATGAGGAAACATCTGAGATTTGACTTCACTTCTAATGACAGTGAATGCTCCATACAGTAGGTTATGTAAAGGTTTTTCTCTACCCAAGTTGTTTATGTTTGGGTTCTCTTGTGAGTATAGGTGTGTGTAGGTGTCTTACCCCATAAGCGTCCCAGCTTCTTTAGACTTGTAGATATCGCAGGTATGAAGAGGCCCGGTATGCTTGGCGGCTTCACACAGAGACTTGTGGAACTGGAACTGGATGACGAAGCTGACGAAGTACCTGATAAAAGATCATTATGTCATTAGTTTTGCTTTAAATTTAAAAAGAAGGAAAACATCAATCACGTCAATTCTGCCTGAGGGCGATTCATTTTCTTTGTCAAGGAGCCGCATTTATCTTATCTTGACAAAGTTCACTGGAGCTGTTTTCCATCTGTTCGTGTTCATGCTTGTTCTGCAGAATCAGGAACATTTACCTCACGTATGGCACGTTAGCGGGGATGTGGAACTTTGCCCCCGGGTCAAAGTCATCCTCAGTACGGGTTACAGGTGGACACAGTCCCTGGTATTTCATTCTGCGAAGCAACAAAGAACAATCTAGTTGTTATAAAAGTAAACCATTTACAAATGTATTAATTTATTACAGTCAATCTGCTCCTCACTGATAACTTTTTTTTAATTAATAATTGATTAGAAATTCTATGATGACACTTTGTTTTGTAAGGAACTTCACCTGAGGTTCCACCACTCTTTGTTGTATTCACTCGATGGGATGCGCCCGTCAAATACCTTCCATCTCCACTGATCCATCAGATAACCAAAAGGCAGGAAGGCGATTTTGTCAAGCGCCATGCTCATCAGGAAGTTGATATCACTCTCTATAGGAATGGGCAGAAACACAAGATCATCAGCATCGTTACAACATCACAAGTTTCCACAGAACTGCACGGTACTAACGGTCACTCACCATAGTTGCTCTCTGCTTTGTCCAGGAGGCCGATGCTCTGCAGATGTTTGGGCGTGGACACGGACAAGGCGAGCACGTCGCCGATGGCCTCGTGGAAGCCGGGGTTGGCTCCATCGCGGAAGGACACGGGCTGGTCTTTGTACTGCAGGAAGTACTGGACGTGACCCATCTCATGGTGAACCGTGATCAGGTCGTCCATGGTCACAACAGTGCACTGTTTGATTCTGGAGACATAAACAAGGTCTAATTACAGAAAGAACTACCAATTGATGTGTTTTTTCTTGCTAAAACACATAAAAACAGTATTATTCGGACACCTTTAGCCTACTTTTATTTGATTTTTCCACTCTTGCATGACAAAGCAGAAACCTCTGGTGCTGAAAGGTGAAGCCAACTCGAGTGCCAATAATTGCAGTTCCTTAAATTGCCACTAGAGGCTTGTTCCAAAAGCACGTGAATCCCCATAGCCCCCAATGGCAAAATGGCAAACTTAACAGCAAAATAAACATTTTTTGAACAAAATATAATTGTTTGTATCTATAGACTATTTACTCATTGATAACAACCCGTTAAAATTCATGTTATGTTGAGGATGAGACTCAACCCATTAGTAGATTTGTCAGGACTACATCTTGTATTATGGACTTTCTACGATCAAGAAGCGGGAAAGACCATTTAATACTTTATTGTCCCTTCATCTATATGATTATACCGAATATAGCTTTTGTGGCAAGAGATGACAAAGTATTGAGAGTTTTTGATTAAATAGTATTATACTGTATTTACACTACATGAGGAACTACAGGCAAGGTTATCAGTTTCTTAAACTGAAATAAATCACAAGTTGCTGCTTATTCAACTTCCATATTACATTACATGTTGTGTTTTACATCTACACTTATTTTCTTCTGATGTGTATTAATGTTAGGCACGACCATCATGATGTCAGAGAGCACTGATGAACTTACCAGTTAAAAAAAAAAAAAAAGAAAAACTGACCTGAAGTCTTTTTTGTTGTAGAAGTCCCATGCAGAGGCGTGACACACCACCTCGCGTCCGTCAGACGGCTTCTCCAACATGGATTTGTTCCAGAACTCTTCTGGCATTTTGATCAGACCCAGAGAGGTGAAGAAATTGTCTGATTCCTCAAACATTCTCTTGGCGTCCCAGCCCTGAGCGAGAAAAAAGAACATCAGTAAAGATGTGAGTGTGAATGTATATAAGCAGCTTTCCCTGGAAATGAGGTATTTCACATTTGGACAAAGCAACATCTACGTTTTAGAAAATGTGTGACTGCACAAAGTCTAAACAGAGGAGGTAACGTACCATTGAAAATATGAACACAGAATATATATTCATGTTTTTTGTACACTTTATGTCAGTTATGGATGTCTGCTGTTTTATCCTCAACTCTGGACGCCATCCAAGTCTCATTTATTGTTGCGCGAGAGTGTGTGAGTGTGTTTTCTTTGATTGTCCTCATATATTTATGTGTGAAAGAAAGCTGTGATCATTATGGCTCTTGGGTTCATTCACCTGGGCCACCATGGCAGGAGTGGCATCGACCTGACTGGCATCTGGGTAGGGCATGACCAAATCCATGATGCCAGACCACGTCTGCGCCCACATGTTGCCTGAAAGGACAGAAGACGGCATTCGTATATATTTTTTTTTCTTCAAATTTATGGGGCAAGTCATTCTCCGACGGTGTTAAACCGGGTGGGCTTTGTGGCTTTGAATCAGTCCAATCGCTAACTCTGAGGAACTGTCACACACAATCTCACACCTGATACCTCTGAAAGCAAATTAAATCCTGTCTAAATCCAAATGCATCTACCAGCCAACGACAGATTATCAATGGGGTATGCTTCCACACAAAAGGAGAATTTGGGCTAGAGTGTTAGGATCCTTTAAATTCCAAAGTGACATTTCTGAAAGCAGCCCCCAAACATTGTACTTAATCACAGTGTAGCTTTATGAAAAGGAGTCCCAAAGCTGCTTACCCAGCAGATGAGCAGGGATGGGTCCCTTCAGGTTGATGCGCTCAGAGCCATACTTTTTAAACAGAGACCTGCGGACGTAGGCGTGCACGTTCTGATAGAGCGGCTCCAGCTCCTTCCACAGAGCCTCCAGGTCCTCCTCAAAGGTGGGGGTCTCGTACAGGGAGCGCCAGAAAGCCCCATTGTCAGAGTGGCCTACAGACAGCGCCAGGGAGACAAGCATTCATCAGTGACGTGTATTTAATAGGAGTAGAATAATGATAATGTAATACAATACTTTTATGCAAACGTTTTAAGCCAATATCCCTGAAACCGACTTTTTAAGTTATTTAGACGTAGCCTCTTTTTTTTTTTTTTTAACAAAACACAGAATGATATCCTTATTGTTCACAAAATGTATTTATGTTTTTCTTTTGTTATTCTCTCATTAAATCTGCCAAACTGTATGGGATAATATAATTTCACTAATATTAAAAAGAGAAGAAAAGGGGAATCCAAAAACCATGTAAGTGGCCAGGTTAGTAACCAAATAAAAAAAAACTAGCAAAAAAGAATACAGAGCATAAAATGACAAGATTATACCACTTTTATGTCTTTCATTAATTTGCATGAAGGTTGTTCTTTGACGCTAGCTCTGAAAAATTCAATTGTCACACTATTCAAAAATACCAAGGTGGATGTAGAATTACTCGTTGAGGTCATACCATTGAGTTTGGCAGCTGTGTTGGCCAGTTCCACATATCTCTTGTAATCCTCGCGAAGCACTTTGCCGGCAACATCTCTCCATCCCTTCCAGGCAAACAACAGCTCGTCATAATCCCTAGACTCTGCCATGATCTTCTGGAGATCTGAAGGGAACCATATCATTGTACCCCTTGTATCAAATACCAATATTTGTTCCCTTTATGATTGACACACTCACCTGGATCCAGCGGGTGGCATGTACCATCATCTTTGCAAACCTTAGCCACACTGTACTTGGTCTCCATGTTGGATATAAGAGTGTTGTACTGAAAAGGTAAAGGAACCCACCATTAGATCAAGTGTTCTTAAAAACAAACATTGTAATTATCAGGTCAGAGCCTTGGCTTTTAATAAGATATTGAATTGTTTTGCACAGAATTAGGTGGAGCTATAAATGAAAAGTTACTGAACGTACCTCTGGACCTATGAATATGTGCACAGCACTCTAACTACAGGCCCTTGTGTGCTAAGCTTTAATGGTTTTAGTTTGCTAGCTGCTGATTGGGATATCAGTTCAGTATCATGGAGCTAATGCGAAGCCCTGATGGGGTAAACCAATATAGAGCCCATTACAGTGTAAATAATAAGCAAAGTCTAATTCTAAGGGGCATCACTTTTTAGTGTCGTCCAGAACGCTCTACTTCCCTTTTTCTTGTTGTGCTATTGCAGCATGTTTCTGAATTTTGGTTGTTTTTGTTTGTTTTTGGAGCAATATTTGGGTGTGTTGTCAAATTGAACAACGGGTGTCTTTCTTCATTCACTCATAAAAAGGCAATTTGCATTTGTTTTACCTGCAAAGCATTAAGTTGTTTTATATTTGATGCAAACATCAGGAATTTAGTGCAAGGGAAGCTTAGTACTTTAAACCTGTGCTGCATGTTAATGGTCTGGGACACAGTTCATTTTAACTTCCTCTAAGATCTAACTTTGTGTACTCTTGGTTAGCACCATTATCGCTTTTAGCTACCTAGTCTTTTGTTAGCTAGAACTAATGTATGCCTATCACTGTGAGTAAGCGTAACAGACACATTTCCCTCTATTAGGCGTCCATGCTCATTGTGTTACTGAGTCTTCTGCATCCCTGTTGCATGTCCAGTGACAATTGTTTATGGAAAGCACATTTTTGTTCCCAATTAAATTAAACCCATGAAACAATTTCTATACAGCAGTTATATATAATCGTGAAACTAAACCCAGTTCCCTCCACACCTCCTCCAGTTCTGCCTTGGACAGCGCGGCCCTCTCAATGTCGCTGAGTTTCTTGACGATGCGTTTGACCGAGCTGTCCGTGAAGTCGGTGGTGTCGTACTGACGGGCCTTCTCTCCGTACTGCAGGGTGTGGGCCGACATCTCCAGGCTGTTCTTCAGCTGAAGAGGGATAATGAATACTCTTTATTTGTCTGTTCTTACATTATGTAGCAGTGGAAGCAGGCTAATTGCATGGATGAAATGCACAGATGATACATGCATGAATACATTGGTTGATTAGAGCAGTGCTTCTCAAACTTTTTCCAGTAATGTACCCCCTTTGAAACATTTTTCTCAGCCAAGTACCCCCTGACCAACCCCGAACAATTTTGAAAGAAAAAGCCTATATATATATATAATTACAATATAGTAATGTTCCATCAGTGTGTGATTTATTAACTCCTTCATGCATGAATTACAACAAACTAAGGATATTTTCATCTTTATGCATGAGACATTTTTTTAAAACTGATTTTTAAGTAATATATGTTTAACAAACCAATGAACAAAATTATATAATATTCAAAAACTATAAAATACAATACACAAATATTATAATAAAATCCACTGTGGTGCCTGATGTGCAACGATATCATCAGAAACCCCATGCATATCCAAAAAAACAGCATTAAATTAGCAGTCTCTAATGTAGTGACCACAATACATCAAAGGTTGTTTTTTTTTAAACGGTGTAACCGAAACAAAATGTGCAATTATAAACAAACCATGTAATAACACTGCAATTACACTATTTAGGAGTTTTAGGTCCGATGCCTCCGTGCTTTGGCTGATGTCGTGGAGTCTTTTCACATCATCTCTTGCGAGGATCTGTACTCAGCAAGTTTTCTCTTGAAACATTTCAACAAGTCCTCCAACTCATACGACCAAATGGGCCGATTGTTCAGGCCCTTATATGTGTTTGTTCAAGCGCCTAATACGTCCTATAATTACGTTTTAAAGTTTTCGCCCTCTAGTGTTCCCGTTGAATGCAAACGTTACAGATGGTCGTTTATCCACAAATAACCCTCTCCAAGGGTGTAACTTTGGTTTGAGAAGTGGGGGGGGGGACAAAACAGGGGGTCCTCCGCAATGAAAATTGTTCTCGATTTAATTCCATTTCCTGTCTCTCTACAAATATATATAGGGACTATGCTGTTAAAAAATCCAAGAAAAATGTGTAGTGTATATGATGAGTGCGGAAACTTATCTAGTATCCTTTCCATGTGAGCCTGTTTTATTTGTGATGACCTCGCATCCTCTAGGGGGGTCCAGGGGCATGCTCCCCCGGGAAGATTTGTTTCTTTAAATTGAAGTTAAAGGCATCAATCTGGTGCACAAATTAAGAGATGTATCGATACAGCTCCCAACACTCATATGAAACAGAACTGTATATAGCATTTGCTTGGCATTTCCGGTTATTTCTCCACTGGTTAACATGGGTTAAAAATACCGTGGAACTGTCAAGTTTGAAGGGACGAAATCGTGACATCTTCACGTCTCCCAGCATGGTAAATAGTCACATGTTCACGTCTTGCCGTGATATCGGGTTGTGTTTCTTACACGACCACTAGAGCACCTCTAGTGGTCGTGTAAGAAACAACATACACTTTAAAACGTGCCTCTGGGTCGTAATAAGGGCATGAACAATCGGCCTACTGTATATGGTCGTTTTTTGTATGGGGACAGGCTGAAACATTCCGGTGGCTTACCAACATGACTGTTTGGTGCTGAGATGTCTCTGGAGGTGCGCTGGTTTCATCGAGCTGTTGGCTAGTTTCTCCCAACAGAAAAAACACAATGCCTGGAGCGCGTTGCTGTTTGTTGACGTGAATCCCATCAAAGCAAACGCATCCTGATATTGACGGCATTTTTTTGGCTCAATTTTGGCTCTCTTTTTTTCTCCGTTGTCCACGTTCCCTGCTGTAGTGCTGCTACGTTTAAACCACAATTCCATTTCAATGTCTATTTGTTATAATACAACATTGCAAATGGCTTTCCGCTCAGCGTGGTTCCGGGCTAGAGCCTGATTTAGCTCTGGTTCTTCCTGTTTCCACCGCAGTGCAGCCGGCTCTCAGTACAGAAACGCGGTTCTTAGATGGCCCCACTCGGCTGCCCGGCAAGAACCAATACGCTTACGTCGGAGGGGGGCGAGATTAACCTGAGCAATAACAGTTAAGGGCGAGTACGGCATTAAAAGTTGTAACAAGCAGTAGCGCTGAGCAAAGTGACTAGAACATGACCACACATCGTAAAAACAGAAAAGAACCAGTTAAGCACCAGAAAAGCACAAGAACGTATCTTGAACCCTTGGTGGTTCTAGAAATATTTAATATAACATTTTATTTTCTATTTCATTTATTGTACTATGATTATTTTTGTAATCATGCATTTAATTAACCTTTTTTTTAAAAATTATTATCTCACGTACCCCCTGCAGTACCCCAACATACCCCCAGGGGTCCGCGTACCCCCATTTGAGAATCACTGGATTAGAGAATGACTAACTCAGTCTATTACTGATTAATTGACACATTTTTGATTAAGCAATTAGTGGGTTATTTGATGATGCTTTTATTGATTCATGCACAAAATTAACAAAAGATGCAATGGACATTTGATTGATGGTAGATGATGCTTGAACAATGCTAAGGTGATTTCGGTGGAGTGGCCTGTCAGAGGGTCTCACCATCTCCTGCTTGTTGGCTTCGTTGATGTCGGTGTTGTACTTCCAGGAGGCCTCGGTGTAGGCGTTCCACACAACCTCAGCTGTCCTGTTGTACTCTTCTAGAAAAGCCTTTGCATTCAGCTCATCCGTGTTCTTGTCTGAGTAAACAAAAAGGTCAACTCGGTCAAAATAATGCAAATCGAATCCAAATAGTTTCACTTTTAGCTAAACAATAGCGTGTGGAGAGGGAGTATATGTTTGTTTTTTTAGGCGTCATGTGTTTCCGCTTCCAGTAGATTATAAAAATGTACTATTGTTTGTGTGCATGCAAGAGAGCATTGTGTAATAGACTGAGGGATTTTACAGTTTACACTTTTAAACCATCCTGCAGACAACACTTTCCTAGTTAAATCTTATAGCCAAAAAATACAATTTCCTAACTTTTTTTACTTGATTCATCGAGATGAGTACTTATACTTCATTAAACAATATAATGTGAATGTGTTTTTATCGTCTGTTGTTTGTTGACCGTTCATTTTGAGCGACGCTCTTACCAATATCTTCAGGGTAGCCCTCTGGGATGGGAGGAACCCAGTTAAAGTCCGGCCATCCCAATGTCTCATTCACATTTTGCTCCTCCAGCCACTTAGTAATGGGGTCAAAGTACTCCATCAGTGCTTTGGCATCCAGCCTGTTGGTACCAATGGCCGCCTGGAGCACCTCAGGCCAGGGTTTGGAAGAGCCAGCCTGGAGAATTGTCCTGGAGAAGGGAGAATACAGCTGTAAAATACCTTCACTGTTTGCTTCAATCCAGTATTCATGATCTGGGTAATAAACAAAGGAGACCCCGACAAGATCACATACTTTAAAACTGCCCCAGCTTCTGCAGAGCGGTAGATGTCACATGTGTGCAAGGGACCCGTGTGGCCAGCTTTAACACACAGTGCTTTGTGAAGCTGGAACTGCAGGATGAAGCTGACAAAATACCTGCAGGGAAAACAATTACTCCGTTAACTCTTTAGCGATATGTATTTACACTACTGCTTTTCAAAAATGTTCCAAATATTTAGTTAAAAAAAGACAAATCCAGAGATGTAACTTAAGTAGAGTATTTACTCGAGTGCAAAACTACAAATGTCTTACATTTTAAGGTTGCTGTAAGTGTGTGTTTTAGCAATAACTACACAAGATGATGTTTGCCTGTTATACTAAGTGTGTGTTTGGCTACATGTGTCACATTGTTTAAGAAACCAGCTGGGGCTTATTTCCTGAAGCTTCCTGCTATTGTATGGTTATTGTATTGTGTAAGACTCAAGGGCCAGTAATTGAGTCCAGATGACTGCAAACAATAGCTTAATTCCCACATCACCAGCCATGCTTATATGTTCATTATTATACTTCCCTAATGTCTTCATATGTATGTGGAGGCACGTACACAAACATAAACCCTTGATTGAGAGTAAAGCAAATCAGACAGCAGGGAATTGACCAAATGCATAAAAAAAATATGTTCATTGGCTGTGTGTAAACTATTACATCGAAAAAAAAAGCTACCTGATGTACGGCGTGTTTCCAGGGATGTGGTATTTTGCCCCGGGATCAAAATGCTCCTCTGTGCGTTTGGTGGGTGGGCAGATGCCTTGATATTTCGTCCTTCAAAATGAAATAAGAGATGGATTAAAAACACACTGGCATAGGTTACATAATACATGAGTTCTGGAAAATACATTGAACCTAATGGGGATAGCATTTTTCCTTATTCGTCAACATTTTTCCTTATTCGTTAGCAAAAGCTATTAAAGTGTGAATGCCAGCTAGTGAAACCAGCTCTACTGTTACTACCAACAATCCTGACTTAATATTTTGCGGCTGGGATTTGCTGAGTCTCAGCAGGTGGAAAGTGGCATTGGCGCGACAAAAGGGATTGGCAAAGAAGGACAACAGCCAGTCTGATAAACTCACTTAACTCTCATATTTTTTTAACATTTTCCACTAGCCTACAGTATATTCTACAGTGGCGTGAGGGTTCCTGAAATTCAGGTTTGGCTTTTAGTTTTGATGTGCCACCTCAAGATTTTCAGCGGACCCATCAGGCCAGCATATAACACATTTCTGGGAGCTCAAATGTCAAAGTACTATGAACAACTTACTGAATTCATGTTAGAAGCTTTTGTTTTTCCATAATATATGGAATTACAATTCAAAACTATATGTTGGATTCGGTAGATCTTAGTGATGAATCTACTAAAAAGTTATCATCCAATCCATCCAGCTTAATAGAGTTTTAATTTATTGTTTAACTGTCCGATCTGCAACTGACTGACTGTTTCGTTCCCTCTCACAGTTGTCTAAATGTATTTTATTGGCTGTTTTCAGTGAAGAAGTTATTAAAACACGCTGTACACTACCTGCTCAAAACTTAACAGACTAACTCCTAAACATAGAGCATTTAGCCGCTACAGATATCAGATGGATGTAGAGACTAAAACAGAGCTAATAGAAAGTGAATATTGGATTGTAACTTATGAAGTGGACATGAATGATAATGCTAATAATGTCCCCAAGTGGCCAAAATAATGAGTTATTACAGGTGTAAGTCATTTTCTAAAACAACAGACCGTTGCATAGTTAGCATCAACACTGGTAGCAGTGGGAAACAGTTACTAGCTGTAGCTTCATTACTGTATACCTACAGACATGAGTTGTTTTCAAAAAAAGTAATTAATCATCACACATCCCGGAAAACAAACTATTGTCTTAATGTGAAGTATCTTGTAAGTATATGAACCTACCTGAGGTGCCACCAGTCAGCGTTGTACCGCTCTGGAGGCGTGTTTCCATTGAACACCCCCCATCTCCACTGGTCGATGAGGTAGCCAAAGGGAAGGAAGGCTATCTTCTCCAGAGCCATCTTCAACAGGTAGTTGGTGTCCGTTTCTGGAGAAACACAGTGCAGAAATACTATTATTTTAAGCATTTGATGATGAATTAGATATTTAAAGATTCTTCTAATTAAATGTTTGCAATTCATCCACATCTCTTCTTTGGGAGAGTATTTCAGTGGCTTGGCTTAGTCTCTCTACCTGTGTCAGAGGTCGCACTATTCAGTAGTCCAATGGTGTGCAGATGTTTGGGTGTGGAAACGGAAAGAGACAACACGTCCCCAATAGCCTCGTGAAACCCGGGGTTGGCTCCGCGACGGTAGCCCACAGGCAGGTCCTTGTACTGCAGGTAATACTGGACGTGTCCCATCTCATGGTGAACAGTAAAGAGCTGCTCCATTGTTACTGTGGTGCACTGCTTGATCCTAAAGACGATACAATTACATTATCACGTTTTACAAACAAGACGAGCTATGAAGTTGGCAATGCAACTATTAACTGAACTCACTAAATAATTCTCATACCACTGCATTCATTGACGTTACCTGAAGTCTTTGCGGTTGGAAAAGTCCCAGGCAGACGCATGGCACACCACCTCTCGACCCTCAGGCTTCACCAGCATGGATTCATCCCAGAACTCCTTGGGCATCTCGTCTAAATTCAGAGACGTGAAGAACTCCTCGGCCACAGCAAACATGTGCGTGGCGTTATAGACCTGTGGAGGGGACACAATTAATGGTTCAGCTCAATGCAATCTGATCAAACTAGAGTGATATAAACGCAGAGAAAAAGTTGGATTCATGATCTCATTTGAAGATGACTGTCCAACAGAATCCCGGTTGCACACAGTCTTTTTATGTCTATTATTTAGAAGCCAAATCATTCATGTTTATGAGCAGGAGCTGTAAAATCAAATGTACGCTCGAGGGGGTAGGACCAGAGAAGTTGTTTTAAGCTTCTTCTTGGCCCTGTTGAACATGACAGACTATTTGAGAATTTCTTTTATTTTTTATTTTTGTTGTACCTTGAACGTTTCTTTTTGTTATAATTATTATTATAAGGAAAAATTATTATTGTTGTATATTTTGTTTCTAACATGTTCAATAAATTGACTAAAATATAAATAAATACAAATAAAAAGAATATCTTAATGTGTGCATATGTATAAAATGTGTCTGTTGATTGTGAAGCTTTAGGATATACATATTTTTATATATATTTGTATTTTTTTATTCGGGATTGTGGGAAACGGCATTTTGATCTCTGTCTGTACACACAAACTGAAAGATTGACAATAAAGTTGACTTTGACTTTTCCCCATACTTACTTGTCGCTCCATTTCTTCAGTCACATCCAAGTTGGGCTTGTCAGGAAATGGGATCATCATACCATAAATATTGTTCCAGGTCTGGCCCCACATATTTCCTGAGAGCGAGGAAGAAAAACACAATTAAGCAACAATTCTGTCTTGTTATGGGATACTCCGTCAGGGGCACTGTAGGAAATCACTCTTTCACAGTAATGTGATAAGCACACAACATGACCTGCAGTGGTGAGTCCGCACCGCGATACTGTATTGTTCCTGGCATGTGTGATTACATCTTTGATGCTTTTCCAAGCTTTTATTAACTAATCACCTTTTACATTAGGGAGTTATTGGAGCGATGTGTCACTACTCCAACACCCTTTGTGTACAATATAATTACCTAGGTTGTGGATTTGTTTTAACTGTGCTTTTAACAAACTACCTAAAAGATTAAATATAAGACTTGATAAAGGAATTTGTAATTGGATTTAAATTACATAAAATGCAATTGAACCGATTCCAAATCGTATTATAGGCCTATTGTATATGATAAATCTGACTTGAAGATACTTTCTTGATTTTCCATTTTGTTGAAATTGCAGGTGTGCATTTGAATAAAAATTCCCAAAGATCTCAGCTTTTGATTTTCCCAGGGAATGTTGCCAGACACCTATTTTATAACTATCATCATTGAAACATAAAATGATGGCCAAATTACCCAAGGATACAAAAAAAGCCAGAAAACATTTTGGTTAGGGTTGTTATCCTCTGCATATGGACAAATGAATCCATGGTTACATGCAAGTCATACTCTTCGCTTAATATTAAAATATATTTTCCAGGAAAGGGTTGAATAAAAGGCATGGGTAAATTAAAGAGCCTTTTCTGCACTCCCAAAAGAGGAAAATCTCCTACTCCATTAAGCATACTGTCGTTTTGACAGTCTGTATCACACATTAACGGCTCTTGTTAACCCTTTAACTGCCGGACCAAGAAAAAAAGCTATGGAACAATTATTTGTTTGCATTTTTTTATCAAATGGGCCACATATAACCACAAACCATTTTTTTTTGTTTGACTGACCACACAGTTTTGTTTTTATGAGCCTCTACCAACTGGTCGAGCTGGCCTTTTATGGTAAAAGTGCATTTTCAATAATCATCATATACAGTACAGTATTTGTATGCATCAAACTCAAATAAAACAAACTGAAATACATTTGTTTCTTTTATGGTTTATATACAACCAAATATATTCATAAAAGATAGTGAAAAAAGTTTCAAAAAAATAATTACACCTAGCTGAAGGGCTTTCTGTTCGAACCACAGTGACATCTAGAGGTTGTTTTGTGCATAACATGTCAACCAAAGGGTAGAGCTGGCTAAATCAGTTTAACTTTTTTTCTTTTTTTTCAACAAGATATCAAGACACAAAATGTGCTACCAAGTGGTGGTGCTGGCAGTTAAAGGGTTAAAGTGTACATAGCAACATAAAAAAGTGAATTCCTACCCATCAGGTGGGCAGGGATGGGTCCTTTCAGGTTGATGTACTTTGGACCGTACTGGTTGTAGAGCTGGCGGCGCACAAAGGCATGCAGATTCTTGTAGAGCGGTTCAATAGTCCTGTAGAGTTTCTCTATATCCTGCTCAAAGGTCTCATACGTGCCTTTATACTCGTACCCAGAGCGCCAGTCAGCTCCAGTGTCAGCAAACCCTAAACAGGACACATTGTTATAGTTCTCTCTTTCTCACTCTTTATCTTTCCCTTCCCTCATCAGTCATTGATGGCCCTTAACTCTCCTTGTGCTGCTTTCATTTCATTCTAATTAAATGAATTAGTCATTTGTACCGTTATGAGCTTCAATGTTAAAGGTAAAGGGGGAATTCTTACCATCCGCTCGGGAGGCTTTGTTGCTGAGCTCCACAAACTTGGGGTAGTGCTCCCTGAGAGGAACACCTGATGCATTGTGCCAGGCCTCCCACACGTACAGCAGCCTCTTGTAGCTTCTGGAGGTTGCCATGATATTTGTGAGTTCTGCGAAATACAAAAGTTTTGCACCGCATTAGTCATGAAAAAAAGGATGGACTATAATGGGAGGCTGACCTAATCTGTAATGCAGACAAAAACGTATAACTTCAAAAGCAAGAAGTGAACGCTTTTCCAAAAAAAAACAATGAAGATGTATTGTGTTTTAGTTGACTTCATGCTCTCTCTCAACAGGAAAAGGCCAGAAGAGACGTATATTCAAGAGATTAGCTTTGAGTAATGACAACTCCATGATATTCTGAGCGTCATGTAAAACAAAGCACATGCCAGAAATAGGAAATGAGGATGGAACAAGTTGAAGACCAAAGAAGATGCTTCAAATGGTGGAAAAAGTAATGTTGACAGTCTGGTTGTTATTTTAAAGACTAAAAGGATGTACCACGGACCCTGAATAACCCTGCTCCACCTTCAAATGTGTCAAAGACTACGAAACCAGTAATCATTTTCAGACTGTGCCTCGTCTACCTGCACATAGTTAGCTTTTGTACTTTCATGATTTCATTTGATTAGGGAGGCTGTGGCTCAGTGGTTAGAATCAGGGGATAGCTAGTTCGAGTCCCACTGCAGTCAGCTTGTCGTCGTGTCCCTGGGCAAGACACTTCACCCCAAATTTGCTCCTGTGGGGATTGTCCACAGTATGTGATGTTATGAATGTTTGTAACTCGCTCTGGATAAAAGCGTCTAACAAATGACATGTAATGTAATGAAGTAGAAAGAACTGTTTGTCATTTTGTGTTCACCGGCAAGGATTTCTCACAATGACTATTGGCAGTTGTTGCCGAAAAAACACAGAGCCATTGTTCAGAGTTAAAAACCGCTGACATGATGCTTCTACAGCTTTTTACTCAACACTTATGAGCACACATACATAACACTTCCTTTGGAGACTCCTCCGAAGTAATTTTGCCCATCCTGTTACTTTCCAAGGCCAGATAAGATCCAAACCACTTAGAATCTGTTTTTTCCCCAAGACTTCCCCCGCCTCCTCATTGTTGTGTGTTTCATACTTTTCAAAATTGCTCTGATCCTGTTTTCATGAAAAAGACCAAGGCATCTGTATCATAATGCATGCATTTTAAGTCCCAAACTGAGTCGACATTACCTCCGCCAAGGAGTTTGTGTTCTTGTTGTGTCGGTTGTTTTTTTGTCAGAAGGATTACAGAAAAACTACTCCTCTGATTTTCATGATGCTTTGTGGAAGGGTGAAGCATGTGCAAAGAAAGAGCTCATTGTATTTTGAAGTGGATCTGACTCATTTGGCAGTTGCACAAATGATTTTTCACTTCTGTTCCCATTGCGTGGCCTTGGAGGTCCTGCGCTTTCCAGTGGGCTTTCCAGCTCTATATTTACTCACCAGGTTCCAGGCTCCAGCTTATGTTCGGCTCTGGATGCACCTTGGCCGTTGAGTAAATCTTGTCCATGGTGCTGAGAATTATGTTATACTGGAGATAAAAAAAAGAGATTAGAAGTCAAAAAAAGGTCAGTCTCACATCAATGTTCCCATTAGAAAACAGCAAACAGCTACACACCTCCTCTCTCTCAGCCAGGGGCAGGTTGGCCACTCCCAGGATCATGATCTTCTCCATCAGTACCCTGTCTTCGTTAGGGAGAGTGAGGAGAAGCGCAGGAGTGAAGACCTCTTTCGCCTTTAACCCCCATGCTGAGGAGAAGGCCTGCTCGTCCAGGGATGCTTTCACCTACAGAAGAAAGAAAAAAAGTAGTACCCATATATTCGTTACTTTAAAACAACAATCTAAAAGTGAAAGGCCTGCCAGGAAGGGCAAAAGAGTATGTAGCATAAGACAATTCGCTTCATGTCTTAAAGGTCCACTATTATACTGTTTTTCAACAATATATTATAGGTCTCAGATATATATACAAAACATGTCTCTGAAGTGTTTGGCTCCAAACGCCAAACAGATCATTGCAGCATTACCCATAATCCCCTCTGTTTCAGCCCTGTTTCCAAAGTGCTGATTCTCTGTCTGTTACTTTAGATGAAAATAAGGAGCCCCTCCCCACGCCCCTCTGAGAGATATTTGGTTAAAAAGAACTCAATGGTGCTCTAGGAGGATATTCAGGTGATAAGGTGTGTGTGTGTGGGGGGGGGGGGGGGGGTACCTTGGTTGGTGGTTGGCTAATGGTTACACAAGCCAAGAAATCGTTATGACATCATAAAGTGGCCAAAATCTGATCGGCTCATTTTCAAACAGGTTTTTATATAATCAGGACAAAAAGTGAGCGAATCTTTTTTCCTGAAACTTTCAGAGTCTCTTTCCACAGAGGGGACACATGTTGATGTAGAAGAGACATGAAGAAGAGGGGACACATGTTGATGTAGAAGAGACATGAACAAGTGGATTTTGCATAATAGGTGACCTTTAAAACGAGTATTAAGAAATGTTTTCCCTTTGTAGTCAGTTTTTTTGTTGCAATATTGATGTGACAGGAGTAGAACATGGGCAGAATTGAGAGTGCATAGGGACACAGTGGACACCTTTGAGTGGTGTGGAAAGAACCACCTGAGCTCAGTATTGCCAAGATAAAGACAAGAAAATGATGGTTGCCATGCAATTTGGGGAAGACATAAATGGTCTTTTACCGCTTTCTCCCTCCTCACTGCTATTGTAGCAAACCAGCCTGCATTTCCACCAGTTTTGAGCTGAATCATCGAGATGAAGAATGTGACATTTACAGAGGGCTTTGCATTGGAAGTGCATTGGACAGCAGAAAGCCTACACATCTTCCGGCGCAGACTTAAAACTCATCTCTTTCGACTCCACTTCGAGCGATAGAATTACAAACAAAGAATTACTAACAAAGCACTTATATACTAATAAAGGGCTGGCTTATCTAAAGCCAGTTGAGTAGCACTTGAAATGTTTTAGCTCTATGAAACCTGATGTACTTATATGATTCTATTCTATTCTCCAAGTTTGTATCTTCTTGGTCGAATGCACTTATTGTACTGTAAGTTGCTTTGGATAAAAGCGTCAGCTAAATGCAATGTAATGGAAGTAGTTGCAAGATGGCAGATTGCACTGATGACCTGCAAGCTCTTATTATAATATTTAACAATATCAGTTGTTATCCAAAAGACAATCATAAACCAACTTTTATTGTTAAGATGTATCAGAAAATGATGTGAAGACTATCCTCTCATCTAATATCTTCGGTTTGGTTTTCTTAAAAATGACCAACACATGCTTGCGTGCCTTTTCCCCCCTTGTTATAACTGCTTTAACTGCAACACGTATCCATCTGTATACCTTGATGAGCTTCTTGACACCTGCACCAACACATCTTCCCTCTTGGATCAATAAAGTGCTTTATCTGTCTATTGAGGGCAAGGACAGAACAGCGAAACAATCATAGCTCAAGGATCATATTTGAGAAATGACTTTATGTTCATGTACACTCTTATATGGCCTCGCTGGATGTCAGGAGCTTTTCTTTACGGCACTCTTAAAGGTCATGGACGGAGGTATTTCTATGTGTAATGACAGTGCTGGGACAATAGATGGATTTAAGGCTGCTGTGCATGGATTTGACACATTGATTTGCTCCAATTTAAAACGAACTACTGCTGTATTGTGACAGCACTTTCTGTCCAATTGGCAGCACCTTTGCCATTTGATTGCTTCTTTCTTTTTACTGTGTTTGAACCCTGTTAAAGTGGAGAAATCACACTGCATATTGGGCTGGCTCAGTTACACTTGGTAAACATTTTCATACTGTTGAGTTTACCACATCCTGAGTGTTTCTTATCTGTGTCTTTCTCGCAGCCCTCACTAAAACAACATGCTGCAGAGGGAACACTGGAGACAGTGAGCTGAAGCACTAACTCTGACCTTTGTGCTCTCAATCTACGTCTTTTTCTCAATCGTTTTTTCCCAGCCTTCCTACACCCATCCATCCTCCCAGATAATCATTCTCAAGCAAAGAAGCACGATAAAGATACCGACATGCCGATTCCCTTTTCTTCAAGGTCTTGTTGTTATTCAAACTGCAAGGAATATTGTGATTTGTAAAGAGGTTACATTGCTTTTTTAAATTATTATACGTTTATACTGATTTACACTTTGAACACCTAACCTGTACAAAGTATAACTGGACTTGAAAACAACACCAAGGGTTTATATCCACAATAAAAAGCACATACTCATTGATTTAGCTTTTAAAAGCTAAGTGAGTATCTCGTTAAATATAGAGGTAGAAATTGTTGAATTAGTAGAAGAAGAAGAAAAAAAACGTTCCCAAAGGATTTGTACGGTTATATATATAAGGTAGTTCTCCAACTTCTCATTCGAATCACACAGAAAAGCTGGCAGCGAAGCGAGCCTCAGGTCTGATTGTGACACTTGAAGGCAGCTGATGGTATTTCATTCTGGGGTTCAAAGGACATGAACCATTGATATCCACTCATCAGTTTATATTTAGCTTGATTAGAAGCATGTGAACCGATCCTCACTCTGCTTGATCTTCTACATTTCTAACGTGAGCGAAATCACCCTCACCTCCAAGCCTGGGAGGCAGATTTGCATGCATGCTTTGTGTGCTCAGGGCCCAATGTACATGTTGCAATTTAATATGCCACCTTATTACAATAATCACAGTGTTAAGCAATATATTTAGAGCGTAGTTGGAACATTCTTTTCTCTCAGTGTGAATCAACCCGCTCTCCCTGGCTGCCAGTTTAGATGCAGCTCAGGGCTCTGATCCACTTTGATCCCATCTTTGATCTGCCCATGCTCCTACATTACATCTAAAATCCCACTCATCTTCCACCTTACTACATTCCGGAGAGCAGAACAAATTCTGCAGTGTGACCCTGTTGACTCTGTTGAGGTGGGGGCTCCACATCCACACCTATTCAATGTGTGAGGAGACCAAAGCCTGGACAGTGTACTGAAATCCTGTTGTGACAGCTGTCCAAGCAAACGCATACAGAGGCTTTGGCCAATTTGCTTTTGCAAGTTTTTATGACAGAATAAGCTTGTTTTGTTCGCACATAGCCATGAATATGGATGTATTGACTCTTATGCCTGGAGGCAAATAAACAGTCTTTCACACTCTGCAGTTTTATTGCAGTCTGCTGCCTGGCTGTACACTTCTCCTGCTTTATTGCCAGTATCCTCTCCCCCTCGTCTACAATGTTTATGCAAATGTTTCACAGGTGTATGCTGAGATGAAAACCATAAAGTGTTTCAAATGTTTCATATCTTGTCTCCACACATTTCTGTTCAGATAAGGCTGCTAATTTGGATAATTTTGATAACTGCATCCTATGAATCCATCTGAAGACATTTTATCAAGTAGAAAATATAATAAAACACAGTTAAACAAACAAAAAGCCAACCAAGTGCCATGCAAGAGCCCCCTAGAAATGTTTTCGAAACTTGGAGACGCTCGCACCGCAGGCATCCAGATTTGTTTTGTATTTCAGAAAAACACAAGCTGAGTTGGCTGCGTTGGGAGGAAACTGAGCATGTCAATTTGGAGAGAAATGAATAAGTGGTGATCTCCAAATCAAGCAGGGCTCAGCTCCACAGAGACCTTTGACCACGCATTCATTTACAGTGACGTGGTGCCAACGCTGGCGAGAACTGATTCAACGGGCCAATTTCATATTTCATAGCAGCATGATAGAAAGGTTGCCCTCCAAGCTCTGAGGCTCCAGGAGCTGACTCACCTGAAGCTCTGAGTTGTGGTCTGTGATGTTGGTGTTGTAGTTCCAGCTGGCGGAGGTGCTCATGAAGAACACCTCCTCGGCAGTGCTGTTGTAATCGTTGAGGAACCTCAGGGCATCGCTCATGGTGTTCTGATACGCCCCTGGCAGCCAGCTCTCTGGCAGAGCCTCACAGAGTCCACACACTGGCAGCAGCAGCAGCACTGACCACAGCAACCTGTCCATGCCAGTGGCCATGGTGAGCCGCTACCCAAGGAAAGAAAAAAAAAATGGAGAAAAACTTTACAAGAGTTGGAAGGAGCTAAAAATACACTTTCTCCCAAGAAGTGAGAGTACACCTTCCCCCAGGAGCTGCTGTCTCATCCGCTCCCTCGCCTGGCTGCTGGTGAAATGCACAGAAGCCAATGAGAGCTTCTTTTTAAGTGTCAGTTTAACCCTGCCCACACTGCCTTCCCTCTTTCCACTTACTTACTACCTCCGTCCCTCCTCCTCCTGCTGCTTCCCGTTCAGCAGCCGGGATTCGGATGGATGCCGGTATCTTTGATCAAATATAAGTTTGCATAACTGTACCAGATGTGAGATGATATGACACACCAGTGCAGCCTGCCTGTGGAGTGGCGGATCCTCACTAACCAGCACTGAGCGTCTGGGAGGGATTCCTACACTTTGCTCTCTGTTCCCTCCTTCAGCTTAGTGACAACCGAGGGAGGGGGGTTATAACAGCCAGGGGAAATAAAAGAGAGAGGATTGGGGAATGAAACAAGAGGGGGTGAGGCTGAGATTTGGAAAGGCTGTAAGAGATTAGCACAAAGAATGACAGAGGAACAAAATGGTGAAAGGGGCTCACCTTGAGTTGTGTCTTTGTGCAGCACATCTTCTTTCTCCCTGATCAGAGGAAAGAAAACACACAGCACATCCTTACAAATGGAAACATGTTTTATGTGATACGGATTCCCACACAAAATCCTGCAACAACCCCAATAAGAGACAGCTGATGGGTCTTTTTTAAGAACAAGGAGGTGCACAGCTGTCAGGCAGTGGAGGGATCTCAAGCTGTCTCCATTCTTCTCTATAGTCAAATCTTTATTGTATAGATAGTCCCACTATACTGTAGCATTTAAAAGCCATATTCCACAGGCTGTCGCATAGCAACAGTCAGTGCAAGTAATACATTTAATATCAGTCAATGGCAGAATTACACTATTTCGTCATCATTTCAATTGCGCTGACGGCCTTTTTCTTATCATATAGTGTTACTGTTTTTGTTACCATTTAAATAATGAATTCTATTTATCACTTTTATTTTAAATCAAATGCACCTGTTTTAGATCATATATTAATTTTGATGTGTTGATTTTGCAGGTTGGTTGTTATTTGTATTGTTAATGTATTTTATTAACTAGCTATTTATTAAATAAAAATACTGTTATGAGCACTATACAATGTCTCTATTTTGTAGATACCAGAATACATGACACAATGAATCTTTGTAATATATTTATGTTCTCTAGTTTAAATAATCATAACAGTATTTAAACAATGTATGCTGGTCACCTGGAATGGAGTAAGCTTCCAGCATGGTATATTTAATACTATCATTTATTGTACCCCCCTCAGAAAATAACTGGCCCCAGCCTGGCCCCCCCGGTCAAATTGGTCTAGAACCGCCACTGTGCAGATGTACAGACATCCTTGCAAGCTTGCGCAAAAATATGCACACCCTAAAACAGAGACTTTAAATACAGGAAGTGGCTAATTAGTAAATGTAAGACATATAATTAGAGGGAGTGGGCGATTGAGACCTTACATTTAGAGATATTTTTCCTATCTTTAGATTCAATTAGTTTTTTGGTGCTTTTGTTTTGGTTAGTATATAAAACGAGTATTCTGGGATTATTCGTCTTGCTTTGTTTTAAAGAAGCCGTTATATATGTTCCCCTTTGTGTTCCAGTTGATTGGTCAGATTTAGTCTTCTTTTGTGAGGTTAATCTGTTCAGTTTTAGAGTTAGCAGAGCCTCAGCATTTAAAAAGCCATATTCCACAGGCTGTCGCAGAGCAACAGTCAGTGCAAGGAGTACAGTTGATATCAGTCAATGGCAGATTTACACTATTTCTTGCTATGACAAACAAGTAAACAAAGAATACTCCGAGTTGCTCTTAATCTCCAATTGAGCTGTTACACAATCTCCTCTGCCTGGGGGAGCTGTTCGGACAAGTGAAGTTGGCCAATACAGATTTATTTGAAATGAATCATAAATGTAATGTCCATGGTGGATCACTTAGAATATTAAACAGTGTTTTATAAAACAGGAAAAAGTGTATTTGAACCATACTAGGTTTGAAATTGATTATGAAATCAGATCCCTTTTTGCATTGACTTTTATAAATTACCTCTTTAGTTATTTTACTGTTGGTAGGGGAGCCTGTCATGTCCAAACTGGATTCAGGTTGGCTAACGACACAGGAAGGACTCGCAGGAAAAACAAAGCATGCACCTAATCTGGTCTAATTGATCTCCTTGGTTACAGCCTTGCTGATTAATGTTATCTCTTTTTGCCATGTCATAGCTCTATTTAGCTAGTGTCGAAACAAATGTCCGACTGCTACGTCACATTTAAGGCAGTTTCCCTAGTATCCCTTTTATTGTGAAAACAGCCACAGTGTATCGTCACAGTGGTTGGCAAGGACCACCACTTTTTCACAAAAATGAGTCAATGAAAAAACACAATTAATAATTTCTGCATGTTTCACTCCTTTAAGCTCTGTTTCCGTATCCACCACCTCTGCTTGCTTACACCTTTGTTACCTTTATAGCCCGTCCCCCCCTCCCCCGCCCCGTCCCCAGAACTACACATGCTGGCTATTGTGTGTTTCGCAACATGTTCTCTATCTATGGCACGTCTCTGCTGGGAATTGTAGTTTTAAAAGACGTTTTCGTATTTCCCATAATAAGAAGTTGCCAGCATTAAACTGTGTACATCCCTGGAGGTTTAGGGGATAGGAAATACTCAAATTTAAAACATATAATTAATAAATGGGTGAAAATTGCTCGTGCCCATAATTGGCAGCATTAATATATACCCACATGCCAGCTAAGGTCAAAAGAGCTTTATTTAACAGGTGGTCTTATGTCTGTGACCCCTCCTGTTGTTAATTGATCATCCCTAAACATGCACCTGTCAAGGTTCAGAGGCACATTTTGCGAATATGGCAGTAGCCATCGATCTTAAAATAAGATAGTACTTTATTGATCCCAAGTTGGAAACATTTGCGTTACATCAGCATGTGTAACAGTTGTAAATATGCAGTGGTGTTTATTTGTAAATCATTGAGTATAATCACACAAATTCTGTGTTTTATATTTAATAATTCTGTGTTCTTTATCTATTGAATGTTCAATACCTGACAAGGTCGGAGATGAAAAACTTGGGTCGCAGGTTCCTCAACAGAGCATTAAAAGACATCTATCAATATGTGTGTATACCTCCTCCATTAATTAATCCAGTATTCTGCACATTTCTTATACTATCTCTTCATACATCTTATAAGAGTATAATACATTTAATATCAGTTAAAATAAGCGCTTAAACATACAGTAGTTAACATTGCAGGAAAGCAATATATTAGTACTTTGTCAGGCTTAATATGTATACCCCCAAAGCTTTTTTCTTATTCAAAATAAGACCTTAACCTAAATTATTCAGTTTCGGCAGCAGTTCTTCCTGTTTGTCTAGAAGTCTTCTCATCAGGGCTCTATAAATAGCGAACTACGGCAGATATGTCATATTTAATGCAGCCGAACCGTGTATTACAATGTCGTTATGTGATGACCTCCAAAGAGAAAAGCAAGCAAACTCGGAATAAAGTATTATTTTATTTTTTTAATGTTTTCGGATTTCACATCAACAGGAAGTCCGGTTAACTCAAATGTCCCTGCGGAACAATACCCCAACCCATAGATCCGTGGGTGAATAATGTCAATCACCACATTACACACATCCCTTCACATTTAGACTTACATTTACATTAAAGTATTTCGTGAGGCCTTCTAAAATGTTTTTAAATGTAATTAGGGATGTAGTTGAAGAGTTTATAAATTATTGCGTTGCCTGGCAACGGCACGTCCATTAATTCCACAACCATACACATGGATTAACATCGATTATTTAATACATTAATGTAGTCTTTGTTTCTGCCAGCGCCATATAGAGAGAAAAGTTGCGACAACGGAGGTCCAAAATGCTTGATCGTCACGTGGTTCAGGGAGACTCAATAGTTCTCCGGACGTTCGTGGCGGGCCATTTGAATCACGATTTGAATGCATTAATACCAGGATAGAAATGCAATTTTTGGTAAATAAAGGTTTTGATTTGCAATATTTATACAACATATCGATATGTGTATGTAGTTACACCAATGTTGTTGTTTTTTTTTTTAAAGTAACATTTGGTAATATTTGAGGATTAAGATAAAATAAGAAGTACTTTATTGATACCAATTGGGGAAATGTTTACGCTGCAGCAGCAAAAGACAAGGCATTATACATTAGACAGTTAAAAGACTATAATTAAACAATCAAAAATGTAAACATCTTAAATAGAAATAAAATAGCATTACAAAAAGTAGAAAATAGACAGTGTCAACAGCTATCTTACCAGTTAACATATACATGTTAGGCTAATGTTGCCTTGGTTAAAGAGCCTGTTGTTTATTGCTTTGAATTCTTTAAAACAAATATTATCTTCTTAAACCTGTATGGTAGTCAGGAGCATCACATCCTAATGTTTATTGATATATTTAGAGGGAGGGGATGGGAAGGAATCCTTCAAAATTCAGATTAGATACATTTTTACCATTTCTTTAATTCATGGTGGTTTCAGTAATCCCCTGGTAATTGAGGACACACGTAATCTAAAGTACTAATGTAATCTTTATGACTCTCAGAAAGGACAGGAGACCCACAGGTGCCTATCAATGATTGTCAACTGAGTCAAAGCACTAGCAGCGACAGCATGATGTTGATGTTAAATGTGTTGTTTTAGGAACATCCATGTAAATAAATGGAATTCAATAAACATTGAATAGCATATCATGCAGTTTGTCTGTGCCTTTTCCTCTGTGTTGTCCTGGCATATCATCTCCCCCATGGTTTGCTGTGCTGCCTGGGGATGCTCCAAGCACTCAGAGAAAGGAGTACACATGTAAAGTTTCCCCACTGACACAGAGAGGACGAAAGAATGGTTGGCTCAAGTCAGCAGGAGCAATTTAACCATCACAGAAGACAACAACAGCAACAACATATGTGAGGTAATCATATTTTTCACAAAACAAAGACCACACCATTGGGAAGCTTAACGTCTGTTTAGTCAAAAATAAGGAACAGGGAGAGGCTTGCAAAACTCTGGGAGGTGGGGCTCAGGTGCAGGGTGAGGGTCTCATTGCAGGTCCTCAGGCTCCGTTGAATCCCCCTAGGGTTTTTGTTCTGAGAGAGGGAGACAGGAAAAAGGGTTAAATACATCTAGCAACCTATAGGATGGGAAATTGCTGACCTATTTGAAACTTACCTTGTGTTTTCACTCTCACTTAAGTCCCTCTCCCTTTGCCATCAATCCAAAATCAGCTGAGCTGCAACATAATACAGACAGGTAATACTCAACAGAATCACAAGGACATCATATGGCTCTGCTAAAAACACTCACCCATAAATTACGTTTTTGTTTACAGTTTGTAAGTCTCAAATATGCACTCTAAATCCATATCAATAGCGATGTATCACACAAATAGCCCTCTTCCTTATTATTGTGTAACGTGAACTATATTATATTAGCTTGAACTCTAAAATGGACATCCTCATTTCACCATCTCCACCCACTACAATCACACGCCCCAATGTTATATTGAACTTATATTGAACTCCCTCCACCCCGGATAAAAGCACGTTAAGAAGCCCCTTTTCTCTAATTCCACAATGTTGGGTTGAAATAACATTAGGAGAACGGATTAATGGGCTGTTCGTTTTTAACGTGTGTTGCTAACTTTATCCGGAATCCTAGCCTAATCTGTTATCTGTAAACGTTCCCTAAATCTACTGATTTAGGGATAATCTTCACAGAATCCACTAACATCCTTTAATACACATGTTAATTTGTAGATGTGCTGATAATATCCGCAATATAAATCTTTAAACGCCTTCTTACCTTTAAAAGTCCAACGGTCTATTATGCTGCAACTCTACTGCGCTGCTAGCCGCAGATAGCCCCGCAAGTCAGCGGCAAGCTAACTTCCGGGGAACTATTGAGAGCTCCATGATCCGCCATTGTTTTAAAAAAACTGGTCCATTGGAGTGAACGGAGATGTCGTAACTCTTCTATCTATATGGCGCTGGTTTCTGCTAAAAGAGGTGTCAACCAGCTGGGGCAACAAGAAAATTGGCGAAATCGAGACTATTAAAAAGATTATTATATTATTGACAATAACAACCGACCGTCGGGGAGCGTTCTCATGGCGTCTATTATCAACGGTATGGGAGGTCTATGAAGGTCTATGGGACGCCCTACCCGTTCAAAACGGACTCACAAGGGGTACCCTGTCCGTAGTGACGGGGAGGGGCCCTGACCGACGGTCAACATGTGACGGGTTGGGAGTGAGAACGTGTTGCTAAACCAGCCAGGCTGTTCAATTTAGCTGGCCAGGATGGCTGGTTCAGCTGGTGCAGCTAAACCAACCATCCTGGCCAGCTAAAGTGTCCAAAACCCCTCTAAACCAGCCAGGCTGGTTGGTCAGGGTGAGCCTGACCAGCTAAGTTGGTCGAAGCTGTTTTTTTCAGCAGGGTAGACGCGGCAGACAGGGAGAGTGAAAAAACATGGATACAAATCAAAGAAAACGAAAAGAAAAAGGTGGGGCTGAGAAGGCGAGAGAAAAAGCTGAAGTCACTCGCAGGTGAAGTATATAAATGTCACAAATTGACAGACCTTTTTGGCAGTAGCGCTGCTACAAGCACCATCATCAGCAGCTTAGAACAAGTGCAAGATGATTAAGAGAATGATGAGGGCGCGAGTTCAGATATACAGCCAGCCTCCTGCGTTCATGATGAGGGACAGAGAGTTGAGCTGGTGGAAGAACCCCTTGACATTTCATGTGGCCGGAATGGGTCAGTCTCCAGGGCTGAATTCTAGTCCCAGTCCGCCCCTGTTGCTAGCTGCTGCTGCAGATTGAGACATCCTTGCAAGCTTGTGCAAAATATGCACACCCTAAAACAGAGCCCTTAAATACAGGAAGTGGCTAATTAGTAACTGTAAGACACATAATTAGAGGGAGTGGGCGATTGAAACCTTACATTTAGAGATATTTTTCCTATCTTTAGATTCAATTAGTTTTTTTGGTGCTTTTGTTTTGGTTAGTATATAAAACGAGTATTCTGGGATTATTTGTCTTGCTTTGTTTTAAAGAAGCCGTTATATATGTTCCCCTTTGTGTTCCAGTTAATTGGTCAGATTTAGTCTTCTTTTGTGAGGTTAATCTGTTCAGTTTTAGAGTTAGCAGAGCCTCTGTAATGGGCCTTCCACATCTTTGCTAATTTTGTTATATTTACATTTTTAAAAGCCTATTGGTTACTCCTCATACTGCCAGCTCGGACGAAATAAAAAACATCTATATTGATTCTGACTTTTCTACATCCAACTCACAGGTTTATCATTACTTTGAGAAAAAACGATTATTAATTTTCCCCTTTTAGAAGTGTACTTATGGTCACTTGTTCTGGAAATGTCATTTTCGAGCCTGAGACCTGAAAAACAGGCTTGGGGCTTAACAGGTTAAAGACCCCTGCACTTTACACACAGTGATCTGGTCCATTGTTCATGGAAAAATTACGGCAGCTTTAAATTACAAAGTGGCACTTTTATTGTTTGATTGGCTTCCTGTCACATTTCCACTGCAGTCCCCTTTATGCTTTATGATGCCATGTTAATGCACTGTTAAAGTCCAGCTGCCTCTGTTGCTAACAGTTATTCATTCACCTGATCCCATAACTGGAATTGGTTACACTTTGAAGAGAAATAAAAAAATACCGAAAACGTGTGTGCTCTTTTCTTGGCAATGTTTTGAATGGGTACGTAAAATGTTACTCAAATTATACCATATTGTATATGTCTGATTACACCATAGAAAGATTAAATACTTTATACAAAGTCAAATGATAACTCAAACCGTGTTATAACTTTAAATCTGAGTTTTGTCATAGATGATTTCATGTTAGAAGACCAACTGTATTTAATATTTTACTTGTGTGTTACAGCCAAAAACAAACCTAAATGTTCCCTTTTCCCGCTTGCTGTTATTAAACCCTCAAATACGAACTGTTTTGACATTGACGGTTAGCTAAGAACATTTCTGAAAGACTTGAAGCGCTGTTAAAAAACATGGGAGTCAGTAAAAGTTGCATAATCTGACAAGAAGAAAGAATCAGTGACTGAATGAGGCCATAAACAAGATATTGTAAATTGCTTATCGAGAGAATCATAAAACTGAATGACTTTACAACAGCTAAAAGACTTCTTAAGAGTTTGGTTTACTTTTTTCTCAAGAGCTTGTACGAAGTGTTTATGGATTGTATTTTTAGATTTGTTAACAATAAGCACATGTGATTATTTTGACCGTTTAATTAATAGTTTAACCTCATATCTGCCAGGGTCATGTAAGGTATCTGATTTATAGCGATCATCACATCAGAGTGGCTTTTACCTTGGCATTCACATTGCTTCAATAAATGAATATTAAGGTATTAAAATAATATTTAATGGTGGGATACATGCGGATAAGGATTAACAGATAAGGATGTTATTTAAAATATGCTGACATTTTAACTTTTGAACTAAATAAACTTTGATCACTGGTTGTAACTTAAGGTTGTTATGATTCCTTGCAACACACTGAAGATTTGTGAATCAACACTTAACATGTTGACTGTGATGTCTTTATGTAAAACACTGATTGAACGTGAACCCAATTGTTTGCAGGTCAAGGCAGAGAGAGTGATGATCAACTCACAATGAGACAGCGATTGCATGTTCATGAGTAGTTCAGGGTTACGAGTTCAGCCTGGGATTAAAATCACACCGCACTCTGCAGACGACCCTCTGAGCTCAGATCTGCATCGCTCGGGAAAAGAGGAGTCATCATAGATATCTGTCTGAGAGTGATAGTGAAGAACATTTACTCATATATTCAGTGCTTGAATTGGAATAAAAAAGGTGCCAGTACTCTAAATCAGCAACTGTTTCAAGTCAATTAATTTATACAACCTAAAAACAAGTATTTGGCTCAAAGTCATATAGTATATTCTATAATGCTGGTGGGTTTGTCTCTTTACTGTATATTTTAGAAAGGCTCACTGTACATAAACAAAATGACTCAGGGTGCATCTGAGATTAGAGGGGGTGCAGTGTTAAAGTGCTATTTTTGTAAATGGGGAGTGGACCTGACACCCTAGGGGGGTCCGGGGGCATGCTCCCCCGGGAAGATTTTTAAAAAATATTGAAGTTAGATGCATCAATCTGGTGCACTTTGGGAGCAAAAGGAAGATATATATGGATACCTCTCAACATCCATATGAAACAACTGTAAACAGATTTACTTTTTCTTTATGGATATAAAAGAAAGTAAAGCCTTACTCCTACTGGCGGCTGGTTAAATGACTCCTCGTCCCTGAGTACACTCACCATCTTTCAGCAGGAAAGGAGAGAGGGAATCCTTGTCCGGCGACAACCGCTGTCTTTTCGCACTATTATTAAGCCACGCTAACATTTTCGAAATGCTAACGTTATGTGATGTCTTTTCTGCTCTAGTCTATCGCTGCGGTGCGTCATAGATGCGTCATGAAATGCCGCCGGCTGGGCATATTTGCCGGCCGCTGAATACCGGCATTTTACTGAGCACTGGCACCTTGCCGGTACTCAGTAAGAAGTGCCGGTACCACATGGGTAAAAATCAGAAGTGCCTGTACTGCGTACCGGTGAGTACCGGCCCAATTCAAGCACTGCATATATTTACATGAAATGTTAAGATACTTGTAGTTATTTTTTATTTGATGCTACTTACACTTGTAGGCCTACTCCACTACATTTTAGAAGTTAATAACGTACTTTTTACTCTAAGATTATTATTAAAGACTAGATATAGGTTAAGAAATTAATGAAAAAAACTCCACATTAACCAGCTGGGATGACTCAATCCAGTAATTGATTATAGACAATGAAATAGGCCATATGGATAACGGGTACTTTTGGTACACTAATTACATTTTCATGCCAACACTTTCGTACTTTTACTTAATCAATACTTTGAATGCAGGTTTTTTTTAGTTGTGACAGAGTATGTTTTACAATTTTTGATTGCTACTTTTACTTGAGTAAAGTATCTTAATGCGTCAATGCTGTCTGTCACGTAGCAGATAAAACTGATAGCAGATATCTCGAAAAATATCAACAATGTTCTTGCACACAAACAAGTGCTGATGGCTTTGGAAACATGAGACTCATATCCAACATGTGAGCGAGCTGAGAGAGAGTTCATCACCGCTGGATTGATAAGGGGAGATGGAGCACTGTGATTAAGTGATAGAGCAATGACTGTGTAAACTTGTGGCTAACGACGCCTGGTCATTATAGGGGCAAGTTGGAGACAAGCGGAAATAAAAACATCTGCTGAGAAAATAAATACATATCACAGGGTTTTTTTTTTATCAGTGGTGAAATAAAAATGAATTTGCTCAACTTAAGTACAGTCTTGAGTGAATATTAAAAGTACTTCTTACTTCCATTAACTTTCCCTTTTTACTCCACTTCATTTATCTGACAGCTAGTAACATTACAGATTCAGGTTATTAGCTGATAATATAACTCAACTAATAATTAAGCATTGACACATTTAACAGCTGAGATGAATACATTCATGCTTGAATAATATTTTTTTTAAAGTCCAGTTAGTTACTATGAATGATTCTGCAATAACAACTACTTAAAGATGTTGATGCAAATACTTTGTAGTTTTACCTAAGTAACATTTTGAATGTAGGACTTTTACTTCACATTTGAGTATGGCTTCTTTTATTTACAGTAACTGAAAGACCTGAGTACTGCTTCCAGCTTTCTATTGTATAACAAAGCCAGTGGCTAAAAAGAAGTTTGTGTAAAGGGCAGCAGGTGCCTGGAGACTAATTGGAATGGAGCTAACAATGAGTACTAACCTCTGTGTGTGTGTGTGTGTGTGTGTGTGTGTGTGTGTGTGTGTGTGTGTGTGTGTGTGTGTGTGTGTGTGTGTGTGTGTGTGTGTGTGTGTGTGTGTGTGTGTCCTGAGAATGTAGTTTTCCTGCAGTCTCGGGCACTATAATTGAATTTGGCTTTCCTTTGATGGAACTCTGTGAAGTGTGGAGAGGCTTTGATAGATCCCGAACATCCAATCTCCACAGACAGGCATAGGTTGCACACTATTGGACATATATGCTGTGTGTGTGTGTGTGTGTGTGTGTGTGTGTGTGTGTGTGTGTGTGTGTGTGTGTGTGTGTGTGTGTGTGTGTGTGTGTGTGTGTGTGTGTGTACACTGCGGGTGCCATTTCCTAACCTACATACAGTTCAGCTGAATCTGTATTCAAATTGCATGATGCATTTGTCCTGTTATGCAAAATCCTTAATATATCAAACGTTATTACTGTATAGCATATGACACCCTCTGTCCTTACACTCTTGCAGCTGACAGAGAAGACCTTGGGAACAGATGAAGGATCCCTCTCCCGGTACAAACAGATGTGAAAGAGATGTCATGTGTATAGATTAGATGATAAGGAAAAACATATGTATCCAGGAGGATGTGGAAAATCTTTCAGGTGTTGCCAAAAATAAAAAAGTGGGCCACGTCAGGCAGGACCATATTAAACATTTGAAAGCCCCTGCACACCACTGTCAGTGTGCACAGGTGTGTTTTCACTTGTCATGTGTGTGACATTCACAATGCTTCTGTTCTGTTCCAGCATCCCAGGCAGTAAATCAATACAAGGACCCTAAAACCAAAGCAGCTAATTGGAATTCAGTCATCATTCATTTTATCATGTACACCTGTGAGAAAGAATATATATTTCACACGTCTAGATGATACCTTTTTAGAGGTTAGAGTTATGTTTTTCAACTAGCAATCCAGGCATGTGTGTAAATAAGAGCATAAAACAGCAGTGAGCTGCTCATGCTTTCTTTCCTGATGCGCAGTGGATTTAGATTTCAATACAGCTAATCTGCTGCCAAAAGATGACGGTCCAGGATAAACATAAATAATTAGTTTACTCATGAAGACTTTACACAAATGTGACCTCTCTAATACTGCGATTGGTGGATTGAAAAGTGCATCATCAGTGTTAGTGTGGAAAAAATGAATGAACGAGGTAATTGAGGGTTACAAAACCTTAGTTGCGCATTTGAGGCAGTGGATGAAGATGACATAATGTCTGAGGTCAGGGAGAGGGCAGGAAGGTAAGTACAGGGTGTTCTTGCTCTGCTGCAGTATGGGTTTCTACAGTGTATCACACATCCAGGCGATTTCTGTTGTCTGGGTGTGTAGTGTAGCTTTTTTCCAGCTGCGTTAAATCATGCAATATTAAAAAAAAAACAAGCGACAGCAGCTATTTGTCAAAGCCAGCGTCTGAGCATGTTTTTCCCTGAACAAAACTATGCACCGATACAGAATTTGTGTCAAGATTCACAGAATGTATGGTTCATCCCAGTAGTTTGGCTAAAGCAAGTGTTATCCTTTTTGTGATTGGTTCATCTCAATTTGCAACCAATCTTGTTTTTTTCACACATTAACAAAGGACATGATATCCTAATTATGTGTAGATATTAAGTTAGGATATGAAATACAACGTTCCATCATCTCTTATCAGACGACAACGATCCTGATGACTCTTATAATACAAGGTACACACTGATAACAGCACATGCGTCTACAGAGTGTCTTTAACACTATCAATCATATCAAACATTTGGATTATACTTTCAAAGGAGGACGGAGGTAGCTATCAGATCCTTTAAAGAACATTAGCTAATGATTTTCAGGGTGTTTAACTTTATGCGATTAGTGGGATCTGCTTTCTTTGAGGACTCTTAATATGCCGCTAACATGCTCACAGTAAAAATGCTAACATGCTCGCCATGTTAAACATCTTAATTAAGAGTGTTAGCATATTCATATTTGCTTACTAGCACCGGCACAAATGTTGACGTGATGATGGAGCTAGATGAGTTAAGGGATCACAAAATAATATAGGGAAAATGTCGGTTACAAATTTCATGACAATCCTTCAAATGGTTGTTGTGATAGAATTATAACCACAAATCAACATCCAGCTGGTGCAAAACGTTCAAGCCATTAATTCGCAAATCAACATCCAGCTGGTGCAAAAAGTTCAAACCATTAATTCGATGTTTATGATATCTAGCTAGATTAGATCGTGTTAGATAAAATGTCAGACGATCATGAAAGTCACGAGGAAACTTTCTCTTGGCATCCTGAACATCTGGATAAAAGTTCATGACAATCAATCGAATTGTTGCTGCTATTGCCAGACGAGCTTATCTCGAAAATCACCAAACCAACCAGAACTTAACATGTAGAGCTCTGACTCAACAGGGTGCCCAGCACTGCTCGGGCCACACTGGGAGCAGAGACGTCTAGCCTTTAAAAGCGGACAAAAGTGAGTGGCGAGGACCAGCTCGCAGCTGCACAAATGTCTTGGATGGAGACACCCTTGAACGAAGCCCAGAATGTAGCCAGACCACGAGTCGAATGAGCACGCAAACCCGAAGGTGCCTGCAGACCCTGACTCGTGTAAGCCAAAGAAATTGCCTCCACAATCCAGTGAGAGAGCCGTTGCTTAGTAACAGGCTTGCCCTTCTGAGGGTTAGCCCAGGACACAAAGACTTGGTCATTATGACGAAACTCTTTTGATCTGTCCATATAAGTGCGTAAAGCACGGACTGGACATAGCAAATTCGGCTGCTGTTCCCCGGAGGGACACAGCGGCGGAAGAAATGCCTCAATGTCAATTGGGGTACATGAACCAACCACCTTAGGTATAAAGGCAGGGTTGGGCTTCAGCAACCCTCTCGTTTGCCCTGGGGCGAACTGAGTGCATGAAGGATGTACAGATAGCGCATGAATGTCACTGACTCGCTTGGCGGATGCCAGGGCCAGTCACAGCACTGTCTTGAGTGACAGGTGCTTCATGTCAGCTTCTTCCAGGGGTTCAAATGGGGCTCGAGTGAGCCCATCTAAAGCCACTGTCAAGTCCCATAAGGGTACTAGTGACCTGGAAACAGGAAGGAGCCTGCGAGCTCCCTTCATAAAACGGCAGACCAAAGGATGCTGGCTGGCCATCTTACCCTCAAAGCCCACATGGCATGCAGCAATGGCAGCCAGGTAGACTTTGATCGTGGAGAAAGCTCTGTGTCTTTCAATTAAGTCCTGTACAAATGATAAAATCACTCCGACAGGGCATTGAAAAAAGGTGTGCCCTTTTTGAAGGCACCATTCCTCAAACACCCTCCACTTACAGTCATAAAGAGACCTGGTGGAGGAAGTTCTCGCACTCTGAATAGTGTTTATCACCTTCTGCGGGAGACCCACTCTATTCAGATTGTACCACTCACGGGCCAGGCCCATAGGATCATTGTGTGGCGCTGTTCCCTCACTCTGGCCAGAGTTGGGGGTATCAGCGCCAGGGGTGGAAACGCGCACAGGAGGACCGGAGGCCAAATGTGCGCGAGCGCGTCCACGCCTAACGGTGCGTTTTGATCGCGCATTGAAAAGAAAAGCTGACAGTGATCATTTTCTTTTGATGCGAACAGATCTACCGCGGCTCGGCCGTAACGCACCCACAGCTGGCTCACAACCATTGAATGTAGAGTCCAGTCTGCATATAGTGGTACACCTCTGGACAGCAGGTCTGCCCCGAGGTTCATTACACCCGGTACGTGCGTCGCTCTCAGAGAGAGGAGACGGCCGCAGTTCCACAAGATCAGTTTGCGTGCCAGCATGTGTAACTGGAGAGAGCGCAAACCCCCTTGTCGGTTTATATACGATATTGTGGTCGTATTGTCCGTCCTCACGAGGACATGGTGTCCTCTGAGAAAAGGCAGAAAGCGTTTTAGGGTGATGAACACCGCTAAAAGCTCCAGGTAATTTATGTGCGCCCGCTGGAGGTCTCTGCTCCAGAGACCCCTCACCGGACGACCTTCGTAAATACCTCCCCAGCCTGTCAGACATGCGTCCGTGGTGACCACCTTCCGTGAAAGGACAGCACCCATAGAAACGCCCCGTACTAGAAAGGTCGGATGCAGCCAGTGGCGCAGTGCCATTACGCATTTCACAGTAACCATCACTCGCCGCGCGCCATGACGCGCAGGGTTCAGTTTTAGAGCAGCTACCCAGCGCTGAAACTCCCTCATGTGTAAGCGTCCCAGTCATACGACCAGGATGGCTGACGCCATGAGCCCCAGTAACCGCAGGCATAATCGGAAAAGAACATGTTTGCGCAGCTGGAAATGAGCGAGGCAAGCTCTGAAAGCTTTCACTCTCTCCGCTGACAGGCGGGCTGTAAAGGGCACCGAGTTCAGGTGTTGGGCACAACATGCTCTTCTCTGTGTTTATTATGAAACCCAGGTTGAGCAGGTGCTTTACGAGGACATTCGTCTGCGTAATAGCCTCCTGTTCCGACTTTGCGAGAAGCAGCCAGTCGTCTAGGTAGGTTGCCAGGCGAATACCCTGTTGTCTTAACGGGGCTATCGCGGCTTCCGTACATCGTACAAACACTCTTGGACTGAGAGACAGACCGAAGGGAAGTACTCTGTATTCGTAACAGATCCCCTGAAATGCGAACCTCAGATATTTCCTGTGTGGGTAATATACTGGGATGTGGAAATACGCATCTTTCAGGTCGACTGGTGTAAAGTCGTTTTGTGGCACGAGACGCAGCAAAGATGTGTGAATGAGCATTCTAAATTTGTATATTTTTAGATATTTGTTCAGAGCCCTCAAATCTAGTATTGGCCGAATTCCGTTCCCTCCCCGTTTGGGAACGAGGAAATACTTGGAATAAAAGCCGCTCTGACTCTGCTCGGCGGGTATTATAGATATAGCCTTCTTTTCTAGAAGTGAGAGAATCTCTCTCTCTAGAATATGGGCTGACTCTCCTTGGGCTTGTGAATACAGAATGCCCGAGAAGCGAGGGGGGGGGGGGGGTGACAGCGAATTGGAATCTGTAGCCCCTTGTTACTGTCTTGAAAACCCAAGCAGACATTGTGAGCATCTCCCACTGTTTGCTCCTTAGAGCCAGCGGAGATGTCACGTCTCTTACCCTCCGAGTCTCTATTTGTTGTGTTATGGGGCCCTCTAGTGTCTGAACACGGTGGTACCCCATTCCGACAATCCCCACTGACACTGCGCATGCGCGTGACGGTGGTGGCTTTATAACCCCAGTCGTCACTGCGCATGCGCGTGGCGGTGGTGCCTTCACAGACCCGTCTATTATCCGCCTTTTGAGAGGCCGTAGATGCTCTCAAAAGGGGAACAATTGGCGGACTGCTTATTGGTTTTATTGTTTTTCATTTCATTTTTTGAGCTGCGCCCTCGGCCTGAAGCCTGGATGCGTCAGCGGAAAATGGTTTATAAGAGAGAACATAACAATATCGTGACATGTGTTTTTGCAGACTTGAGGATGGCGTTGAGGCATCTCTCGAGGCAGCGGGAACACATCTGGAGCTGGGGAACCGTGGACTTCCAGCTCTGTCACGGAGGGGAGAAGAGGAGGCCGTCAGGCCGCCCGACTGCTGGCCGAAATTCTGGGTTGGCTGCGCCTGGACCTCAGCCGGAACCGGAGATTTTCTAAGCCAACTCGCCCTCTTTCTCCTGCCTGGGCTGGGGACTCGGGGCAGGCTGTGACCTCTGCTGCTTCGGTACTTTGAACCGAGCAGTTGAGGTAGCTTGTGCGAAGGACTGCCGCTGTGGAGGCAGCGGCTGGACCCTTCGAGGGAGACAGAGGTGGAGGGCCTCGTCCTCCTTGTTCTTGGACCGGAAGGAGTTGCCTCTTTGTCCTCGTTGCTTGGGGCACATTTTTCCCCTCGTAACGGGACCTGGAGGTCTCCTTGGCCATTTCGGGCCATGGGATGTCTAGTCTGGACGCGGCACGCTGACAGGTTCTGCAGCTGCCACTGCTGATGAGCTCCAGACCGACACAGTGCGGGGCTCCATCTCTGTGGCGGACGCCCCCGTGTCTTGATTTCCGTCCGGCAAATCAGGGGACATGAGGGGGTCCTGACCCGACAAGCTAGCTTGGCGAGCTAGCCGTCGGCGGAGGCTCTTTATGGTGAAACGGGCACAATGCCCGCATGAGCCAGGGTTGTCGATAGCCTCCTGGGCATGTTGCATCCCGAGGCAGGACGAGCAGACCTGGTGTGAGTCTGCGTCCGAAATCTTCAACCCGCAGCCGCAGAGCCGAGCCTCCGATTCCCTGACTCCTCTGGTGTGAGGGAGAGACGTGTCCATCTTGTTCGCCATTATGGCGACGTGGGAAGGACGCGCTCGTAGCAGGTACTTCACCGAGAAAAAAATCTTCTCCAACCTGTCGTTAGTTCCGAAGAAAAGAGGACGGCGTAGGATTTTTTCTCGAAGAATATTACCTGGTGTGGTAATATTCTTTTAGTCCTATTCTTCTCTGGTGTGAGAAGAAAAGAAAAAACGTGAGGGAGGCAACAGGTGTGCTGCTAGCTTGAAAAGTCAAAACCTTACCTTTTTAATGTCCGGAAAAATGAAAAACGGCGAGGTCGTTTGTAGTATTAACTGGTATGTTAATACTAACAGTCTTCTTGCGGAAGCATAAAAGTAGCCGGCGAGCGCCCGGCAACTGAAGTTAGCTTGGGTTCAGTCTGTGGACTGTTAAGCTAGCCCGGCTACCGATATAGAGATGTGCTCTGAAGCGAGAAGAGGTGTTTCAATGACGCATACGACGTAGCGCAAGCTACTTATAGGGGGTGGATTCCCTGACGCTGACGTCAAGATCACCTGCCAATCAGGATTGGCGTAATGAGATTGATGCTTCTGTTTGCTCCGCGGATGAGGCGCATCCCATAGTGAGACATCGAACGGAGTGTTATGAATGAGAACTCAGCTAGACCATCGGCGTCGCGAGACCCTTTTCACGGGGGCACGTGCCCCCCTGTAGATCTGAGGTGCCCCGGTATGCCTGGGTCACTGATTTTTTTATTAATTTATTAATTTATTCAGGGTTCGAAATGGCGACACGCCCGCACGCCCGGGTCTAGTAACTTTCCTATCGGACTAGTAACTCTATGCACTTGCCTGCCCGTGTGTCTGGTAACTTTATAACCCCTTTGCACGGAGCGTCTTTTACAAGCATTGTGGCCGTCAATGCTGTTAAATATGTTCTATATTCTCGCGTCCAGGAGAGAAGCTTTAAAATGAGACTAAATGGAGTCTCTGAAAAGATTCAAATGGGATACTTTAATTAAAAAAGGCGCGGTAGTGTTACAGACAGAATATTGTTCCGGCAGAAAACAGCTGTGATCTGGTTCTCCTGAGCAAGAAGAAGACAGCGGATCTCTCCTCCGGCGCTGCTATATATATCCTCTGCTGGCTCCTCCCCGCCAGCCGGCTCACCTCGTCTCCAATGTCCGTTATTGCATTTAAACAGAGGATAGGTTCTTTTCACATTCAATATATGCTTAACACGCCGTTTCTCCTCATATTCTCTTTCATCACTTTTCATTTAACACATTCTAAACGCTGTAATCAATACTCTAAACAATACTTCTCGGCTCGTTTGGTTTCCGGTCATTCCGGATGTTGCCACATGCTACTCTCGTCTGTAAACAATAATGTATTCAAATAAACTGTACTTTCATTTAATATTCAACATGGTAGTATCTCGACATCTATCGTTGTAGTGTTAAATCAGTAGGTTTCGGTTTTCACCACACCAAGTCATTTCGCTTCTCAATTCATCTCTAGGAAATCGTATATTAGCCACATGCTACATGCTAACCGTAGATGAAGGATTTTCAGAATAAAAGCTTAACTGCTTGTGCACAAGAATTTCTGGTTTTTCAGTATAAAAGAGCGTTTAAACTGACGGTATGTTTAAGCTACATTATACCATCAAAACATTGATTTTAATTTCTAACAATGCGAACTCAATTTTGCTACTGTAAACCTCTCTTGCACAGCATAAGACTAGTCCTATTCAGCACACGCTGCTTTCATTTGTTTATTCGAATGTTTTTTGTCCCTTCTGATAACCCGTAGTGTTGATGCGTGTTTTGCCTTGGTAGTTCAGGATACCATGAAATAAAGCTTGCGGTCAATCTGGTAAGCAACGTAATTTTACGATGAACATAATCTTAGTTTTAGAAGTGAAGGTCACACAGGAGTAGGCTATATATTTTAATGAGTTTGCCTGGAAGCTAATCGTATAGGCTACACTGTTAAATGTTATGTGATTTGTATAAATAGCACTTTTTAATAATTTATAAAACATAATAGACTAGGCTAAATGGATGGAGATGTGAATAGCAGTGACATGCGCTGAGGTTCGTGGCTGGTGAGGCACTGACAGTTTCAGTGTCAGATTTAGAAATATATAAACCCAAGTATCTTAAATCACGAAATCTATTATTGAGGTGAAACATTTTCAAAGAAATGTGGCTTTGAACGTGAGTAGTCGATGGAGTTATCCTAACCGTCTTTTGAAACATACCTTTTAGCTCCGGCGTTGGTTTCCCATTATTTATCACTTCACGATTTGATTGATTTGATAGTATTCTGTATTTTAGTATTTAGTATCTTGTAAATGGACATCAGAAAGTTATTCGCTCGGAGCAGGGATAAAGCAGCAAGGAGAAATGAGAGAGGTAAGCTAGGTAACAAGGCAACCCAAACCACTTTTAGGTAACAACCCACAAGTTGAGTTCACCACTGGTCACTAGCCTAACAGTTACATATCTGTCCAGACAAAGAGGAGCAGCAGAGTGTCGGAGGAGGTGAAGGAGAGAGGGATGTTGATGAGCACGAGCAGAGGTGATATGGCTATTAATTTAATATTAATTAGGAATAACTGCAAACAGGTTATACACAAGTAACCTTACATCTGCATATGTAAAAATGTAGATAATGAAAATGCAGACATTAGACTGTAATATGTTCATGTTGTTTCAAGACTCAGTGCAGCAGAGTGCAGAGGAGGAGAGGAGGAGATTGAAGGGACACAGGAAGGGATGACACTGAGAGATGACACTGACAGGTGAGAGTGAGACTCAGCTGACAATGTAGTTAGCTACTGTAAATGTCCCTACTTATAGATGTGATGAATGTTATTTGAACTTTTAATGGTTATCTGAGGTAACTATTGAGCATATGATTTTTTTGTACGTTGCACCAGACAGGAGAGTCAGAGGGAAGAAGAGATTGAGCTGGTTGAGGCAGGGGAAAGGCAGAGAGAGAAGGAAGGACAACAAGAGACAGACAGGCCGGAGAGATCACACCCCAGAGATGAGACTGAGAAAACAGTTGCCACAGTGGCAGAGAACATTAGACTGGGGGCAAGAGAAAAAAGCAGTGTCCACAATCTTGAGGGACATACAAGTGATCTTGGGGGAAAGGAGTCTGGCCCAAACCAAGTTAAGTTGTCAAAAATATCCCCAGCACAACTTTGGTGCAAAGAATCGATCATTTAACGCCAACTGGTTTGAAAGCTTTACATGGCTGGAATATTCCAAGGCTAAAGATGCAGCGCTTTGTTTTCCCTGTAGAATATTTGGGAAACATTTGAAGAATGACACCTTTGTAAACACTGGCTTTCAAAATTGGAAAAAAGCTCTGGATGTCTATAGAGAGCATGAGAAATCAGCAGCACATAAGGCAAGCATGCAGTCTTGGTGTAGTTATAAAGCCAGTGAGGCTCATGGCAGTGTTGTCGACCATTTGGATTCTGCCAGTGAGCATGAAATAAAAGAGAGACGGGAGTACCTCAGCCGGGTTGTGGCTGTTACCAAGTTTTTGGGAAAACAAAATATCCCATTCCGTGGCCATGATGAGGGCATGTCCAGCGACAACCAGGGGAACTTTCTGGAATGCATGAACCTCTTGAAAGAGTTCGACCCTTTCCTTCAGACATATTCAGCACCATCACACACTACATACTTGTCACCTTCATCACAAAATGAAGTAATTCAGTGCTGTGCCCAGGAGATAACAAAAGCTATCAGTAAAGACATTAAGGAGGCTGGAATGTTTTCAGTGATGGCTGACGAAGCAAGAGATGGCAGCACTGAGCAGCTAGCTGTGTGTGTCCGATATGTTGCTGGGGGGAGTGTGCAAGAACATTTACTAGCTATGGTAGATTTGAAGGGTTTTGACGCGGAGTCCATTACAACTGCCATTGAACAACAGCTAAGGTTGAATGGCATAGACCATGTGAAGGTGGTTGCACAGGCTTATGATGGCGCCTCAGTCATGAGTGGGGCTGTTGGAGGGGTCCAAGCAAAGTTCCGAGAGAACCATCCCATGGCCATTTATGTGCACTGCTATGCACATCAATTGAATTTAGTGCTCTGTTCCACATGTCTGGCCATACCAGAGGCCAGGAAGTTATTTGACCTCCTGCAGAATGTCTATACATTCTTTTCTGGCTCCCTTGTGAACCATGACAAGTTTAAGGAGACTCAGAAACAGCTTGGCTTACAAGCTTCTGAGCTTGTACAGCTGTCCAAGACCCGATGGTCTTGCCAGCTGAGGTCTATCAACGCTATGATAGAGAATTTCCCAGCAGTTCTCACGTGCCTGTCCAATATCAGCAACCCTACGGCTGTGGGTCTGCATGCCAACCTTGCAAGGTTCTCCACAGTTTATCTATTGATGATGTTCAAGACTTTTTTGTCTGTGACAGAAAGTCTACACAAATACCTACAAAGTGAAACTGTGGACCTGGCAAAAGCTGAGGAGTTCAAATGCGCTGTGTGCGCCACTCTACAAGAAATGCGCACTGATGACAAAGCAGCTGAGGTTTATGACCGCGCAAAGGCCTTGTGCGAAACACACCAAATCCCTGAGTCATGTGCTGTACCAAGACAAAGGCAGAAGCAGAGACGCATGGAGGAGTATGTAGTCGAGTCTAGTTGTGGGGCAGCGAGTGACCTAGGGAATGCCGAGAAGTTGAGAACCGCAGTGTATCTACCTTGCCTTGACAGGATGGTTGCTGAGATGGAGCAGCGTTTTTCATCTCTCAACAGCACAGTTCTAAAAGGTGTTCAGGCCTGTAATCCAGGATCTAGCAACTTTCTCTGTGAGGAGGACCTCAGAGGTCTGGCAGATCATTATAATGTGGATCTAAAGCAAGAGGAAGTGCTGGTGGCTAAAAACTATCTGGCCAGAAAGCAGGAAAGCCTTCCAATCACTGACATGCAATGTCTTTTCAGTTTGCTGGATCATGTCATGTTCCCAACATTGACACAGGTCATTCAGATATCTCTGACCATTCCAGTGTCCAGCTGCACTTGTGAACGTACATTCAGCGTGCTGAGACGCCTCCACACGTGGTTAAGAAGCACAATGGGGCAAGACAGACTCCACCATCTTGCCATCATGTCTGTTGAGAGAGGAGCACTCTCCAAGTTAAGCCACTGTCAATTGATTGATAGCTTTGCAAAACTGAAACCGAGACGTTACAGTTTACTTTAAAAAAAATGAACATAGACCTCTCCCATCTCTCTGACCATGTACACACCTCATAGGATAGTCACCATCACACCATCATAGGATGGGGGGTTCTCTTTCAGTTTTCAGTTTTCAAGTCCATGTTTGCTGACAGATATTTCATGAAGATTCATTGTGCCTCTTTTGCCTTCATCAGTTAGTGATTTAGAGATACTGTATACAGTTAAGTTCACAAGTAGGCCAATTCAATTCAGTTTGGTTCAGGTAGGCTAGATATTTAATGATGCAGAAAATAACAATCTGATTGTACTATTTATTTATGACACTTTATTATAATAAATAAGTGCAAAAAAATGTTTGCTCGCGTGCTTGCATTAATTATCTGTGCCCATGCTTTTTTCAAAGAAATAACTGCAAAACATTTTTTTTTTCTGTGCCCCTGTTGTGCCCCTGTATAGTATTGGGTCAGCTGACGCCCCTGAGCTAGACGTGTTTGGAGGATAAAGAATGCTGAGTTGCATCCAAAGAACACCATACCTACTGTGAAACATGGGGGTGGAAACATCATGCTTTCGGGCTTTTTATCTGCAAAGGGACCAGGACGACTGATCCGTGTAAAGGAAAGAATGAATGGGGCCATGTATCGTGAGATTTTGAGTGACAACCTCCTTCCATCAGCAAGGGCATTGAAGATGAAACGTGGCTGGGTCTTTCAGCATGACAATGATCCCAAACACACCGCCCGGGCAACGAAAGAGTGGCTTCGTAAGAAGCATTTCAAGGTCCTGGAGTGGCCTAGCCAGTCTCCAGATGTCAACCCCATAGAAAATCTTTGGAGGGAGTTGAAAGTCTGTGTTGCCCAGCGACAGCCCCAAAAACATCACTGCTCTAGAGGAGATCTGCATGGAGGAATGGGCCAAAATACCAGCAACAGTGTGTGAAAACCTTGAGAAGACTTACAGAAAACGTTTGACCTCTGTCATTGCCAACAAAGGGTATATAACAAAGTATTGAGATGAACTTTTGTTTTTGACCAAATACTTATTTTCCACCATAATTTGCAAATAAATTCTTTAAAAATCAGACAATGTGATTTTCTGGATTTTTTTTTCTCATTTTGTCTCTCATAGTTGAGGTATACCTAGGATGAGAATTACAGGCCTCTCTCATCTTTTTAAGTGGGAGAACTTGCACAATTGGTGGCTGACTAAATACTTTTTTGCCCCACTGTATATATTAAAAACAGCAAGATTTTAAAAACGAATACTTCTGTATATCTTGCTCCTATGTAGTAGAGGTGGTGTGGCCCACTGTCCCATAATCCTCCGCTGCATGTAAACAAACAGGAACCTCTTTATAAACTGGACTCTGGCCACTGGGAGCTTTTTCACAAACACAATGAAGGATGTTTTGGAATTCAAGTTGTTTGTACAGGATGTCCAAAACAATGCAGTGTCTCAGAGCTTTGTGTAATCATGAAACAACATTACCGTGAAACATCATCCGGAGAAGAAGAGGCTGAGATATTAATCTGATGCTGGAGTTTATACAACTGAGCTTCTCAGTTCTTGGTTCTTATACTGTCTCTGACATTATTTATCTTTTATAATCATCATACAACAGGCTCACGTACAGGCATTCACATAAGCACCTTTCTCTGTACTGCAGTGCCCTCTAGTGGAGTTTAAAGATAATACAGGTGGCTCAGCTGTGATACGCACCTAGCATCAAATATACTGTATTATGATTTTCTTTTTTTGAGGAACAAGTATAACTACAACATACATTATGTGTCCCTTAGAGACCAGTGGTGGAAAGAAACTAAGTACATTTACTCAAGTATTGTAGTATAGTTGTAGTTTTGACATATGTTTACATTTCCATTTAAAGCTTTTATTTTTTTTACATTCAGTTACTTCTTAATTTGTACATATATAATCACATGATATGCTGATGTGTATTACTTATCTATCAAATGTATCTAAATTATAATAAATAATGTAAGTTTTGGGGACATATAATGTACGTTGTAGTTATACTTGTTCCTCTAAAAAAATACATAATACAGTATATTATAAAACAGCTGCAACCACCTGTATTATCCATAAACTCCAAATTGAACAACTCCAACATTATAATGCTCTTAAATGAATAGAAACTGGATATTATAATAACCATAATAATGTAATACTTTGAAAAGAGGTAAAGAGTAGGCTACTACTTGAAGTACATCAAGCTGGTAATACTTCTGTACTTTATATTATTCTGAAATGGGTCAGTGTGCAGAATGATTACTTTTAGTACTTTCAGTATAGTTTGATGGTAATACGTTTGTACTTTTACTTAAGTAAGATTTGGAATGCAGGACTTTTACTTGTAACAGAGTAGTCCTACACTCTGGTATTATGAGTACTTCTTTTTTTTAGAAGCATGTTTATCGATCAGTTTATTCTAAATATCATGTAGATAGGAAATAATTTACAAAATTAAATACAATTACTTTCAAGTAGCTTAATCAACACAAAACATCATGAACATTCAGTCAACTATTAAAAAGAAAGGATTAATTATCAATCTGTCCCGTGTGTGTTTGTAACCAAATAAAATAAGGCTAACCTTTATTATGCGTGTTTGGAGTAAACCGTTCCTTATGTAGATACTGTTATCCGTGTGTTGTTGACCTAAAGGGATAGCTTGCTTATCATGTATTATCATACAACAGGCTAATCAACAGGCCTTGACATAAGACTGCACTGCCTTCTAGTGGATGTTGCAAATATAACACAGGTGGCTCAGCTGTGATACGCACCTGGATTTAAATATATATTGTAATATATTATTGTATAGTTAACAAGTACAACGATGTAAACGGTACATGATGTGTCCTTAGAAACAAATGTGTGTTGTTCATGAGTTTGGGTGGATGTGTACCTGGAGCAGAGCCCTGCCCCAGGATCAGCTGCTGTGGAAATGTTTCCCCTGCGGTGATTCCGCCTTCCCGAACACCGACCTCCTCCCTGACACACTTCCACATCTTCCTGCAGCAGCGGGGAGTTGTTTTTAAAGGGTTTGTTAGCAGCGATGATTGGAGAAATGACGGAGCAAAAGAGGCTTTCTGAAGTTATTAACCAGATATTTCAAGAAGCGCCGACTGCCAGGAGGAATCTGGTTGATAACCACAGTAACCTCCACCGCGTCGCAGATTACTGCGAGAGCAACTTCCTCCAGGTGAGTGGGCCCAATGGTCAGTGAACAACAACAGGTAAAGTCACAACTGGTGCCAGGTTTAGGACTTTCCATGTGTTTTACAGAGGTATTCAGATCGATTACTTTAGTAAAAGTAGAAAAACGCACTTGGAAAAATACTCTGTTAAACGTAAAAGTACTGTAGCAAAAGTAGGCTACAGAAGTATCGGCATTTAAACATTATTAATGTGTAAAAAGGGATATTACTCTTAAAGATTAATGTCCAATTTAAGAATCATATATTAAAACACTGGTAAAAGTGAAGCACACTTTATTTACTTTAAATAGTGCTATTGGATATTTTAATCTAAAGTATTTCAATTTGGTTTATGAGTTTATTAATATTTTGTATTAGCTAATCATATGGATCTGCAAAGTAACTAGTAACTTAAGTCTTAAGCTGTCAAGTAAAAGAGATTGAGTAAAAACTACATTATTGGCTTCCAAAGTGTAATGGACTATGAATACCATACAATGCTAACACTCAGGTAGAGTATACTGCAAAATTGTATTAGAGTACATTGCTTGATAAATGTACTTCATTACATTTCTCCACTGTAAAACCATAAATACAACCCTCCAGGCAGAGGACACATCGAAGGCGGTTGAGGAGGCGATGGGTCTGGCTGCTCAGGCTCTTGCCAGCGTGGCGTACCAGATCAACAGCGTGGGCAGCACCCTACTCCGGTTGCTGGACTCCCAGGACCTGCAGATCAGAGACCTGGAGTCCTCCGTCAACTTGCTGTCCCTGGTGAGGAGCACATCTACCTGAAACACTGAAACACTGCTCACCTGACCTCTGCTACCCCATAGAGTCATGTGACCTTTGCATATTGTTGTTACAATGCAGGGAAAACCTCAATACAGTTCCTAAAAATATATATTTACTACTATTGCTGTTACCATTATACCAAAATAGTTTTGGCAGTATTGTAAGTATTGCAACTGTTTAAGTATTGAGAAACTATATTTATAAAAACAATGTTTCTGAAAACACTACTTTCCATATCATGGCAAAACCATTTTTAAAGTATAGTCTGTAAAAGGTGCAGCATTCTGCTTTTTATTTGGTGAAATAACAGAATGAAACAAGTAAATACAAGTGGTAGTCATACTTGTTTGTATCCTCATTTTCATAATTTAATGAACTGCTTTTGCTGAACAATGGAGTGCTTGACCTTCGGCCACTACATCAAACCTTAAATACAAATTTCTACAGTTGGTTGTATATTTGGAAAAGCAAAAAGTGTCCATTTGCTGCATTGCTCCACTTGCAGGTCATCGCTCACATCTGAAGTCAGTCTGGTCAATATGCTATCTAGGAACAAGTGTTCTGAGAGTGTTTGTGTCTCTCTGTGCTCTTCTCCAGGCTGCAGCCATCCACTTTGAGTCGGTAGCCAGGAGAGAGATTGGTGCTTTCACTACTCCTAAAGACAGAACCCGAGCCAAGCTCATCGCCCCCCCGACAGCAGGCAAGGAGCCGGAGAGAAGTTACTCCAGAGTCCCAATATCGTTCTCCATCTTGGACTCCACTGGACACTGCTTTGAGGTATATTGGATGTGAAATTGGAAGAGAAAGAAAATAAATTGACTTTAAGTTCAAAACCTTTCATTGTGTAGAGATGCCTTTGTTTTCTAAACCTTTATCCGTCTTCTCCCCAAAGTACCCCCTGCAGCCTAAGAAAGCCGACTCCACAGAGAGCATACAGAGCACTGCAGACTACACTGTGTCAGTATAAGAACTTATTTTTACCCTTTTTAAAGCAACTTTGTTAAAAATATGAACACTCCCATACTGATTATTATAAAAGAGGCATAACATAAGCTGCACAATTCAAGATCATGTCGGAAAGGTTAGTGAAATATGGACGAAAGAAACAGTCAAATACACTCACACTAAAAAGGAAACATTCACAACCTTTTGTTACGTTATCAAATCAGTGTTGATTATTCATGCTAAGTATGTGCTATATTGACAAAGAAAACGGAGTTCTCCTGTTAATGAAACTGACTGGCAGGGCATACATGTACCAGGATGCATTGCACGCAAACTACTCAAGGCCCACTATATCCTCTTGCACAGCTAATGCAGAACTAGCTTCAGCCATTTCTGCTTTTTAAACCCTATAAAATGAGTCCTCGTCCACTAACCCCAATTCCTTTTCACTGCCTGCAATGCGATGGAGTTTTGCTTTTGAATGGAATTTAGAGCACAATAACCCCCTGACTACGGAGTTAGAGACAATAAATCCAAGCTAAAAAAGTGTAGTTCTTACTTGAATCCAACATCTAGAGAAACATATTATGGTGAGATCCCCCCAGCCACCAAGGGCGTATACTGTAGTTGGGAGACCAATGGCACCACAACCACATCCATCTACAATCTGTTTGGATCTCAACTACACATCTCTAAAGTTGTGTGACTGCATCTTGTTTGGTATTTGATGCTATCTCTTCACAGACACACACACGCTCACAAGGGGAAAATAATACAAGTCGTGGCTAGTAAACACAGCTATCTAAAGCTCTCTTATTAATACATCTAATATTTTCTGTATCTGTTCAAGAAACATGTTGAACTATTCTTTTAAAAAGAACGTTTATTTTTTTTTTAATGCAGGTCCAGTTACGGCATCGCTGTCCCCCCTCCATCAGTCCCCACCTGGCCAAACGTCTCCAACCCCACCGACAACAGCCTGCCTCCACCTCCTCCTGCCAATCTGGACCCCAGTATGACCGCCCCTCCTCCTCCACCACCACCACCTCCTTCCTCCTCAATGGACACAGGCCTCCCCCCTCCTCCGCCAAATTTAACCTCACCCACATGTCTCCCCCCACCTCCCCCTCCACCGCCAATCTCTCCGTCGAACAACGCCTACCCGCCACCGCCTCCTCCTGTATCGGGAGGTTCTCCTCTTCCTCCTCCACCTCCTCCACCTCCTCCTGTATCGGGAGGTTCCCCTCTTCCTCCTCCACCTCCTCCACCTCCTCCTGTATCGGGAGGCTCCCCTCTTCCTCCTCCTCCTCCTCCACCACCCTCTCAGACTGGCACCTCTGGGTTTGTGCCACCTCCACCTCCTCCACCTCCTCCTCTCCTACGCTAACAGACATTATCGGATGTTTTTATTCTTCAAGGAGTAACTTCTTGTGTAACTCTCAGGCATGCTGGGGTGTGTACAAACATGAGAAATTATTTCAGGCATTATTGTGGGATCAGAAATAAGCTTAAATAAAACATTTCAAGAGGTTCTTTTATACTTTTTGGGGGTTTTCCCTTTCCTGTTATATGTTTTTGTGCATGTATATGGTCTGTAAAGGCTAAAATACCAAAGTTCCCTCCATTGGACTCCTTTATTTACTTCTGTAACATAGTGACATCACTACGCAACATTCACGCTCCTATTGGCTAGCACTCCAACATATTGTACGTGAAAGGCCAAGGGGCGGGACATCTCTAAGCTGGTTGACCAATCACAACAGAGGCGGCCAGCTAACCAATCAGAGCAGACTGGGCTCTGGTTTCAGACAGAGGGTGAAAAGAGGTGCTGCAGCACAGGTAGTATGAGAAAAAGAGCTTTTTGAATATTAAAGCATAGAGACATGTCACAGTAGAGACACTAAATACTAATATGAACCTAAACATGGGCATTACAGGGCCTCTTAAGGGTGTGTGTAGTGGTGTAACCTTGAGCTGGCTCAGCGTGAGCCTCAAATTATTATTGTTCTGGGACAGAGAATCAAAGTGAAACATTCTGCTGCAGTGCAGATTCCTCTGACATGTTTCAACAAAACCTTGACTGCATTCCTAGGACACAAGCTGAAACAGGGGATTTTGTCTTTTCCCTATAATGTCATCACGCCTTCATTATTACATCTTTGCGTTTATCACATTGTTTCATAATGATTAAGAGTCACTTTTAACAGAGAGCGCCCTTTGGCCCCTCAGCGTCATTGGAGTGGGAACAGTGTCAAAGATGATAAGTTCTTTACGTCACTGGCCGGTGAGTTCTGCTACTTTAAACAGGTCAAGGAGGCTATAAAATGTCTGTTGCAAGTCATCGCGCTACTTAACCTGCACTGCATGGCGTGTACTTGAAGGTAAGCTTTATTTACTGAATGGAACATATTAATTTAGTCAGAGACAGCTCAACCAAATTTGATAAATCTTTTTCTGTGCTTTTTTCATTGACTCTACTCAGCAAGGCCTGAAACTGGAGAAACAGGCTCATTGTAGAAGGTCCTGTTTTATATATTCGTCAGAAATGAAAAGGAAATGTTAGCCACTTTCTTTTACTGCTGCTTTCTTTTGCTTTAATAAATTCGAATTCAATCTTTTATGTAGCAACATGCCATTAGAGCAACACAGGCTGTGCAGTTTTATCTTTGAACTATAGTGTTATATTGACTAAGTGTGGGAGTCAGATCAAAACCTACAGTGTTATTGCGGTGCATATACGTTTCAGGATTGTGAAACTTTTAACAGTAATTATATCTGCCTTAAAGACACTCTGTTTATGTCGGTTTGTTATTTAGGGATACAACGCAATAAAGAGCTACCTTTGAACTGTCTGACTGTATTGCAAAACTGAACATTATATAACATGACAAACGGTTAGATATTTACTATCTCCAGGTCCCTTTGAATAACAAGGCCTGTTTGTGCATTTTTTCTCAGGTGTGATTTAGAAAAAAAGAAAACTGCCATGGTCCTTTATTATCCTGTGATTGAGTAAGTATTTCAAACGTTAATTTGACCTCCTCTACACCTCATTGTATGCCTGCTGCATGTATACTCAAGCCGTCTTTCATTTCAGGATCCCCTTGATGTGCGCTGGGATCCTACTGTGGGCTTTTTGTTACCATTTCGTAAGGAAGCGCAGAGAAGCAGAAAGATTGTCCACGATGCCGGCTAACTCTCCCTCTGTGTACGTCATCCCCATATGTGAAGAGGAGCAGGTGGGAGAGGAAGACGAGGAAATGATGGACGCATATGAAGCTTATTTTCAACCTCCTTACAGAGAGCCTCCCATGTACTGCTCAAGAAATGTCAGCCCTCCTCCGTACAGGGTAGGTTTTGATAAAGGGTTTTTTCTGCTAATTATCTTTAAAAATGTTCTCAAAGATTTTATCCTCAGCAAAGAAAGTGCAATATTTATGTAATTGAATAACTCTTTGTCCTTTCCAGTTCGAACCACCATCCTATCCAGACCCCCCTCCATCATACTCAGATCTTCCACCTTACTCAGAGCGACCCTGATCCTCCACCTCATCGTTCATACACTTCAAACATCCTCAACTCTAAACAAACCGTACCTTTTTTTTTTTACATAACATTCCTATGGAATCAAATAAGGGTCACTTAGAGTTTGACATCATTTCACAAACGTGGTTGTAAATAAGATTTAAGAATTAAAATGTAAAAGCCTGGGTTCAAATTCAGTCATTCTTAACATGTCTCTTATTACATAACAAAAAGCACAACATAATTTCACAATATCTTTTTGACCCTTATTTGAGCCCATACAGGTAACTGTTAACGTTAGTGCTTGTACGTGGTTATAAGTTTCATTTGGGACATAAGTGTATATGATTAATCTACCTGTAAGCAATCCACTGTGTGGAAAAGGAGAGACTGGGTTTGACTGTTTTAAATACTAAAGTTTCATACTCAACCTTGTTTAAACACTGCCATATGTACAATATGCATACCTAAAAGAGATTCAGTATGTAAGTTAAGGCACTTGTTTACATGCTTGAATATTACCAACTGTTTAACATACAGTATGTTATTTACAAAATAAAGTAATTTATATTTGTGAATACAATGAATTGAAGTCTTATCAAATGCTTGAAATATACCCCCCCCCCCCCCCCAACCAACATTTTAAAAGTAGATCTGTAAATTAGTAAATACTAAATAAGATCAGTTTTAGTTCAGAAAGCCATGACTATTTGGAGGGATACAATTGAAATCTTTTGGTTATTTTGACAAAGTTTGTATACTGCAAGTAGAACAAGAGTGGTCTTATTATTGATCCCTGAGGAACGCCATAGTTGTTGCTGTGCTGCAGCAAATAGAGAGTGAATGATTTTGTTTAACATGCAGGATGTGTAAGACACAGAGCACACCTCTAAGTCCTGTGTCTTTAAAAAAAAACAATAATGCTGTAAAAGCTCATCGGGTCATGCACTTCCCTAAGTGACACACATTATCCTTTGATACAGTCCTGAGGGCAGGACACTTTCTGTTTGTTTTGGATTTTTAAAAAAGGTAAGGACTCATCCCATTGTAATAAAATAATCAATTTATCTTTTAATTATGTGTCATCAAGGTAATGTATGTTAGAATTAGTTGAATATAATCGTTTTCTCTAACAATTGTAACGAGCAGCAGATTTATATGATGAAGGTTCACCGTCGGTTGTTAAACTCAGACAATAAAGTTAAACAGTATCCCGGTCATCCAGATCATTTTGATTCAAGCTTGTTTATTTGTACAACGCTGAGGAGTTTTGAAAGCGTTTAAAAGTGTGTTATTGTTAGTGAAATACTGCAGGGTCATAGGTCAGAAGTCAACCATGTGATTGGTCAGTTAGTCTCGTACTAGTGGGCTCGAGTATGTGAAGGCCGACACATCCTGTGAGCCGACACCCACTTGTTGATTTGTGTGCGTCACGTCTAAAGACTTCATTTCCGTCAGAGAAGACAAGCTTGTTTTATTCCTTTACTGAAATAAATCTGATACTGTAGAGGTTTTCCAAGCTTGTCCACATCTCCAGAACATGTCATAGAACATTTAACACGTTTGAACAGCTGGACTCAGATCTTATTCTTAAGTATAGTGAGAAAAATTAAAGCGTTAAAATAAGTAAGAGCCCCTACTATCAAGTAAGAGCGCTTATTCTGTACAACTGACCATTCTCAGAAAATAAATGATTGAATTATTATAGAATGAATGCATCAAAATTGCACTATTTTTTTTATGCCAGTAGCTTGTGGATTTGATTGGCTCAATGTTATAATGATGCGTCACATTTGTGGATTATGTTTTGTTCAACTTAAGATAGCAAGTAAATACAGTGGAGTATATTATCTTCATTATCTTATTTATCGTTATGATGTAATGTAATCTTCATTATCTTATTTAAACTCATGATGTAATGTAATCTTCATTATCTTATTTAAACTCATGATGTAATGTAATCTTCATCATCCTCATTATCTTCATCAGGAAGTACACTATTTTCAATATGTATTGTATTAAAAGTCAAAATAACAGGATATGGAAATACTAAAAAAAAAGTACATATACTTGAAAGACTGTAATTAGTAACCGTCTACTTGCATTCATATTCAGTCTACATTATTCTAATTTCAATTAGTTGTCACACTGTCAATGGTTGACCATGTTACATATCATTATTTAGTTTTTTCCTTAGAGCAATGTCAGCAGTTTGACATAACAACAGCCATGGCTCCAGTAGGGAATATCCTCCAATGTTTGTAAGTAATCAAATAAAGGCAAACATGAAATCGCCCAGATGATATACCTCTGAAGTCTCTGAATGATGGAAATGTGCTCCTAGATTCCCAGGCTTGGTGGCGTCCATCGCTGTGGTTCTCCTCTGCTTCTATATGCAGTCAAAAAAGAAAAGAGCAGCGTATGACGTCACCGTACCGACGCCACATGATGACTACCGGCTCTCTACGATTTCTTTGCCTGAGGATCAGGCAGAAGAAGAAACACAATATGACAGATTCCCCCCTCGGTACAGCACTGTGGACCTCCCCCCACCATACTCACTGGTGCGTAAGCCCGTCATTAAAGTCACTGCAAAGGTTTAAACTACTGTTATTAATATAACCAACATATTGGACAACTTTAACTAAATCACCGGCTGTATTTGGACACAGAAGATTAATAGAAAAGTCATATAAACATTTAAAAATCCAATTAAATAAGTCTTAAAAATCAACATTTAAAAGGAATAGTTTGATAGTCTTGAGTGTATGTGTCTTCATATCTTACTGTCAGCAAGAAAGCAAATAAGCATGTCACAAAATGACTATTAGCTTTTCACCAAAAAACGTTTAATTTTGTTTAAGATTTAATTGATTTATTTAAAACAAGGGACAGTGTACATTAATCAACATATTAAAAACATGTAAAAGTACTCAAATTGGCCAAAAGGCTAGTTTTTATCGATAGTCCCTTTAATAAATGGTGATAGACATCCTAAAAGCAATAATAAAAATACCACAACATTGTTATACCATTGTACATATTTACAATAGATTAGTAATCTAGAGCTTCCCACTCATTTTAATAATTAAAAACATGAAATATAAAACACTGATTTAAATAGAATTCTGTTACTACAATAACAGGGTGTGCTTTACTGTGTGTGCAGTTTGACTCATAGACATGTGTGGATGACATTGAACAATTGTAATTCAATTTAAATCTCTCTTAAAATAATCAACAATTAAGTTAAAAGTTTCATTTTTTTTCTGGAAATATGCTTATTTATTTTCTTCAGTCTATCCATCTTCACATCTAACTCTCAGCAAGAAATACAAGGTGTAAAAACAGACCATTTTAAGTAGAATTTTGTTATTACAATGAGATTGTGCTTCATTTTATGCAGTTTGACTCTGGATGCTACATACATTTAAATTATATCTCTTAAAATCCAACCCATTTTTTGGCAAGTATCTCCATCTTTACATCCATCAGATATTTGATTATTTAAGTTTAGTCATCTAGATCTTCAGATTCATTTTTATAATTTTCTAAAAACAATTGTAATATCAAGTATGAAACCGTGAACATTTTAAAATGATATTGTAGGAACAGATAATTAAAATAATAAAATGTCACTTTACGTTTTTGCAGTTTGATCCCAAGATTACCAGCATTTGGTCCGATGACCTTCCACCTGCATTTGAGATGTATCCGATAACGCAGTCTCCTCATCACTGGATTACACCCGCGGGACACCTGCATCCATAGCAACCACGGAGCACCATCACGGAGCACCATCACCCCCCCCCCCCCCCCCCCCGCAGCCACACAGGAAACACCAGGCCTCCAACAGCTTTACATTTGAACTTACCAAACACTGACTTACCCTATGTTGTTTCTGTGTATGCTGAAAAATACTTATTTAATGCTTTGATTTGAACTTTGCATTGATATTAACTGTAGACAGTGAAGCAATCCTCTCAACATCTCCATTTTAATACACTTTGATATGAACATCAAACTACAGTGTAGCTGTCCCACTGCATCTACACACCAGCAGAACCATGAAAGCACCGAGGGGCTCTCTATGTTATACTATATACTCTTTATTACAATACAGTACTTACAAGTTTGAGGGGAAATAAAATAGATATTCAATGCATTGCCAGTATTATTATTCTCTATTCTCTAAGAAGGAACATGTACAGTGAGTGTTTCCTTGGCTTTTGAACAACGTTAAGGCAAAAGTAAGTATGTAAATATTTGACTGTATGTAAATCAGAAATAACAGGAAAAAAACGTCCATTAATTGTCCAACCTGTATTGTTAGGTAACATATTTGCCTTCATTATACAATCAGTGCATACTGTAGGCTACTTTTACATTTTTTGTTGTTCTTAGTGCTACAAATAGAACTCCAACAGAACCAATTTGCTGGGTCGTCTCTCTGTCGAATAAACCTGACGCTTTACCAGCATAGGACAACAAATGTATAATGTAATCAACATTCAAAGATAAAAGGATTGCAATCTTAACACAAAGTGTGTTTATGTATACATCAGTGTCTGTGTGTAAATGTATTGCACATATATGTTATAGTTTGAATCTATTGCTGTTCATTTTTCAAATTAGTGGAGACAAACAATATAAAGCACATTTCTGAACACATACAATCATACTGTATGATCAAATGGTCTATAATAAATATGACATTTGGTATGTTTCCATCACCACCAATCTGTCCTACCAACCCAATGTAAACAGTACACTACATAAAGTAGGAAAGGCTAGAAAGTTTTATATCCTTCGACGAAAAAACCCTTCGGTAGATTAATCTGCAAAACATATTCTTTACTCTAACGGCCCATCCACACACAGGCATCAAAAAAAATCTTTCAAAGCTTCGCCCATTCACTTGAATGGGGTGACGTAGAAGATTTTTAATCTTCGCCGAACTGCATTGTGGGGAGCGGAGCATGGCTTTGCAAGCATCGTGAGCATCAAAAATTGAGCAATGTTCAACTTTTGATGCTCCCAATGCTTGCGATGCTGGCATCAGCCAATCAAATCCCGCCAGTGCAAGCGCTAGCCAATCAAACCGCGTGTACTGTATGCAGATACCGCTGCGGTCTTTTCCATATTAAAATGAAGGATAAATTAATCATCGCTGTAGGAAATGTCCCGGTCCTTTACGACTGCTCTCTGTTCACCTACCGGGACCTAAACCGGAGGAACCAGGCATGGAGGGAGGTGGCAGAGACAGTTGGTGAAACTGGTAGGTTTTCACCTGTTTGGGGAGTTTATATCCAGTTTACTTCGTTTTAACATTGAATGGACAGGCTTTGTATGCCGGGGGCGGGCGGGAGATTCCTGGGAGATTCCTGATTGGTTGTTGGTCGCGTGAAATCGCCAAGCTTCAGACACGCCCAGCATCAAGATTTTTAAGATTTTTTTCATTCTTGTGTGTGGACGGGCCGTAACTCTATTTCCACGTTTATGATAACAGACACACACACACACACGCTCACTCACACTATTGCACTAAACCTCCTAATCAACTCTAAATCCTTCTCGACAAATATCAGTAAAATGATTTCAAACAAAAGTATAACTTGACATTAGCCTCAACGGAGGAACACTAACTTTTGTACAAAAACGCTCTACACGAGGCTGGTCGTTTGCTCTGAACGATGACGCTTGGACCCCCACCACCAATCGACTGCATGGAGACGGCCCCTCTGGAGCTACCTCACCGTCCTCTGACCTTTGACCTGTGGCTTGATGGTGACCTCTTGGTTCAGAAGACCCAGTTGACAGGCACCCACTGCTGCTCCGTGTACAGTTTCTCCAGCGCAGACCGTAGGCTCCTGAACGCAGCCTCCAGGCCGTCGTTCACGATGCAGAGGTCAAAGTAATGTCCGTACGCCCGCTTGATGCGCTCGCTCTCGTCCACTGTCCTCTTCAACTCAGAGTCCTGTAGGAGAAACACAGTGAGACGATTAGGTGACAATACAAAACAAAGGGCAGGCTATTACTTGGATGGAGTTAACTTTAAAATTGGGTGCACATAAATCCAACTAGTTTACGTCATTTAAATGTTAGTAATTTTTTGGTTTGCTTTGCAGAGTAAAACAACCACATTAGGTATTCCCATTACCAATAAAGTGAGATTTCATATGATGAATTTCAGTCTATTTCAGGCTTTAACAAAAACCTGACTTTTAGAGCCCCTGAAAACATGCTTTTAAAAGTATTTATTTTGTTCCCTTTTATTGGATATGTGTAACTAAATAAGTAACTGATTAATATGGAAAAATGTATGGAAAAAATCTGTAAATATACTTATTTATCAATAAGTTAAAGGTGACCTATCATGCAAAATGCACTTTTGTACGTCTTTTATACATGAATATGTGTCCCCGGTGTTCCAGGGAACTCACCAAGTGTCAGAAAACACAACCCTCTCTATTTTCCTCCATACCCAAATCTCTTAAAAAGGGGCTGCAACGGATCTGATACAGACTGATCCAGATTTGAACACTTCTATGACGTCACAGAAGTGGCGCTACGGCTATTGGGCCAACTACACCAATCAGGAGGAGACAGCCACGGACATTGCCATTGGAAAGCACTGGAGACGCTGTAGTACATATGCCAGGCCTGTAGATGGTGCTGTTCTCACAGAATCAGCCCATGCAAAGACAGTGTTAAATTGAGCGAAATGAGGAATGGCTAAAATGCATGATCTGTTTGGTATTTTGAAAAATAAAAAGTATAAATATGCCTTATATAGGTATGGTACTACACTATATTATTCAAATATAGCATGATAGGTCCACTTTAAGGCAATAGTCCCACCTTAAAAAATAAATAAAACTGTTCCAAACTGTGATTCATCAGAACCATATTGTGCATGGTAGAAGATGAATGAAACGTGAAACCCAGAAAATGGTTTTCATGGCCAAAACACAAACTCACCGTTAACTGTTTCGTCACCACTCCCGACTCAATTGCTGTTTTATTCATAGCTTTGAGAACCTCAAAATCCGGAGCTTCAATAAAGACAACATAGGGCAGGAACTCTGCCGTCCGCAGGACTTTAAGAGCCTTCGAAGAAAAGAAAAAACGGATGTGAGACATCTTACAATCCCTGCATGACTGCACAGCAAGCCAAGGGAAAAGCTTTGACACACAATTATAAAGCTGAGAGAGAATGTGATTAAAATGCAACTGCAGCATCCTGATCCAACACATTTATCAAGCTAATGTATGCAAATAAGATTAGCCGAGTGTTTCCAGTGCATGATGCCAATCATTAAGAGATCCTTCTGATACATATTGATGAGGTTCTCAGCCTGAAAATACGGCAGAAGCAACGAGCCGAACAAAATTGGCTCGAATATGGAATTTAAACTGAAGCCATTTACATGAAAACATGACAAACACTTGATAGAAAGCAGAGCAGGACTCCGCTACCTGTGGGTTGACGTCCAGGATGCAGATCTTTCCTGTGTCTATGACCTCGTGTATGGAGTTGATCTTCGTGCCGTACAGATTCCCGTCGTACTCGCCGTGCTCCAGGAAACGACCACTTTTGATGTCGGCCTCCATCTCACTGCGGGTCATGAAGGAGTACATCTGGCCATCCCTCTCATCCACCTTTGGTTTTCTGCAGGTGACTGAAGGATGAGAAAAACAGTCACGGCCCGTCCACACAGCAGCGTTAAAAAAATCTTCCAACGCTTCTCTGCCCGTTCACTTTGAATGGGGTGACGTCACGTTGCCTCACTTTTCGCCGAACTGCATTGTGGGAAGCAAAGCGAAGATTTCCAGGATTTTCAGGATTCAAAAGTTGAGCAATGTTCAACTTTTGAAGCTGAGGTGGAAGCGTCATCCAATCAAATCCCGTTTATGCAAATCTGACAGTACAAGCGCTAGCCAATCAAACCGCGGGCAAGCTGGGAGTGTCATTTTCTATATTCCTAAAAATGAAGGAGAAATTAGTTATTGCGGTAGAAAATCACCCGGTTCTTTATGACCAGTCCCTATTAACTTACCGGGATTCAAACCGGAGGAACCAGGCATGGAGGGAGGTGGCAGAGACAGTGGGTGAAACTGGTAGGTTTTCGCCTGTTTGGGGATTTTATATCCAGTTTACTCTGTTTTAACATTGCTATTGCTTTGTATGTCGGGGGCGGGAGATTCATGTGATTGGTTGTTGGTCGCAAAAAATCCCCAAGCTTCAGACACGCCCACCTCCAAGATTTTTTTAACGCGGCTGTGTGGACGTACCGTTACTATTTCTACTATATTCTATTTACTTGCACTATCTGTTTTATTGTGTTGCACTGTTGGTGGAGCCGTTGACCTAAGATTTTCATTGTCATAACTACACTGTAGCTAATGTACACATGACAATGAAACTTGAATCCTTGAGTCAGAAAGTGATCTTAAGCATAGTGCAAAAAATAGACCCTCAAAAGTTAAAATCACAAAAATATGAGGAAAATAAATCAAATGTGTTTAAAAAACCATTCCATCTTAATACGTAACGGAAACCAAGATGACAAAAACAGAAAGTAACTTGAGTTAAAAAAATTACATAAAATGACAATATTCACACAAATATCAAATAAAACATTGCAAGGTAATAAACGACCCATTATTTGAATCACGTGGTTCAGTGAGCTGCACTCACAGGGGATGGTGGTGCCGTACCGCTGGGGGTCTGACACCAGCAGCTTGTTTTTCAAACTGCGACGTCCGACCCCCTGTGCACCAATCAGAACCAGAGTCTTCCTCCTGAAGGGCGGGACCTTGGCTACCTCTTCATATATCCGCAGCTCGTGTCGATCGAATTCTAGTCAGAAAACAGTCATTATGGGGACGAATATATCATAACAACATCGACTGGGACGTTGTTATTGTGAGGTACGATACCTGCATTTTTGGTAGTCAAATACATCATCTTTTTTTTCTTCTTTCCACCCATTCCAGCACAAAGAGGGCCTGAGACACAAAGAGACAAAACTCAATAAAACCTCACACTTTTGTCTCAGCCAACGACTTTCACAAAGTCCAAATGATTAACGATCAAGTCGCAAAGCACCAAAGGGTAATAAATCCAAAGTGTATTACAGTTAACAGCCCACTAGAGGGCGCTGTGCACTAATATTGATCGACCTGTCTGCTGCCAGAGGACACCTGTGACCGGGCTCCACAGAGAATCTGTTCAATATGAAAAATGATTAAGCCCATGGGGGGGGGGGGGATGCCTTATGAATAGAGACATACATAGAAGCAAACATGAGCTCAGGTAATAATTCTCATGTCAGAATTCAACCCATCAAGCCTCGAGTGCTACATTATGAAGTATTCTTCTTCTGGATCAACAATTTCAGACCTCACCCTGCAAGAAAACTAAAAAATGTATTCAAATCATGCCCCCAGTGGGTATGATGTGTGGAAAGCGGACAGATGTGTCCTTCCCGCGCTCCAAGGGCAGCACAGTTTGCTGTCATCTTCCTCTCCTCCTCAAGTGAAGGGCGAGCTGCTGACTGTGACTCACCACCTGTTTTGTTGAGATCAGATAGATCTTAAGGACCAGAGGCTCTTTTCACTGCACATCTCTCAAGAGAAGAGATGATTATTGATCAGGTTTGTATTTACGGGGGTCTTATCACCTCTCCTGAATCAGCGTGCTTTCTCTGGAGGGGCTGTTTGTGAATGTAGGACCCTGCAGCTTAATAACAAGCAGATTGGAATCAGGCCTCCTTCATCACGCCGGCGCTCATTACCAGCTCTCCAGTGCTCACTGACGCAGAAACAGACTAGGTTTGCAGGATGAGCAGCCGGCGCCAGATGAAATGTGTGTATGATGTGGAGAGGAACAGATGCTGTCTTTGTTGCCGGTGCGTTAGTCTGTGTTGAATCTACATAATGAGAGGAGCTCCTCTGCTCTGCTGCGAGCCGGGAGAGGTGTACCTGTGGTAGTGAGCTCCAGATCTCTCTTCACAAACGCTTTCCTTTTCTCCTCCAGCAGCTGGCTTGGGATGAGACCTGCACTGCCTCCTTCTATGTGGCATGCCTGCGAGAGCACACAGAACAAACAAAAATAATTTGACATAACATTTCATGTCACTTGTTAGATTATTTTATCCAAAGGGACTTACATACTCAATACTGTGGACAATCCCCACAGGAGCAATTTGGGGTGAAGTGTCTCAGGGACACAACGACATGCTGACTGCAGTGGGGTTTGAACCTGTGACCGCCTGATCCCAACACCAAGGCTCTACCCACTGCGCCACATGCCTCCCAATAATATCTATATATATATAGAATAAAACCCTTTAGTCTTAGCTGAGGTAATACATGCACAAACAAATGTTGAATATCCTTGGCTTTACTCACCTGCCACCAGTTAAGGTCCTCCTGGTTGAAAATCTGCAGAATGTTTCCGCTGTTGAAGCCGAGCCCCGCTTCCCTGCAGGGAATCAGGTTATCATGGGATGGGTCGTAGTCAAAATGACACTTTACAAAGGCCTGAATGGATAAAGACAGGGAAAGGAGGGAAGGTGTCAGAAAGATTCCCCATAATGGATGTCAAAACAGATTGAAAAATACACATTTAGGCTGGGGATGTATTCCCCCGCTGCCTCGGTTTGTATAAACAGAACATGATATGCATTAGGCACATTGGGCGTGTAAAGTGTCCATCACTTTGAAAAAGCCTCGATCAGTTAGAGCCCACTTCATCTCTCGGCTCACTTTCACAACACCTCAAGGATTCACGATTAAGCTCATAAAGCAAAACCCTGTATCGCCCCCACTGACAGCACCTTGAGTCTGACTGACACATAGAAATAAAAAGAGAGCCAAAAACTGTAGCCATGGCAACCATCCCATCCCCCCCCCACCACTGCACTTGACGCCTTTCCTCGTACTGAACTGATGCATGAACATAGAAAAAAGGCTGCAAGCTCTTACTGTAATGTGTGTGTGTGGCTTATTACACACACACACACACACACACACACACACACACACACACACACACACACACACACACACACACACACACACACACACACACACACACACACACACACACACACACACACACACACACACACACACACACACACACACACACACACACACACACACACACACACACACACACACACACACACACACACACACACACACACACACACACACACACACACACACACTAAAGGGAGCTGTCAGTTGAGTTTAGTCACCATGCGATGGCAGGGCTCGAGGCGTGAAACACAGAACTTTTGCAAACAACTCAAATCATTGCAACTCTTGGCACAGTTCAACGTTCTCCTACAGCACTTTACTGTGTGAGCAAACCCAATTTATTCTTTATCATCTCTGACGGACGGCCACTATTAGGTGCTCAAGTGGGCACTTTGATATCAGGAGCTGAGACCAGAGAAAAAAAAGGCCAAACACAAACACTTACACTCTGGTTTTACAAAGTGAAGGTCTTCAGAAGACAGCAGGAATGTGTTCTTACAGACAAGTATGCACCTTTAGAAATGTTCCAAAGAGCCATGCCTCAAAACACACTCTTTTAAGTGGATGACCCTAAGAAATGTGAGAGCATTTTCTAACATAAAAGCATTTGTGGCTGCTCCTCAAGAGTTTCTACAGGTCTTACCAGAATAGAAGGAACAACTACTGTATAGCTGCTGTCATCTGTAAAGCTGCCAATTCCAGTTTTGGCATAGTTTGCATTTTTTCATTTCATATGAATATTACACAGTTCCTCTAGAGGCTGAAGTACCTGATATTAAACTCTAATTTGAAGCCAAAAGAATCATGTAACAAGAATATACAGCCATAGCGTACTTTAAGCTAAATGCTAATGCTAATATCGCATCATGTTTACAGGGACAGAGCTCAAATGTGCTAATTAGACATATGTATAAACATGTATACAGCCATAGCCGTGAGTGGTTTAAGGTAAATGCTAAATGCAAGTGGGCAGAAAATCCAAAGTGACAATGATAACATTTGCTATTCAGCCATGTGTATACAAATGTGTACCGAGTCATCTGTGTGACAGGCTTTGAGCTAAATGCTAATGCGAGTAAGACAGATTGTCTACAGTGAGAATGCTTACAATTCCTAACTAATAATGAATACAAAGCACAGCAGAGGCTAATGGAAAAAGCATTAGATCCAGGTAGTTGTCATAAACCAAAGCATTGGGCTGTTAGTCTAAAAATGTAGTTAATCTGCCAAAACAAGTATTTCAATTCTTCCCGTGTGTTTAGAAAGTGTAAAGGCAATCCAATCAATATCTTTCGAGAGATTTTCACTCAAAACCACAAATGCTAACCTACAGTAGCTAGCTAAAAGTCAGGTGATCACTTCAGTCAGAGGTCCTCATCTGGGCATTGTGGATGTCTGTACACATTCTCATTGAAACACATCTAATAGCTGATGAGATAACTCAGTCTGGACAAAGTGGTGGACTGACCAGATGCCCAGTGGCTCATCTCATCCAATGGAAAATAAACTTTTAACCTTTTCATTGAGCTCCAGTGATTCTTTGCACCCGACAGCAATAATGTGCTTTGAATTCATGCATGTCTGTGCGGATAATAATCCTTCTTTCCACATCATTTTCTTGTAAATAATGTTCTAGTATATTTTGGTGTAGTGTAAGGAATTCATTTGGCACAGCTTCTTCAAGCTCTTGTGTTCCTCTTCTCTACCGCTGAGACAAATCAGTCACGGAGATTGAGCCCAATTTTCTTTTAGCTGTATGTACTGCATCCTGAAATGCTCCATCCTTCCATCCTATTGGTATCACCAGGATACATAACCCTTCTCTTTACCTCACTCTAAACTGGGTCATATTTTCAGTGTGACTAGTTTCCTCCAGCTCTTAGAAAGCTAAGCGAGCAAACATGACCCGAGGAGAGTCACTAAAAAACACATCGTGATTTTTTCAGCAGTCTTAAAACTATGTCTTGTAAAAAAAGTATTTCTTTTCAAACAATCTAAAATACAATTTGAACTTTACGACCATGGACGTGTTGAAAGGTACAAGGACTCCAGCGTCACGAGCTGTCTGTGGGATCACTCTTTTCCTTTCTCATCTGGAAGGCTTAACTTTTTCATCCATAATATATGAGCATACAATTGCTCAAGTGACAAAACTCTCGAGCAGATTTCAAAGCAAAATACCCAATGTCACGTACAAGGTCCCGCTATAGAATTAGATATATGATTCTTGGCACAGCATGCAAGGTTACAGGCTGCAGGGAGAGAGCCAGGGGGGACGGAGAGCGGCACTTACTTGACTGATGGAAGTGACAGTATCCTTTCCAACTAATCAGAACATTTTGCACGTCATGTACTCAAGGATCGCTGATCAAAGCAAGGGTGTTTTACTTTGAAAGAGCTTGAGATTTAATGTGAAAGACATTTTAAACACAGCTATACAGTAGTTATGGTAACTGTTCTTAACAATCACAAAATGGATACAAACAACAAGCATCCATTGTCATAAAGTGATTTTTCACATTTAGGGAACTATATGTCTTATAACCCGTCGACAAGGAGGTTTTCTATTCAGCCTGTCCGTCTGTCCCCAGGATTATGGTTTCAAAAATTGCCTAATTTAACCAACCTCAGAAGAACTCATAAGATTTTGGGGGGGATCAGAATCATGTTGCCGATACACCATGTTAACTTTCAACAACATTACAAGACAGGGAATGTGTGCAACGTGTGTCCTATGGTGTCGGAATAATCAAAAAATGTGATTCCGACTCGCACGATTCATGTGAAAGCCCACTTTCAAACAGTTAACAATATTGTTTTATGTCTCCAAGCAATACAACACAACACATCTTCTTAAACGTCAATCGTTTCCAAATTAAAACTTAAAGCTCATGAACACAATACGCTTTAGAGAAAGACTTGCTGACTCTGGAAAAAGCACCATCAGAGGAGGTCTGGGCTCCCTAAGTGCCATTCTAGTTGAATTATTCTACACTGCACTTTGACTTGTATTTTATACCTGTCTTATTCTATTATAGCTTGTTTAATGTTTCCATTATTCTCCTGGCTTTTTAAAGACCGTTTTGAATCTACTTAAATATCATTTTATAAGCGTTTCTGCTGCACTTTATCTTAATGCTTTTAATGTTTTTTCCTATGTTGCAAAGCACTTGGAATTGCCTTGCCTTTTACATTTCTTGATGTTATGTCCTCTGAAAAGCACAAGTACTTCTTATAAACTGTAAACGTTTTTTTTCCATTTATGTGTATTTATGGGTGGGTTGTTTGAGTTAAAACAGGAGTCTAACTGTGCACATGCAGCAGGATGTATTAGACCTGATGTGTGCTGACCTGTCTGGGTGTGTGTGGCTCCTGGTAGCTGGGCAGGATCTTCAGCACCACGCTGCCGCTCGCCTCCTTCAGCATCTCCTGGAGCACTTTGGGGTCGTTGCCCACCTCCTTGGCGTTCACCTCCTTGATGATGTCGCCCACGTGGAGCAGACCCTGCTGGTCGATCATGCCCCCGTGGAGGATCCTGGCAATCACCAGCTCGCCGCTCTCCACCCGAAACGTCACTCCCTAACACACACAAGTGGGTCAACTCTCGAGAACAATCACAGTACAGCTTTTAGTTTTTAATGAGTTAACAGTGTTGCGATGTCCTTCATTGCTCAGCAGTTCAAAAAGGCACGTAGGTGGGGGAGGAGTTGAGGGTTGTAAACAAGCAGGAAGTGCCATGGCTAAGTGGTGAAGCTAATATATCAATTACTGTAAATGGTGACCAGATGCAAGCTACAAAAATCGGTTCCAACTCTTCCATTAGTAACGTTCATAATAAGATATATTTCAGGGTGTGTTGGTTTGTTTGACAGGTATATTACTGACAGTTTTGTCCCATTTATGCTCCAGTGTTGCACAGTATTGACACAATTTGGTACCAGTTACTTAATAAAGTAAAGGGGTAGGCTGTGGCGCAGTGGACTAGTGTGTTGGTGTTGGGATCAGGGGAGCACAGGTTCAAACCCCACTGCAGTCAGCATGTCGTTGTGTCCCTGGGCAAGACACTTCACCCCAAATTGCTCCTGTGGGGATTGCCCACAGTATTGAGTATGTAAGTCGCTTTGGATAACAGCGTCTAACAAGCAGTGGCGAACCGTCAGGGCCTTCAAGGTATTCAGAGAATACCCTGGAAAACTCACATAAAACAAACAAAAAATCGATTTAATTATATAAATAAAATGTATATAAAATGAATAAATGAGAATGGTATCTGTGTTGTTGATCTGTAATATTAGTGTTACGTTGATTTGTTTGTCCTTCTCCGACCATGCACTACGCATTTCAGTGGTTTTGTGTTAGAAAAGAAAGCAACCAATCAGATCTTGTTCTGGGTCTCTGGGTAGAATATCCTTCAACCAAGGTATTCTACATCCTTGATCGAATGCCCTGGCCGTTTCACTGAATGAGAGCGTACGTTTGGACTGACAGTTTGACCAACCAATCATATATTGATTTGTAGCCAATGGGCGTATTCTTTCAGAGTTTCCCTCGGTTCCAGGGTGCTCTAGAAGGCCCGCTAGTTAACTGGCTCGAGACAGAGGACCTAGATGAATAGGACGAAGCAATTCATGCAGTTTTATTGTTTTTAACGTAGAAATGACAAGTGCAACAGGTGAAGATGAAGTTGTTGCGGAATTGTTGTGAGTGCCCTTTTCAAAACGAGAATTCAGTGAAAAGACGGACATTATAATGCCGCGGAGGGGGAGGGGGGGGGGGGGTGTGTGTCTGCAGAAGGTCCAGTTGTGATAGACACAGTTCGCCACTGCTAACAAGTGACATGTAATGTAAAGTATCATGCAAATGACACTTCAGAAACTTCTGAGAGACAGTTGGCGTTGGAGAGTTTATGATGAGAAAGTGAGACAAGAGAGAACTTGGCCGAGTTACCACCGATTCCTTTATCATGTCAAGATGCTTCAGATCAATCACCAGGTTTTGTGCTAAAAAGCCGTATAAATCTGACTTGTTTCTCTTCTTAACAAAGCTACAAAAACATCTCATTATACTGAGTGCATATTCTGCTCCAAAAAACACAAATCATGATTTTTATCTGTTCACATTTTACAGGAAGCCTCTCTCCTGCATCTGATTCAAATGGGTTGCAGACTCACCAGGTGCTCGCCAGACACTTTTCTGATGCCCACCATCCGGACGGCGTCTGGGGGAACGGGCTGGTTGTTGAGTTCTGCGTCCATGAAGGAGCAGGGGCTGGAGGGGGGGGTCTCGTAGTTTTTGGACGCCACAGAATCATGGGTCTCAAGGAGGGACTGTGTGCAGAACAGCAGGGGAGAACAAACACAGGGGATAAGGGCTGCGAAATGGACGGGATTTTCTTGAAAACATAAATGGATAGTGCAATATTATCAAAAATAATCACAATAATTTATTTATTTTCCGAATCGTGCAGCCCTACAGGTGATGACGTCGATAAATAGATAACAGTTATGATCGAGTTATTGTGACGCATCATCCAAACCAGTGTAATCCATGCTCGCACCACATGCATCATTAAGCACGAGCAGCAGTAATCAAAGGGTTGAGGCTGAGTGCCTGTTAATTAGAGCTGCCGTGTGCTGCTGGAGGACAGACCTGGAAGTGAGGCTCCTTCAGGATGCGGACCAGCTCGTCCACCGCCTGGCTGCTGTCTGTGAGCGGGTTCAGCTCGTTCAGGATGTCCTGCACCAGCTCCACGTTGTTCTCCCTCACAGCCTCCAGCTTGGGTTCCTCAAACTGCTCATGGGCCTGAGATTTAATGAATAAAAACTACTGGGTATTAGGGGTATTTCCTCTACCTTCAGGGCCAGGATTCAAGGGGGTCACACTTTGTGTTGAAAAGTGGTCAGACCATGTAAAAAAGATGTATGTATATGTTTTTGGAACGGTCGTCCACATGGGATTTTAGGATTTATATAATAGATGTATTGATATGAGATTGATAATTATGTGCATAACTGTGCATCAAAAGAGCAGATTCAACAATGCAAACAAATTGTCATTTACAGTCATCCATAGCCTTGTGTTAACCTTTGCAGACCATTTACATAAACCTATATAAACACACTACAGGAAAAGGAAACCGTCAAAAGCATAATAGGGCTTCTTTAAACTAACTAAGCACTTTTGAGTCATTTTAGAATCAGTAGGCTAGTCTTGTTTTCCCTTTAAAGCTTATGTTACAATGCAAATGTGTTTTTCTATATTTACATCGTCTGCTGTGTTATTGTGAAAATAAACCATCCTTAAAGCGTTCTCATTAACTGTGTTGGGATTATGTCCCCTTGGTTCCCAGTGTGAATGACACCTTTGGATTAGCTGATTACCTTCACCAGTCAGTGTTTCCCATACATTGATTTATTTGTGGCGGCCCCCACAATTAAATATCGTCCGCCACAAATGGATCTCATAAAAAAAAAAAAGATTATTATTATTAATTAAAAAAAAAATCTTTTAAAAAATAATTCCCCTTCTTATTTGGTAGTTTAATGGATAGTGAGGTGGGCTGATGATCGGAAGGTTGCGAGTTCAAATCCTGCCTGGAACACCACTACTAGTGTGCCCTTGAGTAAGAGGCCCCACAGATCCTCAACTCCGGTGTGTTCCACTCATTAACAACGCAACACAGAGCAACAAGATCGTTGTCTACAGTAGTCATGAACTCGCATGTATTATCTTATTTGAGGGGGGGGTGGTCTCTATGATGCTAGCCTTTGGCTTTTCTTGCCGGAGGGGGGGGGTGCGGTGCCCCCACAAATAGAATCAAATTCTGTGAGAAACACTGCCATTCTTTCAGGAGAAGCATCAATAACATCAAAGTCCATTAGTGTAGCTTCTCAGTGAGCAGTAGATGCACCTTGCTGAGCTATAATTAAATGTTTTCCGACCTCTGCGGTGCTTTTTTCTTTGATTCAGTAACACAGAAAAGGGCACGTTAACACAGAAACAGAGACCTGAATTGCTCCCCCCCCCATCCCCCACTGAGAGCAACACTGCACTCATAAATCCTCAATGCAAGATACAGTAAACAAGAAAACAAACTTGAGTCGAATCTAGCGTCATGTAGGCTTCTTCGATGTGTTCGCTGTGAAACATCAATATTTCAGGAACATTCATATTTCACTTTCTTCTTCTCTGCTGCCAGACACGGGGGTCTGCGGTTATTGGATACGGCTTCAACATCTCTGGTGCGAGGTCGCATATAAAAAATGTACGACTTTATCCTTTCCCCATCTGCTGCATTTTGGAGCAGTTTGCTGGCTTTTTGTTTTGGGATGTGATCCTGTTATATTATTGGGTGACGAAACTACGGGTAAATACTCAATTATTTCTGTTCTAAAATGTACAGAAATGAACCAACAAATAAGAAACAAATGCCAATTACATACAGCTGTTTTTCCATAGTTCACAGTAGCACTACTTGCAACGACACCACAAGCAATCTTGTTTCTGAGCATTCATGGTGTCAGACAATCCCAGGGAGGATTTGTCTGGTGGGATCAGGTACCATGGCAGCGGCGGTGTTTGTTTGCTGAGGAAGAGAGGAGGAATCCCTGCTGAGACACAGGATTCGGTGCACAGATACACACACATATATATTCAGCAAAGCCTGCATGTACACACAAATCATCCCATGCAATGTAGTTCACACACTCTGCACGCACGAGGCCACAGGCACAGCACACACACAAAGTTATTTGCACATGGATTTAAAGGCTGTGATTCAGTGGTGCAGCGGAGGGACTTTAGCCCATTTTGAGTTTTGGCAGAATTCTTTGTAACCTGATGGAGCGAGCAGTCAGAGTCTGGCCTTCCAACAACATGCCAGCATGGAAGCTATGTTATGTGATTACACCGTTGTTAGAGGAACATTTCATAGGCATGTGTCGGTTTTGACATTACGTTAAAGGTCCCCTATTACACTGTTGTTTATCAATATATCATAGGTCTCAGATATATATACAAACATTTCTATGAAGTGTTTGGCTCTAAACACCAAACAGATCATTGCAGCATTACCCATAATCCCCTCTGTTTCAGCCCTGTTTCCAAAGTGCTGATTCTCTGTCTGTTACTTTAGATGAAAATAAGAAGCCCCTCCCCACGCCCCTCTGAGAGAGATTTGGTTAAAAAGAAATCAATGGTGCTCTAGGAGGATATTCAGGTGATAAGGGGGGGGGGGGGGGGGGGGGGGGGGGGTTTACCTTGGTTGGTAATTGGCTAACGGTTACACAAGCCAAAAAATCGTTATGACATCATAAAGTGGCCAAAATCTGATCAGCTCATTTTCAGACAGGTTTTTATAGAAATGGATCAGGACAAAAAGAGAGAGAATCTTTTTTCCCGAAACGTTCAGAGTCTCTTTCCACAGAGGGGACACATGTTGATGTAGAAGAGACATGAAGAATAGGGGACACATGTTGATGTAGAAGAGACATGAAGAAGAGGGGACACATGTTGATGTAGAGACATGAAAAAGAGGATTTTGCATAATAGGTGACCTTTAAATTAGTTTGTATTACTCAAAGAGATGAAATTACTATCTACGTCAACAACATGAGCATGTTTTCATACCGTCCCTTTGTATTGTGCATTATAGCCTTTAAGGTTGTTAACATCCACCATCATTGAATTGCCAAGTATATTGAAATGTGTGGCTTTCAAAAGTCTCATTTCATTGTAATTACCAGACACTGCTAATCTTCCTCCTCCCCACCTAGACGTTACAGCTATAAAAAGGCTAATGAGCACGGCTGTCCTCAAGGCAAAAGGGAAATGACAAAGCAGAGTGAGGATTGTATTCTGCATCTCCATGAGATACTCTGATGTTTAGTCAGCCTTCTCTTGTGAAAGGAGAACATGTAACACTTTAGCTCAGTGGCTTGCACTGTTACTCGATTAAATGGTGTTACAAAAGGTCATCGACGGTGGCTGATAAAGTTCATAGATTACTTAAAGCAAGGTTATGTGACGTCTGAAATAAAAAAATAACACATTCATCATCAGAATACATTCATCGATTTCCAGAGGTGGACAGTCGAACTTCTGATTTCATGACCTTTATGTCCTACTGTGGGAAAAACAAGGAGGCTAAGAAGAAGAGCCTATTTTATGCTCAGTGTTTAAAGTATGACCCGGTAGAAAAATGTATCATACCGTGTACATCTGCTTATTTCAAATATTTAAGAAATACTCACATAACCGAGTGTGTAAGTGAGTTAAAGATCTACAGTCAGGAGCACGTACAGCATATTTTGTTACCAAACTTAGGATATTATTTTCAAAGCTTACAGCTCATTTAATTGTTGTATCTGAAAATGTAAATAGATGCTTAATTATAGTATAAACTCACCTTAACATATTTTAGTTGCGTGCTATTTTTCACCATAATTATGATTCTGTATATAATTACGGTTCTGTTTTCATTTAATGTAATTAAATAATAGGAGTAAACATAATAATAATAATAATAATGAAACAATATAACGTGATATCTTGATAATGTGATATATTCAGACATGGTTATTGTACCATGAAAATCTCATTTTGTTACAACCCTACTTAATTTTTTATTGTTTTGCAAAAGCTGTTCTGTATAAAGCTTGTTTTCGAGGACACATGGCACTGTTTCACAAAGACCTTGGAGTTTCATTTACACTCTGAACAGGGGAGTTGTGATTGCTTGGAATAACAAAACCAAATGTCTAAGAGAAGAGACTCATTCGGCGCTCCTTAATGTCTCAACAGTCCTGGTGGTCTGTTAGATTAAAGCCAAGCATCGAGGCAGCGCCACAGTCAAAACTGACAATAATGGAGCACTGTGAAGGCTCTTTTGCATGATGATAGCTGCTGTTGTTAATATCTGCTCATTGTGGAGCTAATCATCATTCATTATGGAATTGCATGCCGGGCTGATTGCATCCTTCTGTAGTGAGCGTGGTGCAATCAGGACAATTCCCTCAAGTCCCTGAGCCATATGCACAAAGGCATGCTAGGTCCCTCTGCTAGTGTGTTCCACTGTCGACACATTAAGCCTTTATAGATCGGGCGTGGGGTCATCTTGGAAATCATCCGTGAGCAAGGCGTCTTTACGCATCGCTTGCATCAGCAGATTCATCGTTTATGGGAATTCTCATCAATAAACTGGTACCGCCGAGATCCGTCTCAGACAAACAATGCAATACGAGTCATGCTCTCAGACGATGCAGGCACACATACAGGAAGGCAATCAGACTTTAAAGGGGCTCCATTATGCTTTTTGGGAGTCTCTCTTTCATGTAGTGTGTAATAGTCTTTGGTGTATGTAAATAGTTTCTCTCCCACACCCCCCCTTTTAAATAACATAGTGACATCACAATAACACTTGCTCTTCTAATCGCTAGCACTCCAATACATTGTAAAAGATAGACAAAGGGGCGGGACATCTCTAAGCGGTTGGCCAATCAATCACAACAGAGCCGGCCAGCTAACCAATCAGAGCAGACTGGGCTCTGGTTTCAGACAGAGGGTGAAAAGGGGTGCTGCAGCACAGACAGTATGAGAAAAATAAAAAGCTTTTTGAACCTTAAAGCATGGAGACATGTCCCAGTAGAGAAACAAATACAAATATGAACCTAGAAATGAGCATAATAAGGCCCCTTTAGGTAAAACAACTTAAAAAAGATAGAGAGAAGAAGGTTTAAAAGGGGAAGAGGTGGCTGTGCTTTGGTTGCAGTATTCACTACACAGCTTCCTGTGGATCGTCCATCCTCAAACTTCCAGAGCAGACCTGCCTCTGAACTACTAAATAAGTCAATGGAGTTTTACCTCTGGCTCTTTCTCCGTCTGAACCCAGCAAACCAATACATCTCCCAGGACAGAGAGACCATGAACAGCTTCCAGCACAGCACAACTCGGCTAACGCTGACTGTTCAAAGACAGATGCAGTAATCCATACTAATGACAGTAGACGGCATGAAGGAAAAAGGTACAGAATGAATTTCAGTACACGACGTGAACTGCATCTCTACTTTTTTTCCTTTTGAAAAAGTCCACACATTTAAAAGTTATCTGAAATTGAAGTTCTGGGGAGCAGTGGGATGACTTCTATACCGGAGAAAGCAGAACATGTACTTTTGCGGTGTGTTTGGGGAATCAGCTGGAGTTTAAACAGGTGTAAGAAAAAAGACTAATCAAGCATGGTTTATCTTAGGTACCCAACGTATTTGAACATATTGGACAACTCGATGATCATGACACTGTTAAAACCGGAAAAAATACCAGGTGGATTTTACTACAAAAAGCATGAAAGCCCTTTAATCCTGTTGTAGAACAAGTGCTTCAGAAGAAAGTATTTGAGTTTTACAAGGTGCAGCAAATGATATTATCCTCTGCCACTATACAAGATGATTGTTTCATTACTAGTAGGAGATTGTTTCCACCGTGGTACCAATTAACCTTGTACTTACTGTCTTTCTTAAGTAACATTTCAACCAAAACAGCATTGACAATGTGATACCGAGTCATTTCTTATTCTGTATAATAATGTAATACATGCATTATAATATTTGTAAAACCTAATGGCTGCCATTCATTCCATTGATCCGGAGCCTGATGCTGCACCTGCTCGCGTCAACCTGCCAAACGTGTCAGAGATAACTGAGCTGTTCACTGACTGCTATTTCAGTCTTCTGCTTTGATTGGCGATGGAAATGTTGTCTTGTTAAAAATGACTGACGGCTCAGAAACAGTGGAGATGTTAAGAGTCCCTAGAAACTAAGAGGCCTTCCCTGAGGTTTTCCATCAAATATTGTTACATGCCAAGTAAGTATTTGTGCATCAGAATAAATACTGAGCGATCCCAACTCTGTACAGGGGCATATTCAATGTTCCATTCAAGTAACTACATCCAACCTGTGGCATTATACATAGCCTAAGAACAAATAAAGCTTGAATCAAAAGCTCCTAACACTAGGATGGGTCAAATGCAGAGAAACCATTTTGTTACATAGTAAGCCTACTGTGTAATGACAATAAAAGTAAAAAAAAAAAAAAAGCAGTTACAGTACATGATCCAGAAGTATGCATTATCTGGGCTCTCTTTGCTGAGCCTTTAATAAAAATATATGTCCCTCCATCCATCTTTTCTGTCACTGGGGCCGAAGAGGGGGCAGGCAATCATTGGTGGCAACCATTTGGCCTCCTTCGTCCCAAATAGAATAGAAACCTTTGGTATGTTTGATTTTTAACCAAACATCCTATTTCAGACGCATCAAACTGCTATGAAAACTTTACGAAAAGCAATTTGAATTTTTGTGATAATAGGTGTTTTTTAAGTTTTGCAGGACATTCACACAACTTCTCATAAACCATGCACCTTTTTAATGGTAGGGCAAAACACAGAAAAACATTTTCATTTGACAAAATACATTTATATTGGAAATGTGTAGCATAACATATCCTACATTTTTGAGCATATACTGAGTCTAACTATCCTGTTGCTGTGTTGGTAATTCTGTTTGGATGCATTATAGACATTTCTCATTGTCTCATCCACGAGCCTGTCCATCCCTCTACATATGAACACATGTAAAGTATCAATCTGTTCTCACCACTGGGCTCTCCATGATGCCTTTGAGGAAGATGAGGTCCAGGTCGTTGGCCGTTGTGGAGCTGGTGCTGTCACTCAGTGTGTCCAGGGCTTGATGCATGGCTGCAAACACACACACAGAGAAAAGAAAGTTTATTCACTCCACTCTCCTCCCTTAAATATCTACAGCTACCCCTGGGGAACAGACTAAATAGAGAGGGGGTATGTTTGCAGTAGCACACACTACATGGCTGAACAAGTGAGGCTAGGCCAAGGGAAGAGAAGGGAGCTGTCTCGCATGCCTTCCCAAGCAATTTCACTTCCGTCAGTCATCCCCCCCTCTTATGTCAGTCAGAGAACACACACACACACACACACACACACACACACACACACACACACACACACACACACACACACACACACACACACACACACACACACACACACACACACACACACACACACACACACACACACACACACACACACACACACACACACACACACACACACACACACACACACACACACACACACACACACACACACACACACACACACACACACACACACACACACACACACACACACACACACACACACACACACACACACACACACACACACACAGAAGGAATACACATTTTAGCATATGATGTTTTCATGTTTACAATGTTGTATTTCTGCACCAAACTACAGTACAGACTATACAAGTAGATTTGTAAATGGCAAAGGTTTAAATGTTGTTGTTTGGAAGGATCCTTGATTATAAACCCATAAAATGAAACGCACACACACGCAGCCTAGTCTCAAAGACATCAAATCAAATGTCTTCACCACAGACATCAATCAAGACTACAGATCAATCACAAGATGCAAGGCACCGTCAACAATTCGCTAAAGGTCTGGAAAGGTTTAGTGTAGCTTCACAGCATGTCCTCTGACGCATTAAGGTACCAAACACCCTCACACCAGCTTCCAGCAGGCATTCATCTCAGCAGACATGACTGTCAGGAGAGTGGCCATTTATTCACAGAACATTCGTCTGCTGTAATTTACTTACCAGACCCTGAGCTCTTTGTTTCCTAAAGCTAAATATACAGGAGCAGATTTTAATTTCCACAAAGCAGACAGATTGGTGATTCAGCACAGATCCTGCAGGACCCACTTCACAGGGCATCAAAAGGTGAATGGTCCAATTAGAGGGCTGCTAATTCGTTTAGTGTGCCAATTGGTCTCTGTTGATTTATTCTAACCGTGTTTTATAAACGTCACACCTTTACAGAGGAAAATATATAGACATTGTTATTCATTGGGATAAACCCCTTGAGATGCATGATCTCGTTTTCAAGGGGGTCCCGACAATAGAAACAACTTACAGACATACATAAACAAAAAGACCAAATGCAAAACATGACACACAAGACAAACCACATACAGGGGATCGGAGCCGATCACGTGATTTTCAAAAGATCGGAATCGGGAGGAAAACAAATCGGTGATCGGGACTTTTTTTTTTAATTTTGTATTCAAGGTTACAAAACAAAAATGCCCATGTTCAAGTCTTAAAGTCATCCTGAGGCCTTAGTTTTGGTTTCAAATTACACAACATCATGTATGTGTTGCTTCTTTGGGGCTTGTTTTCATAGACCTGGTTGCTTACTTCTCTCAAATCTGGCAACAGAGTGGGCAGGGCGCAGTGTCTAATTGTAGCAGTAAGCTAACGAGTACTGATAAGCTTTATTTCGTTTTGATCCAATGCTGCACAACTGAACTGATCCAATGCTGCTGTGAAAGAAAGAAGCTATATCCATGTTGGATAGAATATCCAATTTAAATAAAAAAATAACCTTAAGGGACAACTTGAATGCTTTTTTTCTTTTTTTTCTCTTAATGCATTGCATAAAGATCGGATCGGGAAAAATCGGTATCGGCAAATTGTCAAAATCAAATGATCGGAATCGGATCGGGAGCAAAAAAAGGTGATCGGGACATCCCTACACACAATCATTACAATGAGACAGTCGAGCAAATCAGTTTCATCAATATCAGTTAATAACAAGTACAGACCAGTTGAAAGTGAGATAACAATGCATGTTTAAATATGCATATGAGATCTAATAGCAGCAGGTAAAGTATTCCAGTCAGTTGGGGCTTTGAACATGAACGCTCTTCTGCCAATCAACTTTTTTGCAGAGGGGACAGAGAAATAAATCTGAACAGAATGTCTAACTTGATGATTTGGTGAGTAGGGTACAAAATACTGCTTTAAATAAGAGGGATAGTTAAGATAAATGCATTTAAATATCAGCTGAAGCCAATGCATGTGTCTTCTTACATTTAAAGAAAAATGACAGATGATGGAGTACATTTAGGATACCCAGTATGTCTTATAGAACACAGTCCTGCCTTGAGCTATTTCCTGTTAGTAATATCAAGTATATTTGACACACCTTATGGCAAAACTCTAACATTTATGTGTTGTTTCTATTAAGCTGAGTTATAGGAGCAAGGTACCAAGCCATCTTTAAAAAATAAAAAAAAGACTCCCATGTGTACGATTACAAGGAATATGAGATCTGTGGTCAGGGCCAGCTACATTGATACAGAAAGCCATGAATTTAAAGTGACCAATGGAAATAAATAACAAGGCCACGGCGGCTCTGTGAGGGTATTCTGAAGCACAGCAGCGCATGGAGCCAAATGTTAATATACCTGCATGGCTCACAAGGAAGGTTTAATGTACCTCCTTCATCACCTTAGTTTAGCTGGTTGGCATGCAGACATTTACTCACTGACACTTAACACAAAGTAGAGCTGAAGTCCAATCCATTATGAGTCCCTGAATCACATTTAATAGCAATCTGTCCAACAGTTGTTCTTACACTATAAATACAGTCTATGGTTCAGACAGAGAAAACACAAATGTCCTCCTGCTAGTGTCCCCACAGGAAACTCAACAACTTAGATATGCTTCATCCTCTGGGGACCATGACCGACTGAACCATTTATGGCCTGTACAACAATTTATTGCAATCAACCAACAGCTATTGAGGTATTTCAGTCTGGCCTCTATCAAACCACGCAAGTACACTGTTGAAAACATCCATCTTAAAACATGGGATTTGTGTTGAGACTTGAAACAATTGTGATAATCTGCCATTGCAGAGATAAATAGACTTAAATAAAAATAAGATTTCTTCAAACAAGCTTCATTATCTTAACCCTTGGATGCATAAGTGGGCCTTTTTTGACCCGCTGAGGTGGTTTGCTTGAAGTATCTTTGTAATTACATTTTTTTATCATTTCATATTCCAGCTATTCCTCAAAAAACAGGTTTTGGATATCATGCCATTCTAATTTTAAATTTACATTTTAAGAAATTGTAGTTTTTTTTATTACTACCCCAATCTTCCATAAGTGCAGGGTTTCCCACACAGACTATACTTGGGCGGGCCGTCCAGGTATATTAACGGCCGCCCAAGTATATTTCGCGACCCATTTAGGTTCTTTTTTTTTTTATAATTTTTTTTTTTATTCGTTCGTGACCACGACGCCATCTGCGATCGATTAACTTGTGGACAATGATCCCTCGCTCCCTTGCTCTGATCTCGCCTCCTTCTGGCCTGTTAAGTGGCCTGCCTCACACAGGGTGACTGGCTGTCCACATGATGTGGCCTGCCGACATGGCCACTGTCATACAGATCATACATTTAAAACTTGTTGAGAGCTAAAACTAGTCTTTGCTGCTGCTTCAAAGAGGAGCAGGGAGGAGAGGAGAGAGACAGGAGAGGCTGATTCAGGAGCACAGACACACTCACAACTATAAATGAACCAAAAATAAATTAATAAACAAGTTTCAGTGTTTTTTTCATATTGGAAATGGGATGTTATTGGTTATGGCCATGATTTTATGATTATTGAAATGTATACAGTTCTGTTTAATATAGGTGTTTCCATCGATCTAATCTCTTTATTTTCCCCTCAAAATGCACCAGATTGATGCATTTAACTCCAAAGTTAAAAAAAAAATCTTAGCGGGGGAGCATGCCCCCGGACCCCCCTAGAGGATTTGAGGTCGACCCCGACTTAAAATCACATGGATAGGTTTCTAAATACATTTATAAATACATTAATTATTTTAAATAGTAACCCATTTCCATATGTTTATGTGTGGGTAGTAGATTTAAACTATAGGGCTATCACTATGGGCCCTGCCTGTACCTGTTCGCTCTGCCATCGCGTGAAGGGTCTGCTAACAAGCGACCAACAGAAAGGTTAATGTGGTTGCACGTCACCTCAACCCCCCCTCCTCCCCGCTACCACCACCCCCCCCCCAATTATATTTCAGATCTGTGGGATTTGTACCAGCACCAGAGGCGTTCCCATACACACAGGCGTTGGAGTAGTTCTTCATGAAACCCAGAAGGATGAAGTGCTCTGACAAACAGTGCCATCTTTAAAACTCACACGTTCTTTTTTTTTTTTTTTTCAAATGATCCACAGAATGTAAGTTAACAGACAAATTCACATAATTTTTCTCTGGAAAAACTGAGATCTGTGACTCTAGGATCATGAATAAGTCTTTCAAACCCAGAGCACCAGGATTTATTTTCAGTGGTTTCTCAAGGTGCCCTACAGCAAACAACAAAATGACAACTGGACTCAAACACCATCAACTCTTTCAGAAACTGTTCTCCTATCAAATTATGATTATTCCTTTCATCACCAAACAATCAGATTGATTTTGTGCAGAGAGGATTGAGCACATCAAAGGGAAGAGAGTGTGTCTTTGTGTGCAGCTCTGATCTGTCAGATGATTTATATTCCTCAGCAGCGCAGTCGGAGGTTTGGCTTTTGTTGAGATGCTTAAAAGAGAAGTCATGAGGTAACAGATATTTTGAGAATGAGCAGAAAACTATTTTTGGTCTTCTTGGAAGTATTTTTACAAGCACGTGTACTGTAGACTCAAGCACAAGAGAACCATCTCCATTGCTTTCACTCAGATTAAAAACCAGAAAAAGCCAGAGGAAAACAACCTTGATGATTACAAAGTCCATCCGCCATCCCTCTGAATAATTTGATAAGTAAATTAAATAAATAATAACACCAGTGTACCACAGAGAAGTCTTTTTCTTCCAATTTCCCCTCGAACTGCGGCTCCGCTCCAAACGGGAGGGTTGCCACATCTGAGCCTGGCAGAGAATATCTGACCAGAAGGTTCGGCTTAAAGGTCCTGCATTATTGTCTTTAATCAACGCAACTGTACGCCGCCATTGTTGCCACATCGGCACTTTTTCCAATGTTAGCGTGTCTCCTGGACAAATGTGAGGTTAGTTTTTACTTACTTTCTTTCCCCCTTGTGTCACTCACTACTAGGGTTGCAAAATTCCGGGAATTTTCAAAGATGGAAACTTTCCATGGGAATTAACGGGAATAAACTGGGAATTTTCAAAATTGAAGGTTGGCTCTTCATAGGGAACTTAAACATAGTTGGGGAAAGTATATCTTAGCATAATCTTGACTAAAACAAACAGATGCCGTTCAAGTACACTTGAATATTCATGCCATAGCACACTGCTTACTGTATGGCTATTGAGATCACACAAAGGCTCGCAACTGGTTGGCATTCGGGCAAACCTCAACAAGGCTAGACAGTGACACTGAAGAGGAAGACTCAGAGTGTGATGTTGATGAGGCCCAGGAAGAGCCCATTGACTGAAAGGCTTTAGCCAAAATGCAGAGGATCGAGTGAAGGAAGCATGTTGAATGGGACTTTTTGGAGGGAGAAGGGCTCTTTTCATTTAACATTTTGAATTGGACTTTGTGGGGATTTTTGGATGGGGGGGTGCATTTTTGTTCATTTTTTAATGAGTGGGGTTGGGGGGGATGAGTAATATTTAACCCAACATTTCTGTTTTCGTTCTTCAATGAAACAAATAATTGTTCAATAAAATAATTCAAACTTGTTCTGTTCTACTTTCTTTTTTTTTTAATCTGTTGAAATGTCATGTTTTTTGTTTAATTTTGCATCGAATATTTCCAACATTCCCCAGCTTAACTTCCCATGGAAACTTTCCGGAAATGTACCGGAAATGTTCCGCCCCTTTGCAACCCTACTCACGACATACATTTTTCTCTTGCATGTCACTTAAGATGTTATTCTCTCAATTTAAACTCCAGCCTTAATCAGATGCAACAATAAAATTGACCGAATTTCTTAAGAATAGGGCCGCACAATTATTTTAAATGTTATAGAAATTGCATAATAACAATTTGTTTGTATAAATACAGCAAGCACAATATTTGGTAAGTTCTAAATATGTGTTAAAAATACCTTTTTGAATGAAGTATTGTGGAGCTGCAGAGTTATCCTAGCCTATAACTTGTATTCCCCAGACTTAACAAAGCATATGTTTGGTACAGATCAAACATAATAAAAAAAAGAAATCACACCATGATCGTTTTAACTCATTTTATAATGATTATGAGAATGATCATGCCAAAATTATGAATCCCCTATAAATGGTAATTGCAGTATTAGTCAAATCAATCCAAATTAGTTTATTTGAAAATTGTGCATATCAGCGATGATAATCAGAAACATCAGGAGTGGTCTCGAGTGGTCTGTAATATTATCATTGCCTGGGAGTCACAAAGGACCTGAGGATAATAACCACTTCCCCAGTGCCGGGTACGCCATGGAGTCCTTCTATTATTCATAGAGATCATTAAAAATCCAACTTGTCCTCCTTCTTGGGTCTCGCAGCTTTTCTTCTCCATACATGTACAGATAAATAGGGTTGCTTCTGTTACTTTCACTAGCAAGCATCAAAGCACCGCCGACAGAGGATCGGTGATGCAGGTCAAAAGTTCAGACAGGAAGAGGTCCGAATACGATACATTATTTATTTCACTATTTTTTCTCTTTATCATTCAGGTGGAGTCTTCCATTTTGTTTACCACTGCTCTCAAAGCTATCCTTGTTTGCATACAACATTGCGGACCAAACTGCCTCGCTCACAGTATTGATCTTTATCCTGCTCAAGCCTCATATCAGGATCAAAATTGCATGTAGACATTTGCCTAATGATACACTCTGGTTCTTTCATCCTCTGAGCCTTTACAGGTGAGAGCTTAGGGGAGAGTCATTTCTCGCTCCGGTGACTTTAAATCAACGGTATTACCTGCAGTAACGTGATGCCATTAGAGAACTCCTTTTAGCAGGTGAGTGCTTAAAGGGGCCCAGGTGTGCAGCCAGACTAAAACATGGACGTCATGTACTCTTCCAGGAAACTGTAGTCAAATATAAAGTTATTTTTATGCTTGAGACGGTCTTGTTTTTAACAGTATTTCCTTAATTTATGTCTAGCAGATTTAAAAAGGGAGAACTTCTGAAAGAGTTCCCAGTAAAGCGGATAAATAGGCATGTCAAAAATGTAAAGGCCCAGATACACCGGCCCGAAATCGGCAGTAAATGGGAGTCGGGCCGAACATGAGCGTGGGCACGCCCTATTCGGAGTGGTGTGCGCCGCACCGTCGGGTCTTTTCTGCCGACCTGACGCCTTTTCTTGCCGATTCAACATGTTCAATCGGCGTCAGGAACACCACCGGAAGTCGGACAAAGGGATAACACTGATTGGCTGTTCAGCTAGCGAATCAGTGCATGAGAAGCGTTAACGGAAGTGAGGGAGGTAAACAAATGATTTAAAATGGAAGATGGAACACACACGGACGGATATTTCACCTCATCGGTTTATAGAGCTCCTGTTCGTTCATGTTTTCAATGGACGAGAGTGAAAATGGAAAGAAAAACGCTATTTGTTGTTTGTTTATATCACGGAGTCTGTTCTTCTTCTCTGTCTTCCGGTTGTTGCCTCTTTTGAATGATGAATACACACTACCGCCGCCTGCTGGTAAGGAGAGTTATTGCCACTCACGCATACTCAGTTCATACGTGCTCGGCTCGGATTTGCGGTGTGTTCCAGTGCGCGAAGTCGGCAAATACCCAGGAGAGTCCGGCGACTTCTCAGGTGACTGGCCGGTGTATCTGGGCCTTAAAGGTCACAAGAGACTGAGATGATAATTACAAAAGTGAACCAGGAAAGAAAAACTGACATTCAAGGAAGACACCAAAACGTGGTAATGGTTCATTTAATACCGCTCTAGAGAAAACGTACCTAAAGGCTTTTTGTTCAGTATGAATGAACAATAATATGCTGTCAAATGTAAAGCTCTTATCATGGTTGATAAGGTCTTGTTTCAACTAGTTTACATTTAGCGGATATAAAATGGAAACTCCTCAAAGAGAATATAAACATAACAAAAACTAAAAGGTCCCAAGAAACTGAGATGATGTTTACAAAAGTGAACCATGAAAGAAAATGGACATTTAAGGAATCCAACAAAACGTGGTATTGATTCATTTAATACAGCTTTGGAGAGAACCTAACTAAATGCTATTTTGTCCATTATGAATTAACAATAATAATAATCCTCTGCGGTGGCCTCTTGCATCTCCTCTCAACAAGGGTTAGTAGAATAAGAGCTTCCTTGCCATGGTGACAGCAGAGGACAATAACCAGGAACCCTGAATAAAATATGCTTTTGTCTCTTAAGTCTCACACCACTTCACCTCCACGGAGAGTAACAATTAAACTCAATGTCATGCAGGCCGCCAAACAAACTTGGCTGTTATTGTTTGTGTTAAGAACACAGCGGGCGGACATGAACCTCTTAGCCAGCACTTAGTGAAGGTTGCTTTGTTGCTATGGAGCGGAGGTTATAGAGAAACACGGAGAGGATGGAGAGCTGAGGGAGGGTGGAGCGTGGAGGAGGAGATGTGGGAGATGTGTAGGTGTTTCCTCGTGGGGACGTCAACAAAGAGTAGTGCCGTGTGCAGCAGAGTCTGCTTACAGTTTCTGCCAATCAAAACAGTCTGGGCTACTGAATTCATTGTGATAAACAACTATCTAAAAAGGAAAATACAGTCATTTCCCTTGGTTTTTGCAAATTCTTGTCAAAATATATCCATGAGCCTTGTGCTTTGTTGTATAGTGTGTATATTGGATTAAAAATGAAGTGGTTTAAGTGCATGTAAATGGTCTGCAAAGGCTTAAAGGTCCCATGTCATGGCCATTTCTACTGATCATAATTCCATTGTTGAGGTCTACTAAAATAGATTTATATTGTGCAATTTTCCAAACTCACATTGGTTCTCATACAGCATCTCTGTATGTGTATTCACTCTCTGTCCTAAATGGCTTGTTGGAGCTCCTGCCCCCCCCCCCCCCTCCCTTTGAGCCCAGTGGCCGTCTGCGAGACACAGCCGAAACACACACACACACACACCCGCAGCCTGGCTGGGAGTTTGTGTGTGTGCTCAGGCTGAGTTCCGCGGTGTCTCGCTGTCCCCACACCAGAGAGCCAGCTCACACTGTCCGCTCTTTGCAGCAGCGAGCCGCGCAACGTCCCGCCGAGTGTGTGTGTGTGAGGGAGTCCGCGGATTGGTCCAAACGTAACGGCTCCGCGGACGTTACGTTACGTCACTATACCAAAATACGTCACTATACCCAAGTAGTAAACAATGGAAAAAGAGAAATGTCCAACGAGGCGTTCTGGGGCAGCACAGACAGGTCTTTTCTGTGTTAGAGTTTTACTCGCTACAGGGTGTACTTTGAGGGTTTGTGACCGTTTACTGTACATGCAGAAAAACCTTCATAACACACAAGGGGACGGGTAATAACCGGAAAAGCATGACATGGGACCTTTAAATCCCAAAGTTCCCTCCAGAGTGAGTTTCTCTCACACACAATCCCACCCTGTAAGTGGCTAAGGGTCGGGACATCTCTGAGCGGTTGATCACAACAGAGCCGGCCAGCTAGCCAATCAGAGCAGACTGGACTCTGGTTTCAGACAGAGGTGAGAAGAGGTGCTGCAGCACAGGCAGTATGAGAAAAATAAAGAGCTTTTTGAACATTAAAGCACGGAGACATGTCACAGTAGAGACACTAAATACTAATATGAACCTAAAAATTAGCATAATAGGACCTCTTTAAATGTTTTTTTATTAGTATGCTTCTTTTTTTTTTTAAAACCCATGACAGTACTTTTAGTCATTTATGGACACCATGATTGAGGTGAAATCGTTCCCCCTATTTCTTTGGGGCATGCAAATTGGTTTCATTCATTAAAGCCTTTGATATTCATGCTTTGCAATAGTCTTAATTGTAAAAACACTTCAGCTTAGGAAGCTTTGTAGAATGCAATGTATGATGAGGGTTTTCCTTCCTACATAAAAAGGCCTCACATGAGACTGGTCAGTCGTCTTTTCCCCTTAAATGTGTGTGTGGCTTGTTTCAGGCTTAAACGAAATCTTTTTGACTGAAATCTTAGATAATAAATTGGGTGAAAGGAATTCAGGCATTTTGATTTCTTTGATTGATGCTCAAAGATAATTAGCTTAACTATTCATAACAAAACTCTCACGATCATCTCAGAGGTCCAGAATTTGAAGGCTTCTCACACACCCTAAGAAGAGGAATATTCAGCAGTACCAATATGTATCATCGACTTCAAAACACATTTCAGGCTGGAAAAATATACTTAAAATTCATTGTGTAACCAGAATCACACTGAGAAGAACATTGAAAGTCAGTCTGAGAAAAAACCTGGTTGTGATTATTCAGGTTATTTTCAAAAGGTGGTGAAAGTTAAGCTTTCAGTGTGTAGAGTGAGCCTCCAGTAATAACACTTCGTCCTGTGAAATCACCAACAGATTCCTGAGACGTATTCTCCTAAAAAAACCTCATTGATATTCTCATTGTTTCTTTCCGGAAACAATTGGGAGTCACAGCAGTCTTGATTCCCTGCAACTCTATTAAATTGACTTAGAAGCATGTTACGGAGGACACTTGAACTATTTCAAATTGTCAAAAAGTCACCCCTACGTGATTTGATACCCATGGGCCTAGACAGACATTATTAAATACTTGAAGGTTGCTTTAAGATTTGTTTCTGCTCCTTGCTCTCCAGCAGAATATAATTACCATCCATCCCTCTGGCAGCAAAAGATTGATGTCTAAAGAAGAATGTCAAAGACAGTGGTGGATAACTTTATCAGATTGGAGTATATTCCATTGAAAGGACCAGAGCCGATGAATCATTTCTGACTAAAACATATTACATAAAAAGGCGACCTATTGTCCCTATTGGTTTTCCCTTTCCTGTACTGTTTTATATGGGTTGTTCTGCATGTAAATGGTCTGCAAAGGCTAAAATCAATAAGTTCACTCAAGCTCATCCTCACAGGTTCACACAACGCTGGGTGAAGCATGTGTGGGCACATCAATGGTGTAATGTACTTGTGTGGTCAAGTTATGTTGAACAGGCTTGCCTTTTTTAGCTCTCCTCATGTTGTTTGCAAAATGGCCGGCAGAAAATTGCTTTATTGGAACTATCCACTGCCATAGGCGGATTTTGCGGGGGGGCATTGCCCCCCCTAGTGGCTGAAATATGTTACAGCATTACTACGTCGAAAACTGTTCCAATATAAATATTTCATATATCAATATTTTAATAAGGTAGGATACTGGTTAATAATATTGTAGCGTGTTCAAGTAACCAAGGGATATAGTAGTTATCAAATAAGTATAAGATGTGCACAGTAATGATAAGTTGTACAGTTATGTAATGCACTGTTGTTGGGGGGAGGGACCGCCCCTTCCATATGAGTGTGTGTTTATGGCGGGCATGAGGCGTGCATGACAGGACGAGTTGTGTTCCTATGTGGAAAAGTCATACTCAGTGCGGCGAGCGCTGGCTTTATTGCTACTGTATCCGTAGCAACCCACGCAATAGTTGTCCGTAAAAAAGGTTTGCCCCCCCCAAGCGCAAATGTCAAACTATGTCCACTGCACAGATGCATTTGTAGACAAATGCATACTAAGGTAGGTTTGAAGGGGTCTTGATGTCAACTTGTAGCATTGGGAATGTTGGTCACTACTAATGTGTGTTGAATTTAAATCTTGTCCTGTTTTCACTTGAGGCTGTTTAGTCCTCTGCTCAGGTGTCGTGGATGGACCGAAGCTGGGACTTAAGAGAGGTCAAAATAGCCTTTGTACTAACCATTATGCATTCAAGAAATATGGTAAGTATTTTGTTTTTTACCACCACCATGAAGGAGGATTTGTTTGAGTCAGCAGTATGACATCAAAACGATTTGCTTGGTTTCCATAAAACTTGGTGGAAGGTTGTCGCTATTGGTCAAACAAGAACGCAACATTTTTGACCGCATATGAATCATGGGGCGGATGCACACATTATTTGTCACTGATTGAAACGGCCTTGGCGGAGAACGAAGTACCCTTGTAGTAAAAACTGTTATCATGATTTAGTAGAGTTCAGCCAGTGGTATTTGGAGCTGATTATGGAGCAAGACATTATCGCTTTCACAAATGTGTCGATATTTCCATCTTCAAATGATATCACCAAGGCTGACATGAATGTTTTTTCTTCGAGTCAGTTGTTTGCAAACACAATCCAACTGATATGACGTGAACAAAGCACAAGCGTTATTAAACATCCTTTTCCTGCCATAGCATCCAAATCAATAAAACCTACTTGAAAGGAGCAGACAGGTGAGTGGCGTCTAACTTAATTGCGATCACTCCCAAACCGACAACATCTAAATCAGCCAAAACAATGTAAATCTGTTGGCTGTTCAGAGCCTTTATTTCCTCCAGGAAACTGACAAGAAACCAGAAATCCTTCACACTGTTAGATAATTTGGCAACATCTTCAGAGGAAACACTGTAACCCTGACCTCCTCCCTCTCGGTTAGCCAATCAGCAGGACGAGGGACTTTAAAAAGATGCCATTTAAGCCATCCCATCGCCATGGGGATGCTTGTTCCAGGCTGGCACAATATGGGTTCGGGCTGGATGATCGCCTTATTAGCCGGCAGAAGGTCACAGCTGGAAACAACACTTGTGATATTTGTTGACATTTTGCAAACGGACAGCGGCTTTCATTACACCTCAGCTCTCGGCCACAGAGTCTGGATGAGGGAATCAGGTGCTTCCTATATCCAGTACACGGTTAAACTGCATAATTGTAACATACAAGTTGCTATGCATCGGGTAATCGAACGGGACCCAGGTACTCCTCAGTGAAAACACGACTGTTGCTATCTTGGCCCCATGATGATGGAATGAGTTTTCTATATTCTATCTGATATCAGGAAAGCAATAAGTCTACACATAGCAGACAAAAAAAACCATCTATCTTTGCCCTTAAGCCAACAAAAAAGAAAAGCATTACACACTCTGATTTGGCTTACATGAATGAACGTTTAAGTGTAATTGCATTAGCACCTCCTTGTGTCATTTGTGCTATGTCTGAAAAAGTTAATGCAGTAGTATTTGCAATAGTTTGACTTATTGAAAGTACTTGCAATTAACTAGCTTTTTATGAGTTGATATCTTCATGGTTGATGGTTACATAAAAGCGTCAGTTTGGGGGAGGGGAACACAAACAAGTGCATCAGCTAAACTTGCCTTTAAGAAGGAAACATTGAAACGTTTGCTGTGCATTTATTTTCTCTCTCCGTAGTTAATGAAACGGCAAACAGATCGTCGGGGAGCGATACGGATGAAATAATTGCCAGTGTCAACACATTATCGGATAGCCTCAACCAGAACAGAATTAAATTGTCCCATTGTCTCGAAACCCGGCGATTATCTTTGACAGCTTAATCCTAGCAACACCTTGCAGTCTATGATCCTTCATCTGTGTTTGATCACGGGTTCATTAGTCCGGTACAGGAACACAGAATATTCCTCCCTTAGTGTGTGGCTTAGGAGTGAGTGTGTGGGAATGTGTGTGTGTGGGGGTGAAAGTGAGAGTGCCACGGAGTTATTTGAAGGTTGCGAGTCTGACACTTTCAGGCGTGCTGTCTCTGATCAGAACACTGTTGCATATGAATGACCCCCTACCTACTCTCCATGAATGTACAATGCACCCCAGGTCTCTCTCTCTTTCACACACACACCCACGCTGAAGTGATAGACAGGATGCACAAGCTTTGACACACAATGTGATTCATCATGGCTGTCACCTCTGTCTTGTCAAGCTCCATTACAGAGGATATGATGGTATACTGAGTGACATGCAATAAACTTGGCAATGATGCAGCTATCTTTACTTAATGAAACATGACATCATGAATAAGATGTGTGCACAGCGCAGTATATAAATGGATATGGAGGACTCATAACATATTACTGTGTAGTATACAACCCTGTGAAGTATTAATGAAGTACATCAATTATGAATTGAATGTATGGTACTTTCTACTCCATGTTGTGCGAGCAAATATTAGCAGTGCATTACTATTCAGTACAACAGACTTGGACATGCATACACCAACTGCTCCTCCTTGCTTACTGTACTTACCTCAAAGTGCATTCCTCTGTCTCGCACTCTATATGTATCTCAGTGTACAGTAATGCTTCCCACTGTAAATGAATAAATAATACAAAATGTGGCATGTTTTCACTGCACCTTCATGTCTTTGTAGCCTGCCGCCACAGATTCCTGTACATCACATGCTGCTCTGGGTCCTAATCTGTCTCAGCTTATTTTCAACACACTCTGGAGCTTTTGAACCAGCACATGACGAGCAGGTGTAATGCGAATTTAAAAACACAAGCAAGCTCCAAACCACCAGGGTTTACATATTGCCGGCTTTAAGTGGCAATTAAACAGTGATTCAATCTTCTCATCCTTCCCAGTTTCCTGTACCGTATATCTTCCCTTATGTGTGATAAAACACATAGCTGGAGGAGTCTGTTTACTGACTGCTCTGCGTCCCTAACACACCCAGCAGGTGGGGTTCTTACCTTCTCCCCCAAGCTTGATTTCCAGGCCCTCCAGGGAGTTGGCCGAGTCCCCTTCCTCCAGGGAGAGCCGTCCAAACAGGCTGCCAGCCATGGAGAACAACACCTCTCTACAGTGAGTGCAAACACTCACAGTAACACACCCAACACTGAATGTGAGGCAGACTGGAAGCTCTCTCTCCACTGTTTCTCTCCTTTTCCTCGCTAAAACGGCTGGTCGCTCTTTCCTCCCTCTACACCTGCTCTTGAAGTGAGAGTGTATAAGCTTTGCCTGGCTGAGCGTCTTCTATTCCGCATGAATGAATGGAGACCGGAGAGGGTTGTGTGCTTCGGCAGAGAAAGGTGGGGAGTGGGGAAGAAAGAGGGAGGGAAGTATGATGCTTTCTCTAGGAGGAGGGAGAAGAAGAAAAAGGAGGCAGGGCAATTCTCCCTTCAGGCTTCCCCGTGGGGGTTAACTGGGGGAAAGAACAGCAGAAGGCTTGTAGGGAGGAGGATCGGTGTGTGGGGAGATGAGACACATATGAGTGATGACCACTAACACAGGTTTAAACACAGCCAGCTTTGCAGATGCAGTTACTGAAGAGCGCACGTTTGTATTTGTGCTTTCTGCTCATAAATCAAGTCTCTTCGCGGACAGGAGTTGAAAAACAAAAAGTATTGTTTAAAATCGGAATTGACCTTTTTCTAACCCTTCTCTGCAAAAACAGCCTTCCTGGAAATGCTGCTTCTTAAAAACACTTTGAATAGGTTGGAAAAACTATTTAATGTGTGTTACTAAAAATGCCAGTCATCCGGAGTCAGCCCTCTGCTGGTGCACAAATCAGCGCTGACTGACAGCTCATTACAAAAGAGAAACTCCACACACATTTTAACTCTCGGCGGAAGTGCTTTTCTGCCTTCATCCGACAGCTGACTTCTGCGATTTATAACCTCATGATCAAATACTATACAGCTTTGAGTTTGATCCTCTGGTAACCAACTGAGACTCCTAATTTCCCAGACATCTGGCTTTGGCTTTTCAATCTTTAATGCGTCTGAATCAAGTGCCCTGAGTGCTGAAAGAAGAGGAAATTACTGTAATTATGGCAACGAGCCAGGTTAGAGACTAATGTGAAATATATTTACCTCTGCCAAAGCACTACATTTTTTACTTTGATATCAGTGCAGAGGTGTGCATGTAAAAATTCCCTTTGATACAATGCCAACAAAAGAGACCCTTGAAATCTGACTTGGATTCCAGCAACTCTGTGGAAACTATTCACCAAGAGAATAATACATCAAATAAATAGTAAAAAATAGTCAAATATTGTTCTTTTGAAGCCAGTGGTGTAAGACATGCTGCCGTTTGTGTGTTTTCAGTTATTTCACAGCATCTTTCCTCAAAGAGGCCCTCTTATGGTTTTTCCTTTCCTCTAATGCTGGGGAACCTTTTTCCTCTCAAGGGCCATTTCAATTTTTTCAACATCCTCCGAGGGCCGTACAAATGATTGACCTCTGCTTAAAATAACTAAAATCACAGCCCATTCATTTGGCCTGTCTTTCAGGCTGTGCAAAGAAAAAGCAACCTCTTAATGCGGATAACTTACCATGACTCGCGCATGCATGCATGTGCACGGTTGTGGCATGACCACCAAATCAGAAAGATATGGACACAAGATGTGTGCAAATGTATTTAGTTTACGATCCATGTGGACATGATTTAAGTGAGGGGGGGGACCTAACCTCCACTAGGGGGGATTTTTGTTTTAAATGTTGAAGTTCAAAGCATAAATCTGGTCCACTTTGAGAGCAACATTAGGAGATCTATGGATACATCTCTCATCATCCCAGTGGCGAGACATCAGGGGCCCTCTAGGCCCTCTGTGAGTGCCTCAGATATTCTAAAAGATAATATTTTAAAACATTAAAAAAAAAAAAATGTCATTAGTTTTACCAACATAACTTGATTTAATTGTATTTAAAATAACATTTCCAAAGAAAGAAATCCTTTGAATCTGCCTATTCAGTTTCTGTTGGAATGTGAAGGGTTACATGACGCCTCTGCGAGTTATGTGAAGACGGGAGAGCTTGTTGGTCCCTCTCTACATTCACAGAGGGCTCAGCTATAGTAACTGAACGAGAGAGTAATGTCAAATGACAGTACAATTGACCAATCATATCTTCCCTCTAAATGGGTGGGCTTTATTTTCGCGGACTTTATGAAAAGTTCCGCCCGCTGCAAGGTTTATGCATGTGCAGGCCCGATTCTACGGGGGTGCATAAGGGTGCATTGCACCCTCAGTTGAGTCGTTATGCACCCTCATTTGAAAAGTTAAAAGTGGAAAAAAAAAAAAAAGTGAAAAAATATATATATTAAAAGATATTACATATATAATAACAATAATAACAATAGTAGTAATAATAATAATGAGAAGAATATAGTTGAAATCAAATCAATTGTAATTGTGGCTGAATAACATTGTCTGCTGCATTTATTTGGTCAATTTAAACGGTAAGTAACGTTATTATGTCAGGTGCGCGTGACCTTTCATTTGCAAGGTGCTTACACAGCAGTCAATGATGGACATCAGATAATGGTTAAAACAACCACCCCTTATCGCCAGCGGTAACACTGCATCTACTGCAGGTAATAACAGTTCAGATCATGGGGACATTACGTTACCTGCGGCCACTGACGTGGACACTAACGTCCTCCCGCCCGACTCGCCAGCTTTGCCCGCCTCGCCCACGGAGGCGGAGCAGCAGCAGCCGTCTTCGTTGCCCCAAACACCGCCACCCCTCAGCGGCCCGCAAGTGCCAGAGGACCTCGGCAAAACAGAGCCATCTTCTGCTAAGCATGTAGAGATTTCGGTCTTAAAAAGGGGTTTGTAAAATATCCATAAAGAAAAAGTAATCTGTTTACAGTTCTGTTTCATCTGGGTGTTGAGAGATGTATCCATAGATCTCTTAAAGTTGCTCTCAAAGTGCACCAGATTGATGCTTTCAACTTAAATATTTTAAAAAAATCTTCCCGGGGGAGCATGCCCCCTGACCCCCCTAGAGGAGGTGAGGACGCCCCTAGAGCGTGTTAGGTCCACTCCTCACTTATAAAAATAGCACTTTACCACTGCACCCTCTCTAATCTCAGATGCACCCTGAGTCATTTTGTTCTGGAACCGGGCCTGTACATGTGTATAAAGAGCTGCAGTGATGCGTCCTAAAACCCGGAAGTAAGCTGCGCTCGGGTTTCCTCGACACAAAAGAAATGGGATTTCTCCATAGGATTTTGGAAAATAGCTGGAAATAAGGTCTGTGGAACGAAGATAAATGCACGTTTTGTTCAGCCCAATAATGTCCACATGTCTAGCCTACTTTTATTATTTTCGAATCATAAATCTAATCGATAGATTTATGCACCCTGAGTCATTTTGTTCTGGAACCATCAGAGGGGGTCAGAGGGCCTAAGTATAAAAGTCACGGCTCGCCACTGCAACATCCATATGAAACAGAACTGTAAGCAGATTTACTTTTTCTTTATGGATATTTTACAAATCACTCCCCTTTTAAACTGTATTCTTGTTTATTAATAACAACTTTTTTTTACTGTCATATAGTATTTTATACCTGTTTACTTTATTCTCTTATTTTTTTATAACTATAATGATCATATAAAGATGTGCCTTTACCTGGTTGTAGAAAAAGCTTCTTATATTCGTTAGCATAGCTAGCTAACCAGATGCTAATAACAACAAAGTTGTTGACTGTATGACAGATGAACAGATCGCCACTGGGCTTACAACTAAAGACACAGCCACGCAGAAACTGCGGCATGTGTACGGCTCCTTATGGGTACTGCAATTTGTGAAGTCCCGGCCCGGAGCGGCGTTCTGGTGCTCTCCGGCAGAACTGTCAGACGAGACATACACCACGTGATGACATGTTAGCTCATGTTGTGTTCAAGGACCTTGACCTTGGCCGGCAAAAACAGGCACTCGCTTGTTTAATTATTTTGCGGTCTAGATTTCTTTTTTGCGTGTGTTTATAAATGACCTCGACCAAATGGTCTCACGGCCCGTATACGGCCCGTAGGCCGGATGTTTCCCACCCCTGCTGTAATGTGTTATGGTTTTGATGCATGTAAATGGTGTGCAAAAGGAAACAATCTCTCCCAAACAGGCCCCCCCCCCTGCCTGAAACTCCTCCATTGGAGTCCCTTGTTTTCCCCTGTAACACAGTGACATAACACTCTACCTTCTATTGGCTTGTGCTCCAACACATTGTGCATGATAGGCCAATAGCGGGACATCCCTAAGAAGTGGACCAAACAGAGCATTCCAGCTAACCAATCAGAGCAGACTGGGCTCTGGTTTCAGACAGAGGGTGAAAAGAGGTGCTGCAGCACAGGAGCTTTTTGAACATTAAAGCATACTAACGAGTCAGAGTGGAGGGATAAAATACAAATATGAACGTGAATATGAGCATAATTGGGCCTCTTTAAAAATGACATTCGCAGCCGCCATGGAGTAGTATTAAACTGTCAAACTATAACGCTTTTTCATTTATCCATTTCACAGAAAAACTGCCATATTTTTTCCAAAAGTTGAAATCTTAATTACCAAAGAAACCCTGATCTATGAAACAAACTCGATCGGAAATAACTGAACCCTCTCCCCTCTTTCACACGGTACTATTTCAGTCATCATTGATCAGTTTTCAATCCATAATAACAACATTTGTGTGAAAGGGCATGCAGCGTTGTACTACAGCCGGCCAGTAGTGCAGATATGACGTACATGTGTGCGTGTGTGGAGGTCTGCGAATGATACAACAGCAAATCCTTCGAGGCAGAACTGATCTAAGGGAGTCTTAGCGCTCCATTAGCCAGCTCATTAAGTCACATTAGAGCTCTGGAGATGAGATACATGTCCTGGGTGCTGGAATAACCACAAACCGTTCAGCATCTCCTCCCTCTTGTCTCTCTGTGGATATCTCTCTTGCTGACTCACACACACACACACACACACACTCTCACACACACATAGTGAGAGTTGGTCCTCATCACAGCGAGAGAAAGCCACTTACCGGAGTCAGAGCTGGATGTCGCCACGGGCATTTTCAGAGCTGGTTCCTCCCGGTATCCTCCTCAGAAATTGATAGGTCAACTGCAAATAGAAGAGAGTGAAGGCAGACGCATTGAAAAAACTAATTAAGTATCGATTGTGAATATGAATGTGAAATCCCCTGGTTTTTAGACCAATGAAGCAAGACTAGGGTTTAAACAAGGCATGGTGGATAGGAGTTCTATAAATAGCTAACAGGACTATTTCCCACAGATTTTAATTTTTTTCCATATTTTATAGCTTGTTTTTATAGCGTGTCACATTATGATAAACCTCGTTAAGTTGAGGCCCCTCAAGTTCAAAACACCGTGAAAGTCTGAATCCAGCCATGACTAAGAAAACAAATCCTTCATAATCAGTCAATGGAGTATTTATGTGCGCAGCTCATTCTTAATTTCTCCAAACAAGCTCCCACAAACAACCACTGGCATCTAACTTGGTTAATACCTATAAATAGAGTAGCCTGTTGCTCTGGTAACGCCCCAAACAGTAATAACCGACATAACCCACGGAGGAATACTATTAGCAACAGTTGGAAAGATTGAGTGAGTGGGCCGAGCAGCTCACATTAGAGAGGATCTCTGTTGATTCTAATTGATCCATTTAACATCAGGAAGCTGGGAAAACAAGCATTACAGACAGAAGACTGAAACATGTGCCGTCGTCTTGAGATTTGTCAGGTGAGGTGGAATTTGTGAAACACCCTCGGTGAATAGCAATTAGGCGTTGAGGAGGGGGTATGGGGGTGGGGGGATGTAAACAGAAGAGGCAATTAATTGTCATGAGGGGGAAAACAGACAGAAGAAAAACAGGAGAGGGTTGAGGAGAGGATGGAGGGCTGTGTGGAAACATGAGGAGGGGGTCAGAGAGAGAAAAAGGAGGAGGGGGGGGTGACAGAGAACAATGGTGAGGAAGAAAAGAGTGCAGCTGACGAAGGAGAGACAGGATGCTAATTCCTGGTTGCCATGACAATAGATACAGTATCCATGGTGGATGTTGTGATGCCCAAAAGCTGTTAACGTCATCATGTGCTCAGTGTGCGTCTCTAAATAATCATCTAACTTCAGCCTCATCCTCATTAAATCAGATCTTGAGAAATGAACATTCAGGCACTGAAGGAATTACGGGAACTGAAGGAATTACGGGAACTTGACAAATGAGGGCGCTATCAGCAACAGTGACAACAAAACGATGCTATCATTTCTTACAGACTTCCTGCCTTTTTCTAAGAAGATGACTCAATACACATCTTCTGTTAGATCCAATCACATTTCTCAGCAAGCATTTCTCAACTGTGTGCAATTTCCCATTACGAATAATCAATGAATATTATTTCATTTGAAGCCTCTTAATCGTCAATGAATACACATATTAGGATGCCCTCAAGGTCAGGGGTATGTAGTGCATGCATCTGTGCAGAGATCTACATGTGTGAGCCCACTGGAGAAAGGCATAGTAACTTGTTCACCCCATATTGAACAAACCATTTGAGTTAAGCCTGGGGACGCATTGGGACTGAAAATGTGGAACACCTGAATTATTGCTTGTTGTACCTCCAGTTGATTAAGCATTGGAATAATCCATTTGAAGATATTGAATACACTTCAAAGACAGGTAAGATTAAAGGCATCCTTAAATAAATCTATTATCCCATTAATCCTTTCAATAGTGTTTTTGCTTCAAACTTAAAAAGGTATTTTTGATTAGGTTTTGTTTGTTGTCGTTTGCAAACACAATATTCTAATTGGGCCATTCATCCTAGGTTCAACCGGTGTCACGGTGCGTATCGATTGCTTGCTTACAATCTGTCACCTAGACGTTTTTATGGACGTTGAAAAGTCAGAAATGTGTGAACACGGAAAAATCATAAAAAGGCAGAGGGCGGGGTCTCTGCTGCCTTTATGATTTTTCAGACACCACCACACACTTCTAGTAGATCACAAATGATGATTGAGATGGTTGTTTTAGGTGCATTTAACTCCCCCTCTTTGCCTTATGTAACACATGCATTTCACCTAACCCACAGACCTGTTGTATCACATTTGAAATAGCACAACCTGACATGACTTAGTCAGATTTGTAGATCAAAGCAGTTACATCCAGTGCCTTCCTTCATGTGCGTTCATTTTTGATTATCTTTTTTAAATGAGTAAAAACAATGTATTCCATATTTAAGTTGGTATTGTTTTTGTTAGCTTTTTTACTTGATCCAGTTGGAGCTAGGGCAGGACAGAGCAAATTGATTGTCTGTATTCATATGTGTAGCCGTGACATTGATTGAAGCACATTCCTATATGCTCAGGGACAAAGCTCTGTTGCAGAACTCGGATCGATGCGGATCAGCTCCATGATGCCACACAACATTCCTCCGGGCTTATCCGTGTTTGCACTGTGAAATGACAGAGCCTGTTAAAAGTATGCCACATGGCCTCTAAGAAGTCAAAGCGGATTGCAGCGGAGCTCGTGTGAAGCTCGGCTGACTGCTCGGGGGGGGGGGGGGGGGGGGGGCAGGATGTTCTCTGCTCTCTGACCCTGTTCTTACTCCGTATTACTGATGTGGAATAATTGGCAAGGATGTAATGATGGTGCAGTCGCTGCCAGTGGAGGTATTTTCTTGGTGGTGGAATCTACTTGCAGAAATGCCAGATGTACTAATAATTGCACCTGGTAATCAATCCCTTCAGCCAAGGATTAAGTAGGTGCCCTTAACAATACTGTTTAGAATAAAGCTCAAGTTTAACTGTGTAATTAAGTGCAGGAGGAAAATAAAATACCTTGCACTTCAAATGCTGGGACAGTCTGGCTATACAGTAAGATTCTTGTATCCAATCTGTCTCTGCGCTCAGTGATTTTCCCTCTCTCTCTATTAGTCAACTCACAAATGCATATCTTAAAAACACACACAAATCTCTATCTTCCACACTGTATTGTAGGAAGAGAGCAGCCCAAAAGCACAGCTGCCGTCATGACATCATATTTGAAGAACTGCAATCATCCCTACACTGCCAATCTATTAAAACAAAAGGCCAGCTGGGTGGGTGGGTGTGTGTGTGTGTGTGTGTGTGTGTGTGTGTGTGTGTGTGTGTGTGTGTGTGTGTGTGTGTGTGTGTGTGTGTGTGTGTGTGTGTGTGTGTGTGTGTGTGTGCGCGCACACATGTATCTATAATTAAATGTTTGGATACAATTGAAACTCCTCCCTAAATAACCATTTTAAGAGTAACTACAGACAAGTATAAATTCCTGGATCACCCAGATCTTATATAAAAAGGTGTTGAGGGTAAAGGTCAAGGTTTTGGTGTCTTAAGGTCCAAGCCGATTGTCGGCGTCGATAGATGTCGGGCCGTCGATGAGCGTTGTGTCGCCCTACACACATTGGTGTGTCTTGGTGTGTACTGCTCCGTCGTCGTGTCTGACCTTCCGCCGCTGATTCGACATGTTGAATCGGAAGGCTGTCGGCTAAAGGCCATCGGCCAAAGAAATCACTCTGATTGGCTGTTCAGCTTAGCGAATCAGTGCATGAGAAGCGAGACGGAAGTGAGGGACCCAAACAAACAATTAAGAAGGAAAATCTGAGATTTCATTTAACTCCAGCTCTCGACACAGGTTGGGGAAAGCCCCATGAGCTTCTCGCTGTAGAATGAAAATGGAACGCACACGCTATTTGTTGTTTGTTTATATCACGCAGTCTGTTCTTCTTCTCTCGGTGTATCACGCAGTCTGTCTTCCGGTCGTTGCCTCTTTTGAATGACGAATACACTCTACCGACACCTGCTGGTAAGGAGAGTTATTGCCACTCACGCATGCGCAGTTCGTACGTGCAACTTGGCCGTCGGCTGAAGTCTTTGCGGTGTTCCAGTGCGAAACGTGGCCAATACACAGGAGACGTGAGGCGACGTTTTTCTTTGGTTCTTTGGTGTTCTTTGGTGTCAGTTTGGTGTGGAAGGACCTTAAAAAATATCCCTAAAGCTCAAGGCAACAAGTAAGCTTTAAAGGGGCCATATTATTTAAATATTCAGGTTCATATTAGTATTTAGTGTCTCTACTGTGACATGTCTCCATGCTTTAATGTTCGAAAAGCTCTTTATTGTTCTCACCTCTTTTCACCCTCCGTCTGAAACCAGAGCCCAGTCTGCTCCGATTGGTTAGCTGGCCGGCTCTGTTGTGATTGGTCAACCACTTAGAGATGTCCCGCCCCTTAGCCTATCACGTACAATGTGTTGGAGCGCTAGAAGCGTGAGTGTTACATGGTGATGTCGCTATGTTCTGGAAGTAAACAAAGGAGTCCAATGGAGGCGTTTTAGGCAGGGGAGGAAAGTGTGGGAGAGATGCAGATCATTTACATGCACACAAATCTATGAAGCATAACCCCAAAAACCATAATAAGGCCCCTTTTAAGTATTTTTCAAAATGAGATTAGATGGGGATTTTTCTCCCATACTTCTGCAAATCATTGAAGATTGTAACTTCTTTGTTTCAAATTGATTCTCCTTTTATTCTTTAAAGGATATTGTCTGAAAGCGTACACTCTCACGTGAAACCAATGCTCTGATTTAAATGATCAGATCACACATATCTCTCTATCAACCCCTAAACCGTGTTTGAGGGAAATATCCATTTCTTTAAAGCTTGCATCTGAAGATTTCCAAATTGCCTCTTTCATTACATTTTGATGTGCAGCAATGGCAGATGTAGCGGCAGGTGTTTATCACCAAGTGTAAAACGCCTTGAGCGGTTCCCACAGTGAGGCTGCATTAAAGCCTGTCAACATGCTCACTCACACACAAGCACACACACCAGTGACTAAACAAGTCCTAATCCACACATGCAGGCTGACGTCAGGCCTAAAATAACCCTGCGCTGCTCCCACAGGTTCAGCTCCTCTCGTTACTTTACAAGGGAAAACTGTCGTATCCAAGACAACCGTGAGCAGCTCTTTGCCTTTTTTCCCAGGCGCTTTGCCATGGCAACAAGGGGAAATGCGTAAAAAAAACATATGTTGGAGCTCAAATGGGCTCTTTTAATAGGTTTGAGCAACACTTCGGGTCGCTCTATATCTGAGGAAAATCATTTTATATTGGCGTCATATTATTAAAAAAAGAGCCAAAACTAAGGCTTTTGAAACCTGTATTTAGCTTTAATGGACCGATTACAGCACTTGGGAAAAATTGTTTCTACATCTTCAGATTAACAAAAATGTCCCAAGATCTGAAGAGTAATTACAAGGTGCAGGGTTGCCTTAAAAGAACACCACCTTCTACTTTTAAAGGAAAGGGGGTCAGTGGAGTTAATCGTTGACTTGTTTTCTGCTCCTTATTAAAAACAACAATACAAAAACATTGGATTCTTTACAGTTAGAACCCGAGGTAAATGTAACCTTAAGGGGTCCGTTCGCCCAAACAAAAAACATAATATTTTCTGACTTTCCTCGAATGGTTATCGAACAGTTTTGATAATCCCGACCACCCGAAACAGTGATTGCAGGTCCAATGCTTATACCAACAACATGTATACTCTATGACAGGGGCGCACACACTTTTTCAGCTTGGGAGCTACTTTTAAAATGACCAAGCCCAAAAGGTAAGGTAAGGATGGATGATAGGCTAACTTTAAAAAAAAAAAAAAAAAAAATATTCTTTTTTTTTTTTTCAATGCCATGCAATCTACCCACACTACCTTTGCGATCGACGTAATGGGCACCCCTGCTCTATGACAACCAGGTATAAGTTCTGGTGTCATGCATTCGATCATCCCTTTTTCATCATCACACTTACGCAGGCAATTACTGTGAGAGCATTTGCTGAAGATAAAAGGACCCATATACATCCTTGAGCTTCTGTACTGTACACATCAGTCCCTGAGATTATGGTAGCCGATAGTGTATACATTGTTTTCTATAGCGTTAAGGTTACCGTTTTCACATAAGGGTTAGCCGAGGAATAACTTTACTGCCTCTCCAAGACAATTGAAGTTATGTTTGCTGCTATAGAGGCAATAACATTTGTAAACCTCACTTTGTGATGTATGATCATCTGTCACACAGTCATCAAAGTTAATACTATTCCTTCAAAAATATTAAGGGATGTCCCTTCATAAAAATGTATTTTCAGTATCTGCCCTCGAGTATCTTGGAGAAAGTACCAGTATGTAAATACTTCTCCATTATCAAACGTATTTCCAGGCTAAGCTCGTTCTCCCCAGGTAATATTAAAGCAATTTATTGAAGCTTGCCTTCCGGGGCTCTTGTTACCACCCTAGTCACTACACTTGCCTGTGCAATCAAAACAAAGTTGGTAAGGTCTTTTGAAGGAGAGGGTGCATTCAAGTGCCGTTTAGAGCCATGGTTGAATGATTTCATAAATGAAGGTGTTTACTCCCCGTGTGCATATTAATACACACAGTGTGTTACTAGAAAACAACATGGGTGAAAACGCTTCATGTATTTTTCCTGGGTCCAGGTTGAGCTTTAAATGACAATAAAACATTATCTTGCCTTGGAAATAATCTAATAGGACTCATTAGACACATGACCTACTGCGAGGTTCACAAACAGTAACAGCTAGTTCATTATCTTTTATATATATATATATATATATATATATATTCTACATCATTTAAGATCAACCAATCTGCTTTTGTATGCATGATGACAGATTTTGCACCATCAGGAGATATCACCTGATGCTAATAAAACTTGATCAACTTAGCGCCGTGTGTCTACCGTTTCCCAGAGCTGATACAGATATATATAAGTGTAATTAAATGTCATGTACGCACCCCTGAGAGGCTAGAGGATTCAGGCAAAGGGCTGAGAGATACCCAGGGGGAGCATTTCAAACCACCGGACTGGATTTCATTAAAAAGGTTTCCACTCCTTTTGTCTTTCTGAGGAAGCAGCCATGAAGAAAAAAATTAAAATGAATGTCACCGTTTCAATGTCACACAAATCTCCCTTGAGAGGAAAACCTAAAGCTGGATATGACAAAGAAATTCCAGCTTTCAGGCCAACCTTGAAACGTAGCTGGTCGTGTATTTGCTCGATATTGGTATTTATTAAAAAGGGGAGAAAGAAAATGATTGGGTTTTTATTTCCCTGTATATTCTTTAAAGGAAAGGCAAGTATCTCTCCCTCCAGCCTTGTTTTTATTTGGATTGGAACTCTCCCTTGACATTGACCAAGAGCTTAAAACAAACATTTATGGCGAACAAAACAGATATTTAGAATAAAGTGCTGCTAAAAAAGGCTCAGAATGTGTGAACCCGTGAACAAGCATAAGCTCCACCGATCGAGAGACCGCAAAATTCCACTTCACTGTGAGTTACAACTACGAGCCTAAAAATACATAGAAATAGGATCCAAATGCTTTAGCCCCATGTGTACAATATTGGTTGTGACTGTTCGTTATGATCAAAGTAATAACCGGATGCCAAGTCAGATAGACGGGCGAGGTTTAGACATTTCCTGTAGACAGCTGTTCCAAGGATCCCAGGGAAATGCATTAACGGCTATTGCTAAATAATAGTCTAATCCCCGACACATATACGGAGCTGTGCTGTGTACAACACGCACCCTTTCGATATGGACTGGGAAGCCGTTTTACACAGCCAGGTCTGTTTTTACACACTGTGAAATAAACAGTTTATAAGAATTTATTTCACAGGCACTGAATGAGCAAAATAGACCCAGGCACCTTGCAGTGTTTGTTGCCTCACTCTAGGAAAAAAACGACTATGAATATGAAGAATACGAGGTTATATTGTTGCGTGTATAAAATCAGTCATCTGAATGTCATAAACCAACTACACGATGACTGAAATGGCATGTTGAGTAGGGCGCTGTTAGGAGGCAATATTAGGAGGTGCTGGATGAGGAGGCATTAAAGGTCCCCTATCATACTGTTTTTCATCAACATATTATAGGTCTCAGATACATAACATGTCTCTGAAGTGTTTGGCTCCAAATACCAAACAGATCATGCATTGCAGCATCCCATAATCCCCTCTGTTTCAAAAGCGCTGAATCTCTGTCTGTTACTTTAGATGAAAATAAGGAGCCCCTCCCCACGCCCCGCTGAGAGATATTTGGTTACAAAGAACACAATGGTGCTCTAGTACCTCATTCACACCAACGGTGTTTCAGGGCCGGTTCGGAGCTGGAGCTTGAAAAGCACCGGGTTTTCCTGTTCACACCGCAGCGGAGCAGCCTCTTAGCTCCGGAATCCGGTTCATTTCAAACACCAAAAAATTGTCCGGCCAGAGCAAAAGCACCGCATACGTCACGCTTACGTCAAGGCGGGGGCAGGGGCGGGATCAACTCCTGAACAACAACAAAAAGCCAGCGTTTTATCCAGTTTGTACACAACGAGTGAGAAACTTAACAAGCAGCAGTGGTCCACTGAAGAGACCAGCTACCTACTAGGAATCTGGTCTTCCGAAGAGGTGCAGAGGAAGCTGGAGCTCAATCGGCCATTGCTTTTGTTGTCGTGTCAGCTGTGAGGGGTTTCCGCGCGGTTTGGCTTTATAATAATAATAATAATAGATTTAATTTGTTAGCGCTTTTACAGGTTCTCAAAGACGCTTTACAGATAATAGTGAAAAGAAAAGAGAAGAAACGAACAACAAATAAATATATAGTTAAAATTAAAGTCAAATAATACAAAAACAATCACACATGAAAAGCCAGATTGAAGAGGTGAGTTTCTGTGAGTTTTTTCAAGATGGTGAGGTCGGTGCAGTCTCTGATGGGTTGTGGGAGTGAGTTCCAGAGGGAGGGGGCAGCGACGGGGAAGGCTCTGTCCCCCCAGGTCCAGTGATTGGTGCGGGTGGGGATGGATAGGAGGTTGGCTTCTGATAAGCGGAGGCAGCGGGAAGGGATGTGGTGGTGCAGCAGGTCTGTGAGGTAGGGGGGGGCCTGGTTGTTGAGGGCTTTGTAAGTAATGAGGAGGACTTTGAAGTGGATTCTTTGACGGACGGGGAGCCAGTGGAGGTTCTGGAGGATGGGAGTGATGTGGTCTCGGGAGCGGGTGTGGGTGAGGAGGCGGGTAGCAGAGTTCTGGATATGTTGGAGTTTATTGAGGAGGTTGGAGGGTATGCCATAGAGGATGCTATTGCAGTAGTCGAGTCGTGAAGTGATGAATGAATGAATACAGCATGTTGATGTAGAAAATACATGAAAAAGTGGATTTTGCATAATAGGTGACCTTTAACTAAGTCAGCAGGCTTCATCCTCTGGGGAACACGAACGATTGTACCATATTGCATGCTATCAAGGAGGTTTTCCAAAAGCTGAGGAACGAAAACACAGACTGACTTTGCCATTGCTAATGCTAAACCGCTAGCATGGCTAAAAATATCATATTTGCCCATTAAAAATCCATGTAGGTTATATAAACACAGTCTGTCAATTACCGCTTTGATGCCTCTGTACATGGAGATCTGTGATGGAGGGGGAGAAGTGACAGCTGTGAGAGTAAATGAGAAGATCTTTTTTATGAATGACACCACGAGGATGGGGAAGAGAAGCAGAGGTGATGTGAGCTGCATATTCATCTCCCAATGGGATCGAGTGTATATGGTCTTTCACTCTGCTTCAGCTGATTCAAGTTTCAGTTTGAGTGATGCCTAAACTAATCTCTATCAGAGCAGTAACACTACACAGTGTGGATTAAAGAAGGTCTTATTTAAAGTGTTCAGTGTGTGACGTCAAACAACAAGGAGGCTCTGACTTCCTCAGATCAAGGATCGGGGTCACACAGGGACATGTCTTTGAATGTTTCCAAGTTTATTTTAGTTAATTCATTAAATGTCTCACATGAAGAGGTTAAAACATGCCGTTGTTACATGGCCTGAATCACAGTCCTCTCCTTTCTGTTCTAAATTTGATCTAATTTAAGGTCTTTTACGAAATGTAATCAAATCTCCCTGAGTTAAAGATTATTTCCAAAACAAGAAGAGTCCAACTTCAGGGGTTCTTTAATCGTTAAAGAAGTACTTTGACAATGTCTCTGAACCAGACCTGCTGATCTTGACCCAGATCCCAAAGCTGTCAAAGATAATAGGTCTAGAGTTTTTTTAATCCCAGTTAAAAGCTTTTTAAAGTAAGGCGTATTCGACTGTGGTTTGATATGAATAATATATACAAGTGACTTTAGTACAATTTCCTTTAACCTAAATCAGTTAAACTGCTCGAAACCAACAATATTGTTATCTGGACTTTATCAGTACACAAAGTTGTCCTCAATTTCTTACATTTTAAAAGTAGCTTGTTGATTAGGTCTATTGCCAAGTCAAACTTAATCAAGGTTTAAATTGCAAATGTAGGAACGTTAAACATATCACAGCCAAAACAAACAAAGCACGTCTCCAAGACAAATCCATGACTTCCACAAAAAGGACTGGAGACAGAGAACTGGACTCAAATACTACAGCCCCATTCTTAGGCTTTAAATAATTAAATAAATACGCAAGTATACTCAATTCATGTTATGGTAATGGCTCTCCAAATGTCCCTTTCAGAATAATTCAGAACAACAAACAGTACAGCACAGTCACAAATTGATCTTTATAACTAGACCGACAATACAATAACTTATTTCTTGGACATTTGAATACTTCCTCTGCAGTAATACAATGTCTTCACAGCGCGACAGAAGAGCACATGATAGAAAAAGACAATCTCATAGGCGTTTGAACAAAATGGATTATTTGCAGTTGATTGTACTCTTATTGAAGTGGGTGTAACTTAAACAGTAAAAGTGATGGAAACCCTGGTATATACATTTTCATCTCATAAATGAAGAAATGTGTTGTGCCATAAATGTAACTGTAGCTCTTGATAGAGATAAAGGGTAGGCTTTTTCAATTATGCATATTGGATTACCATTTTTGCTTACATAGCATTCTGCTCCTTATAGTGTTAGACGCTGTGTAATGGATGATGGTAAAGTATTGTAAGAGAGTAATCATATTTTTATAAATGATAAAAATGCAAAACATACTGGATGGTTGTAAGCATTAAAATGATTACGTTTAGGATTATATCTAGTATGGAAAACACGTCAAGCACAAATGTATTTGAATACATTCAGAATATTTAAATAATTATTTGTCAACCTTATCCTTGCTACTTGGACTCTCTTAGTACATCTGTGGCATACAGTCTAAAAATAAGCTTACTTTTGAAGAAGGGTAAATCTTACTCCCATTATAAATGTGTAACTGCCTTCATGTCAGAAACAGATCATCTGTGCACGTCCCCGTGTGTGTGGGCATGCGCAATGGCAATGGACAGGTACATGACGTCCATCCAATATTGTTACCAATTATTATTCGTTCAATTCATTTCCCAGTTTAAGTGTTAATAATAATATTTCAGCGTAAGACTGTTTAAGCTGATTGGTTTCACCTGTGGCCGTTGAACAGGTGCAAATAGCCTGAGGCCAATTAAGCTAGGTTAATAAAAATGCATGTGGCTAATGTTAGAGGCAAAGCCCATGCTGGAGGTAATCTGTATCTTATTTACGCTGAATGTGAGGAAGAAACTGCTACAAAATGTGTATTTTTATGTAATTTAAAATGGTATTAGCTCTTATCTCTTTGGGAGCCCTTACTTTCACAGGAGACATTGACATATATCTAACTGCGTGTACCACTAACCACCTGGCGAAGGTGAAAAACGGCGTTAATAATGCTAACCAAATCTAAACCCCACGTTTCCTCGGTGTAAGACAAAGGTAAAGGCGCTCACCTGCCCCCGGTCACCTTTCTCCGGATGCCTCTTTGGTCTGATATGCAGCGAGATGCTCGGTAAATCTCCACCAGTCTCCTCGCAGTTGTAGAAGCACGACAGGTTCTTGTTTAATCTATGCAGTCACTTTCACAGCGCCAACCCACACAATCTTACACGAGACCTTACCGAAAAGCGTGCTCACGCAAATAGCCCCATTGATTAAAAGCCAATTAGAACTGCTGATGATTCCCAAAAGGTGTCCGGGTAAATCTGATAAGATAAATGCGTCTTATTGTGTGCTACCCCGGTGTGAAGTTGAAGCTGCCGTCGACGTGAAGAGCAGAAATAACATATACCGACTTGTAAAGGTGCCTTTCTTTGTGATACAGTGACATCTAGTGGCAACAAGAGCAACTGCAGTAATTGTTTATCCCTCCTGTCGTGTTCGTTTTAATGCTCTTACATTAACACAAAACACATTAATCATAACCACATTTTATTTACCATCCTTTTAAACTGTAAACAATGTCTCAGACTACTGGTTTACATGAATAACGGTAGTGAATATACAAAGAATAGACACTTTAAAAAAATGTATTCTGATTATTCCAAAATGCACTTTTGGTCGATTTGTGGGTGTTTACTATCTGATGTGATTCATGAACATCATTTAAGGTTACCCATTCATTTCCTATTCATATGCACACTAAATGCAAATAACTACCACTTTTTAATTGGCTCTTCAATAGTGTTTTATTTGTCAGATAGTTAACATGTTTTTTCTTCTCGGTCAACTTAAACAAAATATTTTCACCTCTTTTAGTTTAGTTTTATTGTATAATTGTTTATTGTCTACCCTTTTTATTTCTAATTATGTGCAATACTTGCTTTTATGTGTAAATCCCTACTGTGGAGGAAAGTAGTAAATTGGTCAGATTTGACCCGAACATAACAGGAGGGTTAAATAAAGAAAAACGAAATACCAAAGCGTTGGTGTCCAAGCCTAATTTATTGAATTGAATTATTCATCATAAAGACATTTTTGATACAAATTATTTACATTTTTTGGGGCAAAGAACAAATAGATATACTGAGAGAAGAAGACAAAGAGAGGAGACGGAGAGAGGGAGAGAGGGAGAGAGAGAGAGAGATTTGCATGCACAATAAATCATTCAATATGGAAAGTCACAAAGTCCAGTGCAGGTTGACAATCTCAGTGAGTGCGGGTGAATCAAAGGATCGGGGATAATGTCGGTCAGGTTTGACATCAAGATCATTTACCACTGATCGCCGTACTCAGAGCTGTAATGGGAGGGAAAAGCACGTTACTTAAATTACAATTCACATACTTAGTACGGCCTAATATATGGTGGATTACCAGCTCAATTGACCAATAACTCCACAGTGAGAGAACATGCTAATCAATACTCACTTTAAGTATGAAATATTGACAAGGATCTCAAGAACAGGACCATAAACAGCGAGGTAATCCTGCTGCAGTGAGGCGTACGGCAATAAAACAATTTGACCATATATTGGAGCAGTGTTTTTACACTCTAAATCAGAGGTAGAAAAAAAAACACGGCTCTTGAGCTCTCTGCACTGGCTCCATGTGGCTTTGACAAAAAGTAATATATAAATAAATAACAGCTATTTTTAAAGGTTGCTGACCCCTACTCTAAATGATTAGTGTACACAGAATGCATCACAATAGCTATGTGGTACGATTTCACTTGTATCAGTATTAGCCTTTAAAAAATAATATGATTGAACCAGACATGTATGGTTACAAATGCCTGCATTCAACCTGCACCATTATATCTTTGACTTATTATTAAGATGTTCATGGCCAACTATTACACATTAGCTTTCATGCATACGATATGACAGAAAAACCTTTGAATCCTTTAATGTGTTGAATTCTCACCGTGGTTCAGCGTCCTGGCTCGAATCGGCTCCAAACAGCAGCCACTCCACCGCCTGCTCGGGGGTCGCCCTCTTCCCATACCTGGAGACAAATCCAACACCATCATGTAATGACTGCAACTCAATCTTATTTGGAGATTCTCATTCATGTGAAGGCCCCTTCTCTGCTTTCCACCAGCAGTCCCTCAGTCAGCATGTCACTGCAGGGTGCTCTGTCGGTGTGACCTCCTTCAGCCTGGCAATTCATTTCAACTACTGGGTTTTCTCAAGAACCCTCAAGCTGTGTGTTAGCTGCACACACACACTATTGAGTTTTTTAAGGACTGGTTTTCTACTCACTCACATGTCTGTGGAGCAATTACTTGAAAGATAAGGAATGTTCAAGTTCAAACTGAGCATCAAACGAGGCAAAAACAACAAGCTCCTTCGACTTTGTCTTTCGAAGTGTCTTTAGTAAAAATCAATGCCTGGCCAGTCGGGGAAGAATAAACATGGATTTGTTTGAGGCATGAGAGTGCAGTGACAGCTACAGCCTCTTTCATTACAACCCAGGAGGGGAAATGGTGAGACTATCCTCAGCTTCCAGCACAGGAAAATGTGCCATAGAGCAGGGATAGTGTATTTAATAACAGTTACTGATCAAAACTGTTACCAGTAATATACTATCTGTCATATTTAAGGCATGACAAATAAGACCTCAGTGAAAACTTGGATGAAATGTGTAGAAAACCTACAATTTCACTATTAAATCATTTTAAACCTAGTAAGAACATGATCAGGGTGTCTCATGTTGAAGCATGTCCTAACAAGATTTGGGATCAAAACTGAGGCATACCAGGCTCCTTTCCTCTCCCTAATGATTTCTTAAGCACAACAATGCATCGCATGGTAAGCGTAATGAACAGAAAGTCCTTCTCAGCTCACCAAAGAAGATGAACTCTTGTCTAGCATCTGAAATGTTTAGTTTATTCAGTATTTGTTTTACTTACACAACTAAAATTCACCTTTAAAAAAAAATACATAAACAATAATGAAACATTACTGTTTATTAGTGAACTAAATTAAATATAGAACCTCTGAATACAGTCTGGGAGATTTACTTCATATATTTAACGGTGCCATCGTTGAAATCTCTACATTTGGGGACTTTTTTTGTTCAGGGATGATCTTGATTTAGAGTGAGAAACAGGTCTTATCAGACTGAATGTTGTGCCCCAACATGAGGGCTCGCCCCCCTGTGGCTCTCCTTGCAACTCGTCCTTGAGTCAGAGACTTAATCCCTCACATCACAGAAGGTGGACTACCTGTCTGCCCCGACCACAGGACGAGAAGACACCAAACTACTGCAAGTTTTAAACATTTGCCAGTTTTTTCAAGGTGATGGAACTGTTGATTGAAGAGTTAATTATACTCACTCATATGTGCATTCTCTAGTTAGATAAATAGTAGAAGAATAGGGTGATCTTTTTGGGACTGCCACCAAGAGCAGGAGGACATTACAAGTTCGGAGCTGTTAAATAAACGTCTCTTCCCAGCAACAGAAGGCATACTAATTAATTAAATCCGGGAAAATAATACGCATCCATAACTCAGTGCTAGTACTTTAGATTCAAACACAAACATAAAAGGAATTGAGAGCAGCTTGATGAGAGTACTGTATGGTAACCACTGCTGGATCACATCAAAGTGACATCAGACTTTCTTCACTTTATGAATGTAAACAATACCTAGGCAGCAACACTGTGCGTAAAATATATATTTCTATGATTAATACGTTTTTGTATGGCTCTCAAGGCATCATATCATGACAACCCCCCCCCCCTTTAATATTCTTTCTTTCACACTCATTCTATTTTACGTCTTGTTTTCATTGTAATAGCCTGACTATTTTACTATCTAACCAACTATTTCATAAATCGTTTCTATCAAGTTCAGGATTTTGACAAAAAAAATACAATTTTATTATCAAAAAATAAAAAATGATTTAAACATTAAATCTAAAGCATTGAGCATGTCTCACCTCTGCCTGGTGATGAGGTTGACATAATGCCGGACCGCTGAGTGGTATTTGGCCCAGTCCTCCGGTGAGGCGTCGCTCCCCGGGCTCTCCGGTTTGGGGGGGTAAGCGTCGGCAAAGCTGCTCAGACACACCAGCAGGCAGAGGACCACAGCTGCAGGCATCATCCACGATCTCATCATGTTGGCCATCTGAGGAGAAACAAGACAACACGGTGTAATTTCCCTTGAAAAAGATGTATAAAACATTATATTGACGTGCGCAAAAATCTTTGTAGATCTAGGATGCAACTTAAACTCTTATTAAAGTAAGAACACTTACTTTGTGACAGTTTTCTCCTGATTTAGTCTCCTGGGTGGTGTCCCTGTGTTGCTGCTCTCCTCAGATCACAGGATCGTATATATAGCGGAGATGGACACCTGATGCGCACTGTGACACTTAACCACACCCCCTTAGGCAGCAGCGCGTAAAGGGGAAACTTATCTCTTGTAAATATTTAAAGTAGTCTTGATGTGTTTGATTTGGTTTGAGTATTTGACTCTTTGCTGAACTATAAAGTTTATTTTGATGCGATTAGACAGGGGAAATTATGACTACTTCACTGTGCAATTTGCACTTTGTAATATCACCAATGCATGATAAATTAAAATTAAAATTAAATAGATAAACAGAAATCTAAGGTGTTTTTTTCTGCATTCTGAATAAGGACCACTAACAGAGCCAAGTTCCTATATTTTAACATAAATGAGCCCCCCCCCCCCCCCCTGTGGTCAAAATCATTGGCCCTATAGGTTAAAATGGAGTAAGCATGATGATACACAGTGGCGATCTCAGACTTTACGGGGGCCCAGGGGGAAGAAGGCCATTGTATGTGACCATTTGGGATAGTTACAGTTAACGTTCTGTCACTTGCTGAATACACACTTAGGGTTTTAAAAGTATATAACATAGTGTCTTTATGGGAAGTTTTGAAAAGGAAAGGAGTTTAAAGTCGTTTTTAATGTTATCTTTGCGAACTGTGCCAATTTGAGTGGCCTTTTTCTAACATGTTTTGGGGGGCCTTGTTTGCCTTTCTTGACTTCACCCAACATGTGAAATAACAATCAAGAGCATCAGCAGAAATGTTTGTGTTTGCTAAAAATAAACTTGTATGTGAGAGAGATATGCAACTAAAAGAATACATTGTGGAAAGCACAACGTTTTTCCAATAGAAACTAAGCTGCACTTACCTGCACTGAAGTCTCTCAACGGGCAGGTTCATGAAGCATATAAATACGAATAACCAGAAAACAATACAACTGAGCCTTGACATTTGAAATAAGGGCCTCTTTGGAGAAAGATGGGATGACTAACCCTGCTAACATACAACAACATATCACTTATTCTGTTTAAAGATATTTTTCAGGATTTCAGCATTTTGTCAAGAATATCTAAAACTAAGGAAGAGACCTTTACACATGGTATTAACTTGATGATGATATTAGCATCAGCTTCAAAAGCTTATTTACATTTATTTAATATGCATCTATATTTTAATGGAGTGAGTTGAGGGTCTCTAAATAAGGTGCTGCATGGTGTACTTACATGACTTGATACCACCAGGAATACTGAGCAAATCAATGTAATGTAAGTACACCATGCAGCACCTTATTTAGAGACCCTCAACTCACTCCTTTAATGAATGTGTTGCAGTGGACGGTAATCGAACGTATTTAATTGTTTTATTGACTGTTGTCTATTCTGTGCATGTAGTTAAGGCACAAACACATTCATCTTCAGATACTGAGGATATTGGATATTGATGTACTTGTGACCTCTAATAAGTTAATTTACAACTGTTTCCTAAATGTCAATTAATTACTGTTAATTCATTAATATGAAATGTATTGTAATCAGGAGCGATGTAGCCTATCCTGTCCAATCATTAGCACCTACAGCCTTCTCTGCTCTCATCACTGCTGCATGCATTATTCACACGGAGCTGAAGCCATTAATATGTGCTGGAAGTAGAGGTCAGCTACAGCAGCCACAGATCAATAATGCTTCTGTGTGAAACATAGCTTCAGTATGCTTTAGGGAAATTAATTTTAACTGCAGTAAATGATTTATCGAAGTTGATCATATTATTATTTTACCTTATTTATTTGGTTCTAAAATGGAGAAACTTTCACAAAGAAGCGATCCGATCCTTATTTACGGAAGACGATTAGGGCCATACGTGAACATTTTAGAGATCTGATCAAAAGTGATTTGTTCTGAGATTAAAGTCAGAAATCAGACTTTTACTTTTGGTCACAGCATTTTTTTCATGTGGCCCTAATCCTCTTCCATACTTATTCTTGTACAACTTTTCAAATCCATATCAGAACGGAGATTTAAGTGTGTATGTTTGCTGACGACACTAATACACTCGCACAAAGACAATGTGTACATAAATACCTTTCAGCTCTCAAGTGCTGAGGCTAAGTCTAATGTAATCGGTCACATTTATGACCGTTGCAGCAGCTCCCGTTTATCTCCAATCTTCACGGTCTGCTGTTCAGTTAATGACGCCTGAAGCCATCCCTTATCGGGAGCCAGTGTTGACTTTTTACCGTGCACATGCTAAAGGGTTCCTGCCCCTGTGCTTTATGTTTGCACACAGGATAGAGATGGGATTGTTTGCCAGATGTTAAGCTAAAAAAACAATGTATTTGAAACCTGCTGTATTAGATCAGTATTCGATCATGGATCATGCTTCCATATAACAACCTACATGTTGTCCTGCTGCACTCTCTGGGGAAGTCAATGTTGTTTATAGAGTTGTAAACAACTATGGCTTTTTCTTTGTCAGTCCCTAAACCCTGGTCAAAAAGACAACTTGATTTGGACATCAATCCCCACTGACAGCCACCGTACACTAAACAAGCAGTTAAAGTGTATATGAGCATGCCATAAACGCTGTAAGTGGAGTGGGGCATTACACATTGATTATGCTGGCTGTAATTATTGTACCATAATTCAAACTCATAATGGGGGACGATTAGTGTGCTCAAGTGTTTTTGACATCCAAATTGATGCACAATGGACCTTAAATTGTAATATCATGGCTTTTAACAATCTGATGAGTTGGAATAAACAAGCGGAATGGCTCAACAATGATTAAATAGGGAATAAACCATCGACCATTCGAGGGAATTGATGTGTCCTCTTCCTCGCTATCACCCATTCCGCACAGTTAACGGTGGCCATCGTGAACATTTAGTTAATTCTACTCCAGTAATCCACCTCTCTGCCTTCACTTTACGGCCTGTAAAAGTCAATGACAAGAAATAACAATATGCACAAGACAAACTCATTAGCTGGCTCCAGTGTTTGCAGGTAAACAGTGAGAAAGTAGCCGCCGTTAGATAAGAGAAAGGACAGATAGTTAAGGTTTTCACGGTGCAATAACCAAAGCTAATGCACTCCGCACTCCCGAGGAGCCATTCGGGCCCCCACGGAGAGGAAAGGCCATCAAAGATAATACGGCGAGTAAACTTTTTCTCTCAACTTGTCCACTTTTACAAACTTTTTCCTTATGAAGCAGGATGAAGATGTACGTAGACATTTGATAGAAATCTACTTACTGTAGGAATCTACCTGTACAAATGGAGCTCTAAAAGCTTTTCCCTTTGCCATGACTTCCCCATTTCCATTTGCATGACTAGTTCAAGTACAAAAAGGAAGATTGCACAAACATGCTTATAAAAGTCAAATCTGTGTGTACAAGCAATCAACCGGGAGAAGGTCGGACCCCTTCCTGTCGTCACGGACAAAGAGGGAAATTATTATGCTTCTTTTTCTTTTTTTTTACATTTCGCCTTATCTCCAGAGTGAGGGGAGCCACTTATATGAACAGAGTGCTTTCCATGCGGCCAGGTCTCTTTGCACAGCTCAGGAGACAAAATGGAGGGGAAGATGGGCTGCCCACTACCACAATGCTGTAATTCATGACCACATAAATGGCTCTAAAAGGAGTGCCGGGCAGCAAACAATAACATATCTCTCTTTAAGTTTCATGTTACACACTATCTCAGATATGGCTGTGGGGCATGGAGCAGTCGGTCCTCTGGGGGAACAAGTCAGGGCTTCTCATTTGGCATCCAAAACAGCAATGCCTTCTGTTATCGCCCCCCGCCCCCCTCTAGTTAATCGAAGTATTTTTCTGGAAAGCAGAGCCCACCAATTACAGCAATATCTCACCGACTGATGTGTTTATGAGGGCTTGCAGTGGCAGCTTCAGGTAATTCTGACGGATAGCGATACAGGTGTCTGAGGGCTCGGGGAAAAGGTCGATGATTTGATTCAGAGCATGCTCTCAAAGCCGCTACTATAAATTAAGAAAGCCAAAGTGCTATTTCTGTATCACAATGAAACAAGACCAAATCAAAGTCTTACTCACCATGACTAGATATGCCGTAAATGTACAGCTCTACAAAACCAGATGACGTCCAACTCAATGGGACTGTATTCATGCGTCATAACAGATAAGGAACAAGCTGTAATCTGTTCATATTGGCCTCAAGCTTTTGAGATTTCACATCTTAGAGGTGTTGACTCAGGATCTCTTCCCAATGGACACCAATTACACAAAAGCAACCCCAGCTCCTTGGTGTAAATCACATTGATCCTCAGGCTTTGAGGTGCTCAAAAAGCCAATATCAAGGGATGGTGATATTGGAGGAGCCAGGAGTGTCGCTGAAAGACAATGACTGATGTTCAAGTGATGTGCCATCCAAACATCCGAAGAGAAAATACCCAGGAGAACGGGCTGTGTTTCAGCAAACAGGAAAACAAGGAGAAAAACAATCCAACCAATAGTTGTGGAGATATTTCACTCAAACCAAGAATTGGAAGCTTGTGGCGGTGCGATAGGAAGTCAGGGGATCACCAAAGAATCCCCGAATTTGGTGCTGATGCCAGCCTGATGCATATACTAATTGATCTAAAGGAGCATTGATGAAAACGTGTTGGTCTACCAGAAGGAAAATTAAGGGGGGATACCAAAATAAAACATCAATTTTGGGATACCTTTTCAAGAAAATCCATCAAATTGATATTAAACTGAACCAATGACCAGACTAGCATTCCCATACCCAGAGTCATGCTGTAGTTTGGCTTAAAATCAATATTTTGATGATATTCAAGTAGTCATAATGCAAAATGTGCCTTTCTTATTATAGCAAATAAGATTATGGGACAATATATACTTTAAAAAAAAAAAACTAAACAGCTTGTTTGATTTGGCTTTTTTTCTTCTATTATCTAAAGAACAGATGATTTCTGCTGGACCACAAATGTTTTCAGTCCTTATACCACAGTTGTATTTATTTACACCATGGCCAGAACAAACATCCCAGTTGTAAAGCAATCCTGCACAACATGTTGTAAGCCGTCTCAAACATCTTCATCATCACAGCCGTCTCCACAGGCCCACATCTAACCTGTGGCCATCTCCATTTCCCTTTAAAAGCGAGATGAATGATGTTAATCAGCACAAGGGAGCCCTGCGCCTCCCTCGGCTCCTCATCCTGCTGTAATAAAGCGGTCTGCCTGCATGAGTAATTACTCTCGTCTGTCTCGGGCATATGAGCAAAGACCTGAGCTTCACTTAATGGCCCCCTTCTGGCTCGAGGTGGATCTAAGAACAGCTCAATTACTGATTCTTTATGGAAAAATACTGTTTAAAGATAGTGTGAAAATAAATGGACGCATTACTGAAGGTGGCGTTATACAAATATTTTTTTATTCATTTGAAGACAGCATCAAATGTCAGCCACTGAATATCCTTTTAAAGATTTATCATTTAAGATAATTATTTTTGTACAGAACTGCACAAAAAACAAGCCACGTGTCAAACATAAAAGTAGGGCTCAGTCAGGATATCTTATACTAAACGCAAAAAAGTACAAATATATAGGAAAATATTACAAACTTGATTTTCTGAAGAAGCCCACATTCACAAATAAAATAGCCAACTTAAGTGCCAACGAAAAGCCACATAATACTCTTTCATCTCTCTTAAGGGTTAATATTCATAGCATTAAATTGATTCAAAACAAATAAAGAACATTCTTAGACTTAAATTGGAGACACATCCTAAACATGTCTTGTTTTACGCTCCACTTGCTTCTTTCTCGAGCAGTGTCTCTACCATCTTAGGTAAGAAGATTTCCAGGAAGTGAAATAAGTCGTGAAACACTCCCGTCTTGTCGCTGGTTGGCTCAAACGTCAGCACCGTCTTCGTGCTCTCCGTCTCGCCCACCATCTGCGGCTGCACCTTGAACTCCAGGTTCTCCTTGAGCTCGGGCTCTTTCTCGATGATGTGATCTGTGACCTGCGTCTCCAGCTCCATGCAGCTGCCCTCCGGCGTGCAGTCAGTATCTTTGATCAGCTCCCTCCTCACTCTCCTCCGGCCGGCCCACACCATGTGCTTGTGCGCGCAGATCCAGTGAGGGAGTTCGGGCTTTCGCATTTTGGTCATTCTTGGTTTTTTGCCTTGAGGCGACGCAGATGCTTCGCTGCCAGAGGACAGCCGCCTCTTGGCACCGACCACAGCCGTATCTTGGGATTCAGAGCTGTCAAAGCTGTCGTTTGTTGACGTGTTGAGGGACGTTTCCATTTCCCCGGCGGCATCGACCACTGAATCCTGACCGAAGACGGCGTCTGTGGAGGGAGCGATGTCACACCTGAGAACATTTTTAAAGACTCCGTCCACGGCAGAGCAGACCTTCTGAAACCACAGCAAACGGAAACCATCTCCCGCCATGTGCAGCTCATTCCTCAGCGTTTCGGGTAGCGACGCTAACTTGAGGGAGATGCTGATGGTCAGCTGCTCTGTTTTGGCCCGCGGGGCATCCCCATGGGGGGTAAACAAGCGCACCAGCCCCCATGATTTCCCCTTGATGGATTTGCGCTGGTACTGCAGGCTGCGGCAGTACTTGTCAGCGTCCTGGCACTCTCTCTGAAAGCTGCGATGAGAGCGTTCGGTCATGTTTCCAGCTACGTTATGGGAGAGTTCAAAGGGGTCTAAGAGATTCAGTGGGCCAGTTTGGGGCTGTGGGGTTGGGTCTTGGTGGGTTTTTCCTCCTGCATTGCCTCCTCCGCTTTATTTTGGCTGAGGAAATCAGTGATTGGGAGTGCACAGCCTTTCCGGACAGATATGACACTACCGGCAAAATCAAAATTAGCATAGAAGGTGAAGAAGCCAAAGAG